>NC_141878.1:163563333-163866363 GCF_056163025.1 Triticum urartu | reverse complement strand
GCCGCGTATGGCCCAGTGATATGTCTCCAATGTATCTAAATTTTTTTATTGTTCCATGCTATTATATTATCAGTTTTGGGTGTTTATATGCATTATTATGCTATTTTATATTATTTTTGGGACTAACCTATTAACCCAGAGCCCAGTGCCAGTTTCATTTTTTCCTTGTTTTTTGAGTTTTGCAGAAAAGGAATATCAAACGAAGTCCAAACGAGCTGAAAAATTATGGTGATTTTTTATGGACCAGAAGAAGCCCACGGAGCATCGGAGTTGGACCAGAAGCTTCACAAGGAAGCGGCAAGGGTGGAGGGTGCCCCCACCCTAGGGCGCGCCCCCTACCTTGCCGCTACCTCGTGGACCCCCCTGACATGAAACCGACGCCAAAAATTCCTATAAATCCCGAAACCCCAATAAAGAAACCTAGATCAGGAGTTCCGCCGCCGCAAGCCTCTGTAGCCACGAAAAACCAATCGGGAACCCATTCCAGCACTCTGCCGGAAGGGGAAACCATCACCGGAGGCCATCTTCATCATCCCGACGATCTCCATGACGAGGAGGGAGTAGTTCACCCTTGGTGCTGAGGGTATGTACCAGTAGCTATATGTTTGATCTCTCTCTTGTGTTCTTGATTTGGCACGATCTTGATGTACCGCGAGCTTTGTTACTATAGTTGAATCATATGGTGTTTCTCCCCCTCTATCTTCTTGTGATGAATTGAGTTTTACCTTTGAGGTTTCACTATTATCGGATTGAATACTATTATGGATTTGAGAACACTTGATGTATGTCTTGAGTGGGATACCCGTGGTGACAATGGGGTGTTCTATTGATTCACTTGATGTGTGTTTTGGCACTCAACTCATTGATTCCTGAGGTGACATTGGGGTAATCTATGCATACGGATTGATGCATGTTTTCATACTTGTTTCTCCAGTAGGAAACTTGGGGCACTCATTGAGGATCTTTGTGTTGGATTGAATATTATGGATCTGAAGTTGTTTGATGCATATCGTATAATTGACCCACGGATACTTGTGGTGTCATTGGAGTATCTAGGTGACATTAGGGTTGATTTATGTGTATCATATGGTGTTGTTTTACTACAAACTCTAGGGGTAATCTAGGTGACATTAGGGTTGTTTGTGACACTTATAGGAATAACTTTGAGGTGATTTCGTACCCTACAAGCAATTTCATCTTATGTTCTCTGCATTACGAACTTTGGAGTGACTCTTTATTGCACGTTGGGGGATTGTTATGTGATCCAATTATGTTATCATTGTTGAGAGAACTTGCACTAGTGAAAGTATGAACCCTAGGCCTTGTTTCCAAGCATTGCAATACCGTTTTTGCTCACTTTTGTTACTAGTTACCTTGTTGTTTTTATATCTTCATATTACAAAAACATATATCTACCATCCATATTGCACTTGTATCACCATCTCTTCGCCGAACTAGTGCACCTATACAATTTACCATTGTATTGGGTGTGTTGGGGACACAAGAGACTCTTTGTTATTTGATTGCGGGGTTGTTTGAGAGAGACCATCTTCATCCTACGCCTCCCACAGATTGATAAACCTTAGGTACTTTGTTTCAATGGCTTCTAGACTTTTGCAATAAGCACGTGAGTTCTTTATGACTAATGTTGAGTCCATGGATGATACACACTCTCACCCTTCCACCATTGCTAGACTCTCTAGTACCACGCAATTTTTGTCGGTGCATTACACCCACCATATATCCTTCCTCAAAACAGCCACCACACCTACCTATCATGTCATTTCCATGGCCATTCCGAGATATATTGCCATGAAACTTCCACCGTTCCGTTTATTATGACACGCTTCATCATTGTCATATTGCTTTGCATGATCATGTAGTTGACATCGTATTTGTGGCAAATCCACCATTCATATTTTTTATACATGTCACTCTTGAGTCATTGCACATCCCGGTACACTGCCGGAGGCATTCATATAGTCATATATTTGTTCTAGTATCAAGTTGTAAGTGAATAAAAGTGTGATGATCATCAATATTAGAGCATTGTACCATGTGAG
Source organism: Triticum urartu (assembly GCF_056163025.1). Classification (NCBI taxonomy): domain Eukaryota; kingdom Viridiplantae; phylum Streptophyta; class Magnoliopsida; order Poales; family Poaceae; genus Triticum; species Triticum urartu. The sequence goes on along the minus strand of NC_141878.1, from coordinate 163,864,300 downwards.
GAAAGGATGATGGAGACTATGATTCCCCGACAAGTCAGGATGAGACTCTGGACGAAAAATATAAATAAAAAAGAAAAGAGAAAGAAAAAGGGATAAAAAAGAGAGGCCAAAGAGCTCAAAATAAAAAAATTAAAAAATGAGAGAAAAGAGAGAAGGGGCAATGCTACTATCCTTTTACTACACTTGTGCTTCAAAGTAGCACCATGATCTTCATGATAGAGAGTCTCATATGTTGTCACTTTCATATACTAGTGGGAATTTTCTGTTATAAGAATCTGGCTTGTATATTCCAATGATGGGCTTCCTCAAATTGACCTATGTCTTCATGAGCAAGCGAGTTGGATGCACACCCACTTAGTTTTCTTTTGAGCTTTCATACACTTATAGCTCTAGTGCATCTGTTGCATGGCAATCTCTACTCACTCACATTCATATCTATTGATGGGCATCTCCATACCCTATTAATACGCCAAGTTGATGTGAGACTTTCTCCTTTTTGTCTTCTCCTCACAACCTCCACCATATTCTATTCCACTTATAGTGCTATATTCCATGGCTCACGCTCATGTATTGCGTGAAAGTAGAAAAAGTCTGAGAACACTAAAGTATGAAACAATTGCTTGGCTGATTCCAAGGTTGTGCATGATTGAAATATTTTTGTGTGGTGAAGATGGAGCATAAACAGACCATATGATTTTGTAGGGATAACTTTCTTTGTCCATGTTATTTTGAGAAGACATGATTGCTTTTTAGCATACTTGAAGTATTATTGTTTTTATGTCAATATTAAACTTTTGTTATCAATCTTATGGATCTGAATGTTCTTGCCACAATAGAGAAGATTACATGGATAAATATGTTAGTTAGCATTCCACATCAAACATTATGTTTTTATCATTTACCTACCTCAAGGACGAGCAGGAATTAAGCTTGTGGATGCTTGATACATCTCCAACGTATCTATAATTTTTTATTGTTCCATGCTATTATATTATCGGTTTTGGATGTTTTATATGCTATTTTATATTATTTTTGGGACTAACCTATTAACCCAGAGCCCAGTGAGAGTTTTTGTGTTTTCCTTGTTTTTGAGTTTTGCAAAAAAAAGGAATATCAAACGGAGTCCAAATGAGCTGAAAATTTACGATGATTTTTTGTGGACCAAAAGAAGCCCACAGAGCATCAGAGTTGGACAGAAGCTTCGGGAGGAAGCGGCAAGGGTGGAGGGCGCCCCCTACCTTGCCGCTGCCTCGTGGACCCCCTCACGTGAAACCGACGCCAAAAATTCCTATAAATCCTGAATCCCCCAGAAAGAAACCTAGATCGAGAGTTCCGCCGCCACAAGCCTTTGTAACCACGAAAAACCAATCGGGAGCCCGTTCCGGCACCCTGTTGGAGGGGGAAACTATCATCGAAGGCCATCTTCATCATCGCGGCGGTCTCCATGATGATGAGGGAGTAGTTCACCCTCGGGGCTGAGGGTATGTACCAGTAGCTATGTGCTTGATCTCTCTCTCTCTCTCGTGTTCTTGATTTTACACGATCTTGATGTACCGCGAGCTTTGTTACTATAGTTGAATCTTATGGTGTTTCTCCCCCTCTATCTTCTTGTGATGAATTGAGTTTTACCTTTGAGGTTTCACTATTATCGGATTGAATACTATTATGGACTTGAGAACACTTGATGTATGTCTTGAGTGGGATACCCGTGGTGACAGTGGGGTGTTCTATTGATTCACTTGATGTATGTTTTGGCACTCAATTCACAGATTCCCGAAATGACATTGGGGTAATCTATGCATACGGGTTGATGCACGTTTTCGTCCTTGTTTCTCCGGTAGGAATCTTGCGGCACTCTTTGAGGTTCTTTGTGTTGGATTGAATATTATGAATCTGAAGTTGTTTGATGCATGTCGTATAATTAACCCACGGATACTTGTGGTGACGTTGGAGCATCTAGGTGACATTAGGGTTGATTGATGTGTATCATATAGTGTTATTTTACTATTAACTCTAGGGTTGTTTGTGACACTTATAGGAATAGCTCAATGGATTGATCGAAAAGAATAACTTTGAGGTGGTTTCGTACCCTACAAGCAATTTCATCTTATGTTCTCCATGTTAGGAACTTTGGAGTGACTCTTTGTTGCACGTTGGGGGGTTGTTATGTGATCCAATTATGTTATCATTGTTGAGAGAACTTGCACTAGTGAAAGTATGAACCCTAGGCCTTGTTTCCAAGCATTGCAATACCATTTTTGCTCACTTTTGTTACTAGTTACCTTGCTGTTTTTATATTTTTAGATTACAAAAACCTATATCTACCATCCATATTGCACTTGTATCACCATCTCTTCGCCGAACTAGTGCACCTATACAATTTACCATTGTATTGGGTGTGTTGGGGACACAAGAGACTCTTTGTTATTTGGTTGCGGGGTTGTTTGAGAGAGACCATCTTCATCCTACGCCTCCCACAGATTGATAAACCTTAGGTCATCCATTTGAGGGAAATTTGCTATTGTCCTACAAAACTCTGCGCTTGGAGGCCCAACACGAGTCTATAAGAAGAAGATTGCATAGTAGACATCACCCAGCCCCCTGTCTTGCCACCCCAGCCTCCTCGGACGGTGTCGGCCTGGCCTGCTCTAGTTATATATGGGTCCGCAAGGGATCTTCTCCCCCAATTCTAGGGTTCCCCGCATCCAAAGCGGACGTGTGTCGGCTGTGCTTCCCCATTCGCACCTTCCTCATATCCACTCCTCCCCTCCCATCTCCCTCTCGTTTGCAGCGATCCTCTCCATGGACAAGTCGCGGGGTTCCTCCAGTGAGGCGATCTCCAGCCATAAGCGCCGGCGCAAGGGCTCGACGGAGGCGGCCACAGATCTGGAGTATGTGGAAGTGCTTCGGTCCAAGCTTGAGGCGATGCAGGCGGCGCGCGAGCAGGTGGCTCGGGAGCGTGACGCCTGGGCCGTTGGACCAGAGTTGTTGCAGCGTGATGAGCGGGCCCGTGCGGCGGCGGCCGTGGTTGAGGGTGGCGGCTCCGTGGTCCCGGGATCTGGTGGTGGTGCGGTGTCGGGGCTGGCTGGTGGCTCGTCGCTGGGGGCTACAGATCCTTGGGAGGCGGCGACGGTGGGCAGTGGGGCAGTCGCTTCCTCCTCTGCCCCTCGGCCTTCCCCTCCATGCGGGTCGGTGGCCTTGGCGCGGCTCCGGCTCGCACGCCGGTGGCGGGCGCGGGCTTTGCTGGTCGCCAGGCTCCTCATGGTGGGTTCGGCCCTCCTCCACAGGGGTCCAAAAGGTCGTCGCTTCCCCTCCACTGGCCATAGCTCATCTTCTATTGGTCTTGGGGACGACATCCTCCCTCCAACCCTCCTCCTCCATCCCGCCCCTGCCCCTAACCCAATCCCCAACTCCGCGCTCACCTATTTCGCATGTCACCAACCTGGCCACTTTCAATCCCGCTGCTTCAAACCCCCTTTCTGCCTCATCTACAGGGAGGAGGGCACCTAACGGAGGATTCTTAGAACCGGCGCAAGCCACCTTCCTTCGTTCATTATGATCTTGGGCTCTCGGGTTGCTCCATCTTTGCTTTAGATAGCAACGTCCCACAGGTGGTTGTCGCTCTTGCCCTGTCTAATGCTACCATCATCACCGTCAAGGATCAGAGGATCTCCCCTCAAACCCTTCTAAACGAGCTCCGGCTATGGGATGTCAAAGGGTGGGATTGGTAGATCCACCAGTTGTCGGAATTTGAGTTTGCCGCTATCTTCCCATCCAAAGATTGTCTCAAGATGATTGCTTCATGTACTAGCTTCACCCTTCCGCTTAATCAACTGGTAGTTTCTGTCAAGGCCGCGACCAACGGTTCTAAATCTGTCGATCCCCTTTCTGACATTTGGGTACTGGTTGATGATGTTCAACTTCCCTCCGCTCCACATCCTTCTCATGGATTTTGGAGTTTTGATTGGCAAACCGACCGAAGTCGATTATGAATCCTTGTAGAAACTAGGCCCAGCTCGCATCAAGGTGTGGTGTGTTGATCCTCTCTATGTCCATGGTGTCGTTGATGTGTTCCCTTCTTCTGCTGGCTTTCGTCTTCGTGTTCGTGTTGAAGGGGCAGAGGCCCACCATGCTCCTCCACCTCCTCCACTTCCTAGGCCTTCCCCCTTCTGACAAGCATAGCGATGGCGACAATGGTGCGGGCAAACCTAGTGGTGGAACTGATCCTCGTTTCACCCGCTCCGAGCGGGATGGCATGGGCTCGAAGGTGTGTGAGCTATTCAAGGATAACGCCCCGTTGGATGGTGCGTCGAAGGGTGTGGCGGGGGCCAAGTCAATGGGCATGGAGGGGTCGGCGATGGTAGCCCCGGGTGCCCCCTCCCTTGTGGGTACCCAAGTGTCCGGTGTCTGCTCCAATCTGACGGCTCGCCCTGCCTCTCCATCTCACTCCGGCATCAAGGACCTACCTCCTTCCCCCTCCCGTCTGGCGGTGGTGCATGCAAGCAAGAAGAAATCATCTGTCAAGAAATACACCGCAAAGAACAGGGCCTCGGCGGGCTCCAAGTAGTCGGCGACCGGCCAATGTCGCCAGCTGGATACTGATCTGCCGCAGCGTCTGGTCTGGCCTATGTTGTGGCTTCGGCCTCTCCGGTGGCCCGTACCCCATCCATTCGATCCCCGACGTCCACTGCCCACAAGAGTGGCCGGGTCCATAACAGCGGTGAGTGGGTGGCTGATCGGGCGACGCGTCGCACGGTGTCGAATGATCTCCCTCCTCCAGGTAGCCCATCCTCCCCACTCCCCCGGTATTTTCCCCTATTAGGTTGGTTCTTCCTGTGTGTTCGGGCGAACACTTGACTCATGTGCTCTCGGATGTGGGTATCACTTTTGATTCTGGGTCCGGTTCCCTCTTCACTATCCTGGCTTTGGTCCGTGCCAATGAGGCCGCGCAGGCTGCCATAGCTAAAGCCAAAGAGGCTGTTGTGACATGCGGTGCCACTCTGGTTATGGTCGGAGAGACCGTGGGAGATGCCGGTAGGGGCCAGGACCTCTCGAATCCAGTCAAACGGGGTTCTGTCAAGCAAGCCAAAACCTGCGTTACCCCATGCAGGTCAAGTCTTCGCATTAAAAACTTATTTTCCAGATGAGGGCCTTATTTTGGAACATTTGGGGCTTCGGCGCTAGGGTGCGCCGGGACCAGTTGAGGGACGTGGTTAGAGGTGACAACATTGACATAGTAGGGCTGGTTGAAATGTTTAAAGGATTGTTTTCTCCTAACGACCTCTCCACGGTTGTGGGTATTAAAGGATCGTTTTCTCCTAACGAGCTCTCCACGGTTGTGGGTATTGATAGGTTTGATTGGGATCCTTATTGGCACTAAGCATGATGTTTTTGTCTTTGTGGCTTTTAATCATGGTGTTTTTTGGGCGAGTACTTTAGTATATCATCGACACCTTAATGTCCTTTGGGAGGTCATGGTTATGTATGGGCCCGCTGATCATTCCCTCTCTCTGTTGTTCCTGGATGAGATTTCGAATAAAATTGAGTCATGTACCATCCCCATTTTGGTGGGTGGTGATTTTAATTTACTTTGCTATCCGGTGGACAAAAATAGTAGCAACTTTTCGTGGCCTCTTGCTGACGCCTTGAATGGTTTTATCCGCGACTGTGTGGTTCGCGAGCTTCCTAGGGTGGGAGCGCGCTTTACCTGGACAAATCATCAGTCTACCCCGATCTGCTCGGTCCTGGACTGTGTGTTTGTCTGTTTGAGCTGGGACGCTCTTTTCCCTCGTGCGTTACTGAAAGCCAGACCCATTGTTGGTTCTGATCATTCACCCTTAATCCTCGACATTAGTTTAGAGTCTCATATTGCTCCATCCGGCTTCCAGTTTGACGCTTCTTGGCTATTGATTGATGGCTTCTATGTAAGGATGGCAATTTTATCCATGGACGTGGATATCTGCGGACACCCGACCCAAATGGACAGGGTTTGGATACAATTTTATACCCATGGGCAGCGCCCGAACCTGACCCGACTAATCATGGATAGGGCATGGATATAATTTTATACCCGTGGATATACCCGAACCCGACCCGTAAGTGTATACCCTGTCCGCTTTTCTTTATTATAATAAAAAATGAAATTTCCCTAATCCCCACCGAGTAATTACTCCACCGCTCCTTCCCATTCTCATCTTCTCAGGAAATGACTCGTCAATTGCCATTAAGGATCTTCTCGTCTTCTCGACTCCTGCTGACCTAGATATAGCTGGCACCACCGTCCACATGTGGTGGCGCACAACAACAGCCAACTCCACGGGTAGATGGCTGGCCAGCTCCATCTGCATAGATCGCCCCCGATTCCTCCATCTCAGCTTTTCCGAGAACGCAGCATACCACCGGTTCGCACTTGCGGCATCGAGGTGGCGCACAATGATGCAGCATGCGGTGCCACGCATGACCAGGAGTATGGCGCGCACAGGCGTGCAGCAAGGCGGGCGCAGACCACGACGAGGATCGGTACCGCGCCATGGAGGCGACGACCATGCAAAACAACCAGCCATCAGGTAAGTTTTTTGTTCCTGCTCGTGTACGTGTAGTGTTCTTGTGCATGGACGTGCATGACGTGCTTGTTCGGGAATTTGTATTAGTGATTGGAGTAGAGAACAAGAGATTTGTAGTGGTCAATTTCTGTTTGCTAGTTCATGGAAAGAGAAAGATGGACTTTACTACATTACTTGATCTATAGTGGTCAATTTTAATCAGATTAGACAACAAATCTGACTACAAAGTGAAATCTGACTGCAAATCAGTGAACAAGATATTTGTAGTGATGAATTTTAGTCAGATTCCACTTTTGTACACATGACCTGATCTATAGATATGCATGTTAATTAGTAATTCGTTCTTTACAAAATCAGTCAGTTCATTTTTTTAATTTCAATCAAGTGGGTTGTGAACGATTCATACGAAATTAGAATCTAACGTATTAATATCCATTTGCTCAACTTGGTCCATGTCATGTGCTCAACTTTGTCAGATATGTACTGAAGAAAAGTACTCACAATCTATGGCTTTAGTTATTATGTAGTTTTTTTGGTTGTAAAAATTACAATTTAGGTACCAAATTTGTACAGTTCGGACAAGAGATTTGTTTCAACTAAAGCATGTGCTCAACCATGTCATGGGCAGTAAAGGTCTCATAGTCCATGGCTTTAGTTATTAGTTACTTTGGTTGTAAAAATTGCAATTTAGGTACATAATTTGTACAGTTCAGACATTATGTACATGGTACAATACTGGTTGTTTATTTCCATGATCTTAATTATCGTTTTTATGATCTGTTCACATGAAGGATGAGTCCGAGTCTATCATAACTGAAGCTTAGTCCGTCATGCGGTGAAGAAGGAAGATGTTGGCTAGAAGAATACCTTCCTTCATTTGTAATGAGAACGGTGATGTACTTATGTCTCTTGGCTGTAAGAAACTAAGACCGAGAATTATGTTGAGCTATTCCTATGTCATTTTGTAATAAACCAAGGCTGAGAGTTTATGTTACTATTCCTATGCCATTCTGTGATGAACTAAGGCTGGAATTTTGTACTTATACTTATTTGATGTTTATCTATGCCATTCCATGAGAATCTGAGAGCTTATTTCATGTGGTGCACTTCTCCAATGTCATTTTGTGAGCATTTGAAAAGTTATTTAATGTTGTGAAGCTGTGCAATGCCATCTTGTGAGAATCTAACTTTATGCGAATGTTGTGCAATGTTATGTGATCCTTCAAGATATTATACATATGTGTGTTGATAGGACCCGATGGATATCCATCGGTTATGGATATCCAACGGGTTTGGACATGGACACAATTTTCTGCCCATGGATATTTTCATGGATGGGCAAAGAACATCCTCGTGGATTCGGATATGGATTTGATATTGTTCAACCCGGGCCGAACCCGATCCATTGCCATCCTTACTTCTGTGATATGATCTCCGTTAACATATCATTCTTTCTGTCTATGGGTAGACACTCCTTTGGGCCCATGGATGACTGGCACCACTGCTCATATTCTTTACGTAAGTTTCTCCATGGTTGGGCTTACAATAGGGCGGCTGAGGCGCAGAGAGAAGGCGCAGTTGACAGATCATATTAAATCCCTTGACGGCGCGGCCGATGGGCCTAGGCTTTCTAAACAGGAATGGCAGATGTGGTATAACCTCGAAGAGGCCTTGATGCCGGTGCATCGCTAGGCTGAGATCTACTGCGCCGAAGGGGCACCTTAAATTGGACGCTCAATGGCGATTTCCCCATGGCCTATTTTTTCGCCATTGCAAATGGGAGGCACAGGCACTGCACGATTGACAGCCTGTTGATCAATAGTGTTAGAGTCATGGATAGGATCAAATCATCTCTCACATGGTTGATTTCTTCTCTTCTCTCCTCTTGGCTAAACCTGATTCGGGTTTCTCAATCGCTTCTTCCCTTTGGGATGCTCCTGGGAGGATTACTAGTGAGGAGAACAAGGCTCTGTCACTCCCTTATCCGAGGACGAAATTCTTGAGATCATTCTCTCGGCCAACCCAAACTCGGTATCGGGCCCTGATGGCTTCTCCATTCCCTTCTTTAGGAAATTCTAGCCTCAACTGTGTAACCTCATTTGTGTTATTATCCAAGGCTTCTGTTTGGGGACGGTTGATATTTTGAGGTTGAATTACGCTGTCATCACCGTCATTCCTAAGGTCAAAGGAGCTGACATTATCTCGCAATTTAGACCTATCGCTCTCATTGACAACTTTGCGAAATTCCCTTCCAAAGGATTCGCTACCCGTCTATCCCCCGTCGCTCATCCGGTCCTTAGCCCTTACCAATCTGCTTTTTTCAAAGGGAGGTTCATCTTGGATGGTATCCTATGTCTGCATGAAATCGTTCATGATCTTCGGGTGCGAGGCACCAAGGCTATGATCCATAAGCTTGACTTTGAGAAGGTTTACGATTCGGTCAGCTGGACTTTCATGCGTCACGTCTTGCTGGCCAAGGGCTTTGATGGGGCCTACGTTCACAAGATTATGCAGCTAGTGATGGGAGACCACACCGCGGTCTCGGTTAATGCCAGAGTTAGCAATTTCTTCCCGAACAGTAGGGGCCTGAGACAAGGGGGTCCAACTTCCCCTCTTCTTTTCAATTTTGTCGTACACTACTACAGGATGCTGCTAAGGTGACACTACGATCAGAGACCCTTCGATGAAATAGTGTGCGATGCAATAATCACAAACGATGGTGTAAAACCCTGTCAAAAAAGGTGCAAAACATTTGTGATGACGGGTGCATCAAACACGGTTTAGATTTTAGTTGCATGTGCGATATAGGGCATATGGTTCAGTTTAATTAACTATTTGCGATGAGGAGGAACAAAAGAAACGGGCAACCAGATGAAGGTGTGTGCGATATACAATATACGGTTCACTCGGATGAACTGTTTGTGATGAGGAGGAACAACAGAAACGGCAACTAGATAAAGGTGTGTGCGGTTGAGGGCATACGCTTCAGAAGGATTAACTGTTTGCAATTAGGCAATAGAACAGAAACGGCCAGCCAGATCAAAGTGTCTGCGATTGATGGCATACGCTTCACACGGATGAACTATTTGCGATTAGCCACAACAAATAGAAACAGTTAGACAGATCAACGTGTGTGCTCTAGACGGGCACACATTCTAATGAAAATAAGCGTGCGCGATGGTAATAACAAGCGTGCACGGTTGTTGGAACAAAACGTGTGATGACATTGCCTATTATGGTCCACCCTATGGTGCAAACGCCACGTACGCGGCCGAGAAAGCGTGCCCACGTTACGCCTTCCGGGAATAGTGCCGCACTTAGAACCCTCAATAAATTTTGAGCATGCATCCCGTCACATTCCAAATTACTACCACGCTATATTTAATTGCAAACCTGTTGACACAGATCAAAACCTAAACAGTTTCCCACTTAGGAGCGTACTAGTACTTGGTTATAAATACTACTACTCCAAGATGACTGCACATCCCTCCTCAACTCCTCATCCACAAAAACAAAAAAAGTCATTCATCATCGTTCCCTTGCGTCTGCCATGGCCAGCATGAGTTCTGGGTCGAGAGATTGCCACCAGGGAGAGGTGAGCATGGAAGCGGAAGCACGAGATATGTCCTGCCTCGCCGTGAAAGCAGCCGTCATGTCCCGCCGTGTGGCCGTCACAGCACAGAGGTCCCACCGTGGCGCCGAAGCAGCACGGAGGTCCCGCTGCACCGTTGATGCAGCAGACTGGTCCGGCCGCGCCACGGAAGCAGAAGAGATGTCCCATCGCACCGCAATTGCAGCAGAGATGTCCCGCCATGCCGCGGCGGCCTAGGAAAATGTCTCGCGGGCAGGCAACGACTCTTACAGGCGCATGCATGCGGTCGTCCATAGCCAGATGGATCAGATCTCTGGCTGTGCGAGGGTGCAGGATGACATGAAAGCCTCATTTGAATAGGCGACCGGCGTCATCCGGCAACTACGAGAAGGCAATGCAAAGCTCCAGACCAGAAGGGCGAAGCAGGTGGAGGAGACCGCTGCCTTGTTGAAGAGGACGGGATGTCATCGTCAAGAAACTTATGGATGAGAATGCCATGCTCCGCATCGAGCGCGAAAGGCTGGTGAAGGAATCCGTGAATGCTGCCAAGCAGCATGTTAAGGACATGAAACTGATGAAAGAGATTATCACCGCTCGCCGTGAGAATTAGTCTCCGCGACTTGCAATGCATCAAGAAAGTAGAGATCAGCGAGCCAGATCGTTGTATGCGCCTTCCTTCTTTTGCCCTAGTGTATTTCGGGTGTAGACGCATGTGGCTATTTTAATTATCTTCCTAATTATGTAAGACAATTATTATGCACTATCATCATCCTTATATTCACCAGTCTTGCTATAAGTCGCATTCGATGCTATATAGGTCTGTCGGATCTTACATCAACATTCGTGCAAAACTTTCTTTTCAGATTTTCTTTTCTCTCTCTTAAATCTCAGTCCAGTGAGACATAGCCACTCCGTGAAACAGGGGCTCGGGCGCCATTAATGGAGACGTTGGGTGGGAGGTGCGCGGTGGATAGAGGTCAAAGGGCTCTCCTCCCGATGAGCATGTGCAAGGGTCTGATCGCAAGCCTCCCATACTCAAATAGCTACCCCACACGGCACCTCCTAGCCAATAAAAAAGTTGACGCATGGCGGCACGTAATTGGTAAGTAGAACGCCCATGATTTTAATAGTACTTGTGTTTCCGATTTGTAAAGTGACAGCACTTGTTCCAAAATGACTTTGTTGATTGTTAATGTGCACACCTTCGCAAATCGGACAGAAAAATTACCACAGCATGTTGGTGCCATGTCATGACACCATGCCAAGTTTCATGATTTTCAGGCGTGTTTTGGATTTACATGAATTGAAAAACCAAGTTTCTCAATATTTCCAACTGAACCATGACGCCCGGATGTCTGAATTTCATTCCCATTTCTTGCATGGGACCTAGAAATTCACCCAAGGACACACATGTGATTTTTCAACCAACTTTGCTGCACTGGAGCATGTGCTTGTAGTTAAAATTTGAATTATGCACATTAAATGCCCATAAATTCAATTAATGTATAACAAAGGCCAAACGAACCCGAAATAATTCCAAAATTTAGCATGATACTTCTATTTTCTCTAATCTACCTGTGTAAAAAAATTAAGGCGGGAGAAGGCAATGTATGTCATTTCGCACACGGAGGTGACACATTGCCTCTCAGAACCACAAGCCTTCTTGAGAGAAGCTCCGGTTTGCAAGAAGCTTATACCAATGCTTGTCCCAATTCGGCGAAAAAAATTACCATAGCATGTTGGTGCCATGTCATGACACCATGCCAAGTTTCATGATTTTCTGGCGTGTTTTGGATTTACATGAATTAAAAAAAATCAAGTTTCTCAATCTTTCCGGCCGAGCCACGATGCCCAAATGTTTGAATTTCATTCCCATTTCTTGCATGGGACCTATAAATTCACCCAAGGACACACGTGTGATTTTTCAACCAACTTTGGTGCACTAGAGCATGTGCTTGTAGTTCAAATTTGAATTATGCACATTAAATGACCATAAATCCAATTAATGTATAAGAAATCCCAAACGAACCCGGAATAATTCCAAAATTTAGCACGATAGTCATACATTTCTATGTTGCCTCTGTAAAAAATCAGGGGGGAGGCAGCGTATATCGTTTCGCACACACAGGTGACATGTCCCCCCTCGGGAACCACGAGTCTTCTTGAGAGAAGCTCCGGTTTGCAAGAAGCTTATACCCAAAAACTTATCCAAATGTGGCCAATTTTTCTACCACAGCATGTTAGTGCCATGAAATGACACCATGCCAAGTTTCATGATTTTCAGGCTAGTTTTGAATTTCCAAGAATTTAAAAACCAAGTTTCTCAATGTTCCCGGCCGAGCCACGACGCCCAGATGTTTGAATTTCATTCCCATTTCTTGCATGGGACCTATAAATTCACCCAAAGACACACATGTGATTTTTCAACAAACATTGGTGCACTGGAGCATGTGCTTGTAGTTCAAATTTGAATTATGCATATTAAATGCCTAGAAACTCAATTAATGCATAAGAAAGCCAAACGAACCCGGGATAATTCCAAATTTAAACACGACACTCATGTAGTTGCATGTTCTTTGTACATAAATGTTCTAGCATACACTTCACCGTCCTTTCCCTCCGTAACACCATTTTGTCTTTCAAAGCATAATGAAAAAAATCAGGTATACCACAAAAAGTTTACTAGAAAGAATCGTGTGGGATGCGATATAAAATATCTTGGCGCACCGTCTTGTCTGGCTTACGCAGGAAGCTTCGTCATCTATATTCCACCGCCCCTACTTGAACCACACTTGCGCGCCAATTTCTCGCGGCACCAAGCGAAATTTTTCTGCCACCGTGTAAATATATATCTCCCCGCCCCCTTCCTCCCACCAAAAGCCACATTTCCACTATGCCTCCTTGCTTTCCAAGTTCAAACCTTCAGTGCTGCTTACTGGCAGCTCAGCCCCCTCGCCGGCGGCCCTTCTTCTTGAAGTGCCGTTTCCTCGCCGGCTACCCTTCTTCTTCCAGTGCCGCCTCCTTGCCGGCGACTCTTCTTCTTGCAGCGCCACCTCCTCGTCGGCGACCCTTCTTCTTGCTGCGCGGCCTCTTCGCCGCCGACCCTTCTTCTTGTTGCGCGGCCTCGTCGATATGGTCAGGCAATCCACACCCCACCCACACCATCCTCCTCCTTCCCCATCCCACATGCCCCGACCGATGGCGTGACACCTTCCGCCGAAATCACTGTCCCCCTCCTCCAATTAAGCGCCGCCCATAGCCATTTTGCACGCAGTATAACGTGGAGCTCAGTAGCATCTGGCAGCGGAGAAGCAAATTGCGGTTGCACGTGCGCACGAGGTCGCTATGGCTGCCATGCGTGCCGACTGCCAGATCTTGGAGGAGCACCTCGTCTACGAGGCCACCGTCGACACCGCCACGCGGTTATCTATTTTAAAACAGAGTTCGTGCTGTTTTCTCGAGGCAACTGCAAGTGCCTTCTAGTGATTTGTCATCTGTAATGTTAATATGCAATCTGATGTTCAGTTAACATTTTGGTCCTTTGAATTGTAATGTTCAGTTAACAGTTTGGTCCTCTAAAATGTAATGTTCAGTTAACAGTTTGGTCCAATAATTGCTACATTTTGTAGTACTGTTCTCAAGCATTCTTTGCTTTGTTAAGTGTCTTATCTTCTAGTACATGTTTCTATTCTGCAATGTCGTGCTCAGTTAATTGTTCTAGTTCATTTGGTCTGCTGTCCATTTAACTATTTGGTTCAATTCTGCAATTTGATTTTCATTTGCTGTGGGTACAATTTTGTATTGTTATGCATGTGAAATAAATCGAATTTGGTTGTACTCAATTGAAGGATCGAGAAGAGGTGTCTAGAGGGGAGTGATTAGACCCTCAACAAGGAAAAGTTGCAATTTTTAACTTCTTTGACTTAAGGTGGAGTTTTAGCACAATTTTAAACATTCACAATACATTTCAAGCAAGCATGGCAAGAGTATATGAGCATCGGAAAGTAAAGCATCCAACTTGCAAGAAAGTAAAGGGATGGGATTGGAGTGTGCAAACTCAATTGGAGTCACGGAGATTTTTGGTGTGGTTCTGATAAGTGGTGCTATCGTACATCCACGTTGATCGAGACTTCAACCCACGAAGGGTAACGGTTGCGCGAGTCCATGGAGGGCTCCACCCATGAAGGGTCCACGAAGAAGCAACCTTGTCTATCCCACCATGGCCATCACCCACGAAGGACTTGCCTCACTTGGGTAGATTTTCATGAAGTAGGCGATCTCCTTGCCCTTACAAACTCCTTGGTTCAACTCCACAATCTTGATGAAGGCTCCCAAGTGACACCTAACCGATTTAGGAGACACCACTCTCCAAAAGGTAATGGATGGTGTGTTGATGATGAACTCCTTGATCTTGTGCTTCAAATGAAAGCCTCCCCAACACTCAACTCTCTCTCATAGATTTGGATATGGTGGAAAGATGATTTGAGTGGAAAGCAACTTGGGGAAGGCTAGAGATCAAGATTCTTGTGGTTGAATTGGAATATCTTGGTCTCAACACATGAGTAGGTGGTTCTCTCTCTGAAAATGAATGCTGCAAGTGTAGGCACATTCTGATGGCTCTCTCCACGAATGGAGGATGGGTGGAGGGGTATATATAGCCTCCACACAAAATCTAGCCATTACACACAATTCACCGAACTCGGTGGGACTGAATTGAGAAACTCGGTCAGACCGATATGGTTCAAAATGTGAATGCTAGAGTTTTCTGTGGGACCGATATGATCAACTCGGTGAGACCGATGTGCTAGGGTTAGGGTAAAACCTCAACTCAGTTTGACCGATTACAAAAACTCGGTGAGACCGATTTTGGTAATAAGCAAAACAGAGAGTTGGTCAAGCAAACTCGATGGGACTGATTGCATATTTTGGTGAGACCAAAATAGATGCAACACGCAATAGAGAGTTTGCAACTCCATCTCGATGAGACCGAGATCCCATCGGTGAGACCGAATTGATTAGTGTTTCTGACAGTGGCGCCAGATAGATCAAATCGGTGGAGCCGAGTTTGACTTTAGGTTTGGGACATATGTGGAAATGAGGAAGTGGTTGAGGGCTTTTGAGCATATCACTAAGCACTTTGAGCAAGCAAGCCATTATGCAACACCTCATCCCCTTTTAATAGTATTGGCTTTCCTATGGACTCAATGTGATCTTAGATCACTAAAATGAAAATGAGAGTCTTAAGATTTTGCCAATCTTTGTCCTTAGCATCTTGAAGGGGTTCCACATCCTCTTGTCCAAGCCACTCCACTGTTGAACTCATCTGAAATATACTAGATGAAAATACTAGTCCAACAAGAGATATGTTGACATTAATAACCAAAATCACCCAGGGAGCACTTGTGCTTTCAATCTCCCCCTTTTTGGTAATTGATCACAACATACATCGAAGCTTTAGATAAATATATGAAGAGTAATAAGTAAAGCTTTGGAAGAAAATGTAACATGCATAGGCTCCCCCTACATGTATGCAATCATGTGAATATGGAATGCAAGAGCATGTGAATGCATAACTGTGATAGAGCAAGCAATGAGTTACATGTATCTTGGCTATATGCATCAGAGCAAATGATGTGAATATCGGAAATGTACCTCCATGTTCATGATTTCTTCTTGCAAACAATATGTACAGTAGCAAGAAATCATCATGCACATGGATGTGATGCATATACTTACCTTGTGGTCTTGACGTATCTTTGGAAGAGATGAACCTGAGTAAACAAGGTTGGATAACACACGAACATCTACTGGACAAAGCAATTTAAGAAATCTCAAGAGTACCAAGATTGGGATGACATGTAGAGAGTGAGTACTAGGTACTCTATTTGATATAGACATGTCCCCAAAGAGTAAAGATATGCAATGAATTTGAATATTTCCTTCCCTTAAGTGTCTTTCTCCCCATGAATCTTATATTGGATAATGGGAGAAGATAGGGCACAACAAAATCAGAGCAAAAACAATCATAACAAACATACCAACATGTCTTTCCCCTCTTGAAGACATGTGACTTCTCTCCTCTATGGATAACAAGCATCTAGAGAAGCTTAAGGAGTGCATTCTCTCTTATGTGATAAGCTTTGGTGTGCTGTATCTCCCCCTTTGACATCAATTTCCAAGAAGGGATCTTCTGAAGCATGAGTCAATTAGGTTTGGTCCTTGAGTCATAGTGCAAAGCAACATATAATATAAGATGCGGGTAGAGGACAAGAATCATTGAGTGGAGCTTTAACCAATATGCAGGATGCAAATGGCAAAGTGTTTTCTCAGCATTGAAATCGGTAACACCGAGACCTTTTCTTTGGTGGCACCAAGTTGTTTCGGTTTAGCTGAAAGAAACTAACCGGTGAGGCCGAATTCAACACAAATAGAAAACAATTGTCATCTTAGCTCACTAGGCAAATAAGATCTAACAAAGATTTGCAAGGAATTAACTAAAAGATTTGAAATGAATTGGATGCAGGGAATGCAGAACATAACAGAGAAAATAAAGCAATCTAGATGAAGTTTTTTTTGAAAAGGGAAACAAGCATGCAAAAGACAAATGCAAGGACATAGAAAACACTAGAGAACTTCATCTAGAATTGGTCGGTGACAAAGTCACCTATGTTAGAGTATATTGACTGAGGAGTCAAGTGAGAACACTTCATCATAGGTCATACTCATCGTTTAAGCTCAAAATGGGGTTGCCATTTTTTGTTTAAGCATTTTGATGTATTCACATCTTGTTGAGCTGATTTGACCCATGACTTGGGGTAAAGCTTCTCTAAGATGGAATGACATACCTTGGGTGGTGGTGTTGAACTTGATCATGTAGTTGAACTTGTGTAGGATGCTCAAGGTTGATGTAGCTCATCAATGGTTGGAAGCACCACTTGTAGTTTGAGTTCATCTACCTACATGGGTTAGTCGCAAGGAAGAGCACTTGTGTATCCAAAGTGACAATCTGAAATTTGATACCAAATGAAATTTGATATATAGGATTTGTAAAAGGATATGTTGAAAGGTTTCATGCTTCCTTGTCTTCAACCACCATATTTTAGAGGCTTGGTGATGTAGAGATTTCTCAAGATGTGAGTGAGTGGCAATCTCATAGAATTAGATTCATCCAAGTACCTACAAGGGTTAGATAGCATGCAAGGGTGCAAGTATATCCAAGACATATGATCATCATCATAAGAGAATATCAAGGATTAGTCAAAGGCTCATGCCTTGCATGTATCCAAATGGAGTTTCTACTCCAAGTTTGAAGCATCAATGATGTTCAATTCACGTCTCAAACGGCAAAATCCTTCCTCATCAAGCGGTTTGGTGAAAATATCCGCCAATTGCTTATCAGTGCGAACATGCTTAAAATCAATGTCCCCTTTAGCAACATGATCTCGAATGAAATGATGACGAACTTAAATATGCTTAGTTTGAGAATGTTGCACGGGATTGTGAGCAATCTTAATAGTACTTTCATTGTCACAAAGCAATGGAACATGTTTCACATAGATCCCATAATCTTTAAGAGTTTGGGTCATCCAAAGTAATTGAGCACAACATGAACCAGCGGCAATGTATTCCGCTTCAGCGGTGGATAAGGATACCGAGTTTTGTTTCATGGAGGACCAAGACACCAGAGATCTACCAAGAAATTGACAAGTACCCGAAGTGGACTTTCTATCAACCTTGTCTCCAGCATAGTCCGAATCGGAGTAGCCAACAAGATCAAAAGAAGACCTCTTCGGATACCACATGCCAACATTTTGTGTATGAATTAAGTATCTCACTATCCTTTTCATAGCATTAAGATGGCATTCTTTGGGGGCCGCTTGATATCGTGCACACATGCACACACTTAGCACAATATCAGGACGAGAGGCACATAGATATGACAATGAACCAATCATAGAGCGATAAACCTTTGGTCAACCAGTTTGGCATCCTTAGTCAAGTCAAGATGTCCACTAGTAGGCATGGGTGTATTCATACCTTTGCATTCTTGCATGTTTAACTTCTTGAATAAGTCCTTCGTTCCTTTGTTTGGGAAACAAAGGTACCCTCCTTAGTTTGCTTGATTTGCAAACCAAGAAAGAACCTGAGTTCACTCATAAGACATCTCAAACTTCTCTGATATTAGCTTTCCAAACTTTTCACTAAAATGAGGGTTAGTTGAACCAAATATGATATCATCAACATAAATTTGGCACACAAATAATTCACCATTAACCCTTTTAGTAAAAAGAGTGGAATCATTTTTTCCAATCTCAAAGCCTTTTCAATAAGGAACTTGGTCAAGCATTTATACCATGCTCTAGGAGCTTGTTTAAGACCATAAAGAGCTTTGTGAAGTTTGTAAACATGGTCGTGTTTCTTAGGATTAACAAAGCTGGGAGGTTGTTTAACATAAACTCCCACCTAAATTTCACCATTTAGATAAGCACTTTTAATGTCCATTTGGTACAAGGTAATATCATGGTGATTTGCATAGGAAAGTAAGATGTGGATGGACTCAAGTCTAGCAACGGGGGCGTATGTCTCACCATAGTCCATACCTTCGACTTGAGTGTAGCCTTGGGCGACGAGACGTGCTTTGTTGTGAGTGACTTGTCCATCTTCATCTTGCTTGTTGCGAAACACCCATTTGGTACCCATGATGTTGTGGTTGTTGCCGGGCTTCTCGACCAATGTCTACACTTGGTTCCTCTCAAAGTTGTCTAGCTCTTCATGCATGGCATTTATCCAATTTGGATCTTCCAATGCTTCTTCAACCTTCATAGGTTCAATGCTAGAGACGAATGAATAATGTTCACAAAAATTAGCCAAACGAGTTTTAGAGCGAGTGATTCCCCCGGTTTGGATATCATTGAAGATCTGTTCGACGGGATGGTCTGACACTCTTGCTCGAACTTGTGGGAGCTTTTGTTTGGGTTGATATAACGCCCTCGATGTGGCTATATCTCCCACGTGTCGAAGCACGACTTAGAGGCATAACCGCATTGAAAGCAATGTCACAAGTGAGGTAATCTTCGCAAACAACCCATGTAATACAATGGGGGAAAAGATACATAGTTGGCTTACAATCGCCACTTCACACAATACATGAATAAATCATTACATCATCCAAATACAATCAAGGTCCAACTACGGAACCAAAATAAAAGAAGAACCCCAAAAGCGAGAAGGTCCCCGATCGACCCCAACTGGGCTCCACTACTGATCAACTAGAACGAAATAACATAAAGGACAAGATCTACATCGAGCTCCTCTTGAGCTTGGTTGCGTCATCTGCACGGTCTCATCGGCACCTGCAAACTGGTTTTGGAAGTATCTGTGAGTCACGGGGACTCAGCAATCTCGCACCATCGCGATCAAGACTATTTAAGCTTATGGGTAAGGTAACGGTATGAGGTGGAGCTGCAGCAAGCGACTAGCATATATGGTGGCTAACATATTCGCAAAAGAGAGCGAGAAGAGAAGGCAAAGCACGGTCGAAAAACTATGATCAAGAAGTGATCCTAGAACAACCTACGTCAAGCATAACTCCAACACCGTGTTCACTTCCCGGACTCCGCCGAGAAGAGACCATCACGGTTACACACGCGGTTGATGTATTTTTAAGTAGGATCAACTTCAGGTTTTCTACAACCGGACGTTAACAAATTCCCATCTCCCATAACCGCGGGCACGGCTTTCGAAAGTTCAAATCCCAGCAGGGGTGTCCCAACTTAGCCCATGACAAGCTCTCACGGTCAATGAAGGATATTCCTTCTAGCGGGAAGACCCGATCAGACTCGAAATCCCGGTTACAAGACATTTCGACAAGGTAAAACTAAACCAGCAACACCGCCCGAATGTGCCGACAAATCCCGATAGGAGCTGCACATATCTCGTTCTCAGGGCACACTCAGATGAGCTCTCCATACAACTAAAACCAAACCTCGAGTTTCCCCGAGGGGGCGCTGCACAGGACTCTAGTTTGGACCAACACTCAGAGGAGCACTAGCCCAGGGGGGTTTAAATAAAGATGACCCTTGAGTTTGCAGAACCCAAGGGAAAGAAAAGGCTAGGTGGCAAAAGGTAAAACCAATGTTGGGCATTGCTGGAAGAGTTTTATTCAAGGCGAACTGTCAAGGGGTTCCCATTATTACCCAACCACGTAAGGAACAAAAAATCCAGGAACATAACACCGATATGACGGAAACTAGGGCGGCAAGAGTGGAACAAAACACCAGGCATAAGGCCGATCCTTCCACCCTTTACCAAGTATATAGATGCATTAATTAAATAAGATATATTATGATATCCCAACAAGTAAACATGTTCCAACAAGGAACAACATCTCCATGTTCAACAAGGAACAAACTTCAATCTTCGCCTGCAACTAACAACGGTATAAGAGGGGCTGAGCAAAGCGGTAACATAGCCAAACAACGGTTTGCTAGACAAGGTGGGTTAGAGGCTTGGTTAAACAATATGGGAGGCATGATAAGCAAGTGGTAGGTATCGCAGCATAGGCATAGCAAAAGAGCGAGCAACTAGCAAGCAAAGATAGAAGTGATTTCGAGGGTATGGTCATCTTGCCTGAGATCCCGCAAGGAAGGAGAACGAGTCCATGAAGAAGACAAACGGACGTAGCCATCGGATCCTCACAACACGACGTTATTGGAACCAACTCAAAGAAGAAACACCGGAAAGAAGCAAACAACATAGTAAAACATCCACCACATAAACATGGCATGATGCACAATCAAGTATGATGCATGTCCGGTTTAAAGAAGCATGGCATGGCAAAGTGCACAAACAATCCTACAAATTAAGTGGAGCACATTATGCAACGGAGTTGCATATTGAAGAAAACACCACATGACTTATTTAGTTCTCTCTCGTTTATGTACCCAACAAGATTAAATGTTGTTAGAATGGCAAGAGGTGAAACATGATGAAACTATCTAATCTAGGCAAGTTTAAATGAGGCCGGAACAACAAAACAACAAGTCCGGAAACTCCTCATATGCATATATTAGGTTTGGTACTGTTCTGCCCTAAACCATATTTTAGAGTTGTTTAACATGCAAAACAAAGTCACCATGATAAAATAGGCAAAATTCTACCCCATTTACATATAAAGATTATTAAAATCGGAGCTACGGTTATTTAGTTACGAATTAAAGCATTTTAACATGGCATAGGAGTAAATTTAACCAAACATCATTTTAAATATTTTAAACATGGATGAAAATGACATATTATGAAACTATATGAAATTCTAAGCAAGTTTGATATATAAATTGTTTACATATGATGCATGATTAATAAGTTATTATATGCATGACAATGAGGGTTTTTCTGCAAAACAGTAAATCCTGGGATAATTGATTAAATCCGTCCAGAGGAAAAAACACTATAGGGCCGAATCTGCTGAACTGGGCCAATAGAGAGGAGGGGCTGCGGGGAGCTCACCCATGGGCCAAGGCCCGGTCGGTGGGAGGCAAGGCTGGCAGGCTTCGGCTGGGCCTTGCAGCCGCGGCACCCACGCCGGCGAGCATAGGAGGCTTGCTCGGGTGTCTTGGAGCGGGTCCACGCTGGATGTGGACGAGCGCACGAGGTCAACGCGGGGAAGCGGAACTTGGCGCTGGTCGTTGTCCTCGCGTGCTCGCACGCAGAAGCAGGGGAACGGCGCGCCAGCCGCCAGCACGATGCAGAGGAGGCAGCAGGCGGCGAGGAGGACCGGTCTCGACGGACTGGTGGCGGAGATCGCCGGATTTGAACGAAGACAGCGGCTGGCCTGGCAGACTAGCGCGGTGGAGCTGCTCGGCCTCGAGGCGCTGCTAGATGTGGCCGACGCGTTGCGGGGAAAACAGAGGCCGGCGGGAGAGGTTCAAGGCGGTAGCATCATGGAGGAAGGCCGGCGGGAACTTGAAGCGGGGCTCTGGCAGCTCGGCGTGGTTCAGCAAGTCGGGGACGGCCGGCTTCGGCTGCGGGACACTGGTTCCCAGCGACCACGAGGCGAACTGGAGCTCAGGGAGGCATCCATGGCGTTCGAGTGATGACTGAGACTGCGCGGGAGGACGAGACAAGGAGGTCCCTGGCGTCGCTCATGGCGGCGGCCATCCATGGCGGAGGGGCTCCTCCTGTAGGCAAACAGAGAGGGACGGAGTCGGGTGAGAGAAGATGAGAGGGATCGAGAGAAGGGAAGGGGCGAGGCTGGGCACGGCGGCTACCTGCTGGTCCGGTGGTGCTCCGATGAAGATGGAGGCGACGGGGTCAGGTGAAGGCACGCACGGGAGGAGCTCATGCTCCTGGACGAGAGGAGGCTCGGGGGATGTGCAGAGGAGGCTGTGGATTGGGTAGCGGCGAAAATCAAGGGAGGTGGTCGGAGAGAATTCGAATTGGATAGGAGATCGAGAGGTGGAGGCTCGGGCGCTGGTTGGAGGGAGATGGATCTGGGAGGATCCCGATGAAGATGCGAGAGACTGGCGGCGGAGGAGGGATTGGATGGATGGGACTGACTAGGCTAGGGTTTGACTGTTTATATAGGTAGGGAATTAGGTTAGGGGGTATCTCGTCCCTCCGATTGAAAATGTACGGTCGAGAAAAATAGGTTAGGTAGCCCAAAGAGAAAAATAGAGACGTTTTGTAGATGTTCGGGGATGATATGAATCCAACGGTGACGACTGCCCGGGTCGGGTTCGGGACAACTTTCGGACGCGCGCGAGGGGGGCTGCGGGCTGACGAGAGAGGTTAGGTTGGACCTGACGGTAGGTAGTGGGCTGTGTAGACGGTCTAGAGAGGAAAGAGAGGGAAAGCCAGGCAACAGTTTCCGGAGACCGAAAACGTTCGACGTTAGACCGGCTATACTGCCGCTATAGTTATCCGTTGGGGCGTCAAACGGACTCCGAACGCGATGAAACTTGACAGGCGATCTATCTACACTATAATAAGACCGCACGCCAACTTTCAACCCATTCCGAGAACATTTTCCGGCCACTTATAAAATAATATTTCGGACATGCCGCGGGCGCGTGCAAGTGTGTCTGGGCTCAGAATGGACAACGAAAAGAAATTGGGGGAAACCCGAATGGATGCAGGTTTTGAAAACATGATGATGCAATGCACATGATGACATGATGAAATGCAACACGCAAGCTAACGACATGGCAACGCCGGCGAATAACTGGAAGACACCTGGCGCAACAGTCTCGGGGCGTCACAACACTCCACCACTATGAGAGGATCTCGTCCCGAGATCTAGAATGGCAGCGGAGGGAAAAACGGAAGAGAGAGAGAGAGAAAAAAGGTAAAACTAAGTTGCTCCTTTGGCAAACGAGTGAAACCAAAGAACCTTGAATAGGTTAAGCCATTTCGAGAAAGGAATACAACAAGGATGAATGAAGTTGAAAACACTCTGTTAGAAAAGAGGAACAAGGAAGAACAACTTCGGGCAGCACTCCGATTGAAAAGAAAAGTAATTGAATAAGAACTTGATAAGATGAGAAGATACTTGAAGAGATCAACAACATACAGCCTCCGGAACTATTGAATGAATGGAACAAGAGGTAAGAAAGATCTCAGACAGCACTCTGGTTGAAAAGAGGTGCAAGGCTTGATAAGGCGAAAAGAACTTGAGGAAAAAGGACACAACACTCCGGTTAAATGGATAACGCGAGAAAAGAATAAGGTCCTGACAATCCGAGAAGATGGGTTGAGGAGAGCAACATCACAATGCCTCCGGAACGGAAGAATAGAAGGTAGATAGTTGAAATAAAGAATGGATAAGAAGATGCCAACTTCTGCCACAAAAGAGCTTGAAAAGGTATCCTTAGGAGAAGATTCGAACGGAGTTGTTGGAAAAAAAACCAACAACGAAAAGAATAAGCTTGATATGGTCTTATGGAGTACATCTCAAATTATGAGGTGACAACCTGCCACCCACGGGAAAAAGAATTGGATTGATAAGAACAAGGAGACGAGAAGCTATCTCATCGGGAGGATAAGTGAAGAACTTGGATCATTGATAAACACCATAAGAGCGACAATCCTTAAAGGAAAGCTTTAGGTGGAATATAACCCAAGATAATTCCAATGAAGAAAGTGATGGGTTTAAATACCTCATTATTGACAACATGTGAATCATGAAACATGAACTCAAATTATCAGGAATGATATAATACCGCCTCTACTGATACGGAAGGAAGAATTGCACTCCGGATTGCAAGATGAAGAATCTTGAGCTCATCTGAAAAGAATGTTGATGAACACTTCGAGAAGGAAATAAATCCTTGATGAAACCATCATGTAGAGCCTCCATGAAGAACTCCGGTAACAAAAGAATGATCAATCGAAATGAAAGGGAAATTGATAAAAAACACATGGCAAAGACTTGCAATGAATATATGGATTTACTCGATGAACCTCCGAAAAGCAAGAATTGAATTTACTCGAAGAAATAAGAATAAGAATTACATTATGCTTAACCTTCACCAATTTAGATTGATGACAAGCAATGGATCACATACAACTTATTCTCAAAGAAAGGATAAGGATAGATATGGCGCCAACTTGAGAAGGTCTTCAACGAACCACCGGTGGAATCGAAACAACGAATGAATTGGTATGATAAAGAAGAAAGAGAAATCTTAAAAGAACCACCGTAAGGATTGAAAAAAAATGAATAAAAGATAATGAAACACCGGGAAGAATTTGCAAATGAATGAGGATGCTTGAGAGAATTTAGATACATGAGAACGAAGAGATCATGAATTGATTAGAGAATATCTGAATGATGCACCGATAAGATTAGGAGAACAATAACTGAAAGCTGGGAATGAATAATTATGAGATGATGGGCTCCGGAGAATCAAACTGAAAATACTCTGAATTACTCCGGATGGGTAAAAAGAATTCTGACAATCGAAAACAATTATGAGAGGATGGCCTTGAACTAGAACCACGAATCTCTGAGAGAACGGATAAGATATAGAGGTAAAAAAACTCCTCTTCGGTCTTCAAATGTTGAGAATGACGATGAGAAACACCACCATGAATTGTTTAGACCTTCGGAAGAATCAAAACGAAGAGGTTGAGCCAACGATGAAAATAATTTGAAAGATCTTGGAGAAAGACATTTGACTCATGATAATTCATTCCTACGTCAAACTTTAAAATGAATTTGAGAATAGCTCCAGGAAAATAAGAGTCAGGTAAGATCCTGGGAAAAGACCTGTGGGTTAGGGCCCACTGAAAAGAAACACCGTTGAGCGATTTAAAGGAGAGATTGCACTGGTTGAATTAAATGGCTTTAATGAGATAACATCCTCGAAAGATCTTGAATGAATGCAGAGTGGAAAACACAAATCTTCGAGATATCTTGAGCACTCCGGAACAAATGAATAGCGAGAGGTGAATGATTAAGAGGTGCACCGTTATGAGAAGGTGTTTGAAATAAGGAAAAGAATATGATCAAACACCGAAGGCTTGAGTTGAATCCACCGGAGAAGAAAAAGAATGAAGGAATGAACTTGAGGTTCGTTTAGGACCTTCATGAAAATCACTGGGTAAGAACATTGAAAAGAAAGACAGAAGAGACTTCACATCCATAAGATGGATACTTGATTAGAAATCTGAGTCCTTGAAAAAAAACAAGGGTGGGAGGGTGGGAAAAACAAAGGCAACTTGGAGATGGATGAAACAAACAACATTGAGAAGAACTGATAATTGATCTTACTGATGTTGAAATGATCGGATCCACTTGAAGAGAAACACACCAGTGAAAAGGATTGACATGACAATCTCGATTATCATGAGGATTGGTATTCACATCGGAGTATGAGAACACCTCTTAGGAAAGGTATGGAATCAACTCTTGACTTCGAAGCAACTCGAATACCACAACTCAAAAACAAAACAAAGGATTGGCTTGTAGGATAAGCCGGAACAAACATATGATAGAGATTTCGTCCAAAGTTTTCGTGGTGGGGCCTACACGGGCTCGATCGTACAACACCATCATGTACAAGGCAGTGCACATGACATACAAAGCGTCCCCGAGTCGGCATAGCCAAGGACTCTTTAAGACACAACGAGACCACTGTAAAACCAACCATGAATAGGCGGACCACTAGACGTCGAACCACAATTTCGTATCATACATCTGTCGGAAAGATATCCTAAGAGCTACTTGAATTCCCACTTATAAACTCCCGAAACTTTTCGGTTATGCAATCAGGTGTTGGGGATACAGGGGAAGCATAATATCTCACCCAAACTAACAAATCCTACATCCAGCTGTATCCATCCTTCAACACATAACCAAGAAACCTTCGGAAATCATCTACCTCATCCTTCGAAAAGCATCCGTTATACAAGTTATGGCAATACTCCCGAACTCCCGCCCCAGTACTGGGTGGCGTCGAGGTTATCTCACCAACAACTGCATAAAAGAGATTTTCGATGTCAGCGAAACTAATCTC
This sequence comes from Triticum urartu, assembly GCF_056163025.1. Lineage (NCBI taxonomy): Eukaryota > Viridiplantae > Streptophyta > Magnoliopsida > Poales > Poaceae > Triticum > Triticum urartu. The sequence goes on along the minus strand of NC_141878.1, from coordinate 163,837,628 downwards.
AGGTATTCCGGAACTGCAACGATAAAATTGTGACGACAACACCTCGGAGCTCAACTCCCCGGGACACTGCCACAACCCCTAAATGACAGGAGGCACCAAGAACAATGTTCTCGTCACAAATCGATCGGAACGATTCCAAGATACCCGCGTGATCCTAAATTTTTTTTAGTGAAATTTGAGAAGAGAAGAGTCAAAACTCTACGTCAGGATGCCTTACCAGAGCGATGAGGGGACTGGGGAGTAAAAAGAATTCCTAAACTCTCCAATATATAATTCCTAAATGACTCAAAACTTTTTTTTCTAGACTCAAGCTCGGCTGCTAAAAATGATCAAGCAATGGGGGCTCCTAAGGTCAGGGAAGGCTCTGATTACCAACTTGTAACGCCCTCGATGCGGCTATATCTCCCACGTGTCGAAGCATGACTTAGAGGCATAACCGCATTGAAAGCAATGTCGCAAGTGAGGTAATCTTCGCAAACAACCCATGTAATACAATAGGGGAAAAGATACATAGTTGGCTTACAATCGCCACTTCACACAATACATGAATAAAGCATTACATCATCCAAATACAATCAAGGTCCGACCACGGAACCAAAATAAAAGAAGAACCCCAAAAGCGACAACGTCCCCGATCGACCCCAACTGGGCTCCACTACTGATCAACTAGAACGAAATAACACAAAGGACAAGATCTACATCGAGCTCCTCCTGAGCTTGGTTGCGTCATCTGCACGGTCTCATCGGCACCTGCAAACTGGTTTTGGAAGTATCTGTGAGTCACGGGGACTCAGCAATCTCGCACCCTCGCGATCAAGACTATTTAAGCTTATGGGTAAGGTAAAGGTATGAGGTGGAGCTGTAGCAAGCGACTAGCATATATGGTGGCTAACATATTCGCAAAAGAGAGCGAGAAGAGAAGGCAAAGCACGGTCGAAAAACTATGATCAAGAAGTGATCCTAGAACAACCTACGTCAAGCATAACTCCAACACCGTGTTCACTTCCCGGACTCCGCCGAGAAGAGACCATCACGGTTACACACGCAGTTGATGTATTTTTAATTAGGATCAACTTCAGGTTTTCTACAACCGGATGTTAACAAATTCCCATCTGCCCATAACCGCGGGCACGGCTTTCGAAAGTTCAAATCCCTGCAGGGGTGTCCCAACTTAGCCCATGACAAGCTCTCACGGTCAACGAAGGATACTCCTTCTAGTGGGAAGACCCGATCAGACTCGGAATCCCGGTTACAAGACATTTCGACAAGGTAAAACTAAACCAGCAACACCGCCCGAATGTGCCGACAAATCCCGATAGGAGCTGCACATATCTCGTTCTCAGGGCACACTTAGATGAGCTCTCCATACAACTAAAACCAAACCTCGAGTTTCCTTGAGGGGGCGCTGCACAGGACTCTAGTTTGGACCAACACTCAGAGGAGCACTAGCCCGGGGGGTTTAAATAAAGATGACCCTTGAGTTTGCAGAACCCAAGGGAAAGAAAAGGCTAGGTGGCAAAAGGTAAAACCAATGTTGGGCATTGCTGGAAGATTTTTATTCAAGGCGAACTTTCAAGGGGTTCCCATTATTACCCAACCGCGTAAGGAACGCAAAATCCGGGAACATAACACCGATATGACGGAAACTAGGGCGGCAAGAGTGGAACAAAACACCAGGCATAAGGCCGAGCCTTCCACCCTTTACCAAGTATATAGATGCATTAATTAAATAAGATATATTGTGATATCCCAACAAGTAAACATGTTCCAACAAGGAACAACATCTCCATGTTCCAACAAGGAACAAACTTCAATCTTCGCCTGCAACTAACAACGCTATAAGAGGGGCTGAGCAAAGTGGTAACATAGCCAAACAATGGTTTGCTAGGACAAGGTGGGTTAGAAGCTTGGTTCAACAATATGGGAGGCATGTTAAGCAAGTGGTAGGTATCGCAGCATAGGCATAGCAAAAGAGTGAGCAACTAGCAAGCAAAGATAGAAGTGATTTCGAGGGTATGGTCATCGTGCCTGAGATCCCGCAAGGAAGGAGAACGAGTCCATGAAGAAGACAAACAGACGTAGCCAACGGATCCTCACAACACGACGTTATCGGAACCAACTCGAAGAAGAAACACCGGAAAGAAGCAAACAACATAGTAAAACATCCACCACATAAACATGGCATGATGCACAATCAAGTATGATGCATATCCGGTTTAAAGAAGCATGGCATGGCAAAGTGCACAAACAATCCTACAAATTAAGTGGAGCACATTATGCAACGGAGTTTCATATTGAAGAAAACACCACATGACTTATTTAGTTCTCTCTCGTTTATGTACCCAACAAGATTAAATGTTGTTAGCATGGCAAGAGGTGAAACATGATGAAACTATCTAATCTAGGCAAGTTTAAATGAGGCCGGAACAACAAAACAACAAGTCCGGAAACTCCTCATATGCATATATTAGGTTTGGTACTGTTCTGCCCTAAACCATATTTTAGAGTTGTTTAACATGCAAAACAAAGTCACCATGATAAACTAGGCAAAATTCTACCCCATTTACATATAAAGATTATTAAAATCGGAGCTACGGTTATTTAGTTATGAATTAAAGCATTTTAACATGGCATATGAGTAAATTTAACCAAACATCATTTTAAATATTTTAAACATGGATGAAAATGACATATTATGAAACTATATGAAATTCTAAGCAAGTTTCATATATAAATTGTTTACATATGATGCATGATTAATAAGTTATTATATGCATGACAATGAGGGTTTTTCTGCAAAACAGTAAATCCTGGGATAATTGATTAAATCCGTCCAGAGGAAAAAACACTATAGGGCCGAATCTGCTGAACTGGGCCAACAGAGAGGAGGGGCTGTGGGGAGCTCACCCATGGGCCAAGGCCCAGTCGGTGGGAGGCAAGGCTGGCAGGCTTCGGCTGGGCCTTGTAGCCGCGGCAGCCCACGCGGGCGAGCATAGGAGGCTCGCGCGGGTGTCCTGGAGCGGGTCCACGCTGGATGTGGACGAGCGCATGAGGTCAACATGGGGAAGCGGAACTTGGCGCTGGTCGTCGTCCTCGCGTGCTCGCACGCAGAAGCAGGGAACGGCGCGCCAGCCGCGAGCACGATGCAGAGGAGGCAGCAGGCGGCGAGGAGGACCGGTCTCGACGGACTGGTGGCGGAGATCACCGGATTTGAACGAAGACAGCGGCTGGCCTGGCGGACTAGCGCGGTGGAGCTGCTCGGCCTCGAGGCACTGCTAGATGTGGCCGACGCGTTGCGGGGAAAATAGAGGCCGGCAGGAGAGGTTCAAGGCGGTAGCATCGTGGAGGAAGGCCGGCGGGGACTTGAAGCGGGGCTCCGGCAGCTCGGTGTGGTTCAGCAAGTCGGGGATGGCCGGCTTCGGCTGCGGGACACCGGTTCCCGGCGACCACGAGGCAAACTGGAGCTCGGGGAGGCATCCATGGCGTTCGAGTGACGATGGAGACTGCGCGGGAGCACGAGACGAGGAGGTCCCTGGCGTCACTCGGGGCGGCGGCCATCCATGGCGGAGGGGCTCCTCCTGTAGGCAAACAGAGAGGGACGGAGTCGGGTGAGAGAAGATGAGAGGGATCGAGAGAAGGGAAGGGGCGAGGCTGGGCACGGCGGCTACCTGCTGGTCCGGTGGTGCTCCGATGAAGATGGAGGCGACGGGGTCAGGTGAAGGCGCGCACAGGAGGAGCTCATGCTCCTGGACGAGAGGAGGCTCGGGGATGGGCAAAGGAGGCTGTGGATTGGGTAGCGGCGAAAATCAAGGGAGGTGGTTGGAGAGAATTCGAATTGGATAGGAGATCGAGAGGTGGAGGCTCGGGCGCTGGTTGGAGGGAGATGGATCTGGGAGGATCCCGATGAAGATGCGAGAGACTGGCGGGGAAAGAGGGATTGGATGGATGGGGCTGACTAGGCTAGGGTTTGACTGTTTATATAGGTAGGGGATTAGGTTAGGGGGTATCCCGTCCCTCCGATTGAAAATGGACGGTCGAGAAAAATAGGTTAGGTAGCCCAAAGAGAAAAACGGAGACGTTTTGTAGATGTTCGGGGATGATCTGAATCCAACGGTGACGACTGCCCGGGTCGGGTTCGGGACAACTTTCGGACGCGCGCGAGGGGGGCTGCGGGCTGACGAGAGAGGTTAGGTTGGACCTAACGGTAGGTAGTGGGCTGTGTAGACGGTCTAGAGAGGAAAGAGAGGGAAAGCCCGGCAACAGTTTTCTGAGACCGAAAATGTCCGACGTTAGACCGGCTATACTGCCGCTATAGTTATCCATTGGGGCATCAAACGGACTCCGAACGGGATTAAACTTGACAGGCGGTCTATCTACACTATAATAAGACCGCACGCCAACTTTCAACCCATTCCGAGAACATTTTCCGGCCACTTATAAAATAATATTTCAGACATGCCGCGGGCGCGTGCAAGTGTGTCTGGGCTCAGAATGGACAACGAAAAGAACTTGGGGAAACCCGGATGGATGCAGGTTTTGAAAACATGATGATGCAATGCACATGATGACATGATGAAATGCAACACGCAAGCTAACGACATGGCAACGCCGGCGAATAACTGGAAGACACCTGGCGCAACGGTCTTGGGGCGTCACAGTCGGGGTGGAACATCTTCTTCATTATCTAGTTCTTCCTCTTGGCCTTCTTCGTTGTTGACGTTGTCATTTTCTTGTTGAGGTGGAGAAGGAGGTTGATGAGGTTCATCTTGGTGTACTTCCTCGTTTTCTTCATCTTGGTGTGTCCCACTCGTGGATCCCTCCGTGTCCACTCTTGGTTCACCTTGTCGTGAGGTAGAAGCTTCCACTTGGATGGATAAGGTACTCTCCTTCACCTCCGTTGGACAAGCATTAAGCATAGCACTCGGGCCCTAGTGACAAGCATTAAGCATAGCAAAGTCATAGCAACATCAATCTCAGAACATAATGGATATTAGGGATCAAACCCTAACAAAACTAACTCGATTACATGATAAATCTCATCCAACCCATCACCGTCCAGCAAGCCTACGATGGAATTACTCACGCACGGTGGTGAGCATCATGAAATTGGTGATGGAGGAAGGTTGATGATGACGATGGCGACGGATTCGCCTCTCCGGAGCCCCGAACGGACTCCAGATCAGCCCTCCTGAGAGAGATTAGGGCTTGGCGGCGGCTCCGTATCGTAAAACGCGATGAATCCTTCTCTCTGATTTTCCCCCCTGAACGTGAATTTATAGAGTTAGAGTTGAGGTCGGTGGAGCCTCAGGGTGCCTACGAGACAGGGGGCGCGCCCCCACCCTCGTGGACAGGGTGTGGGCCCCTGGTGTTGATTCTTTTGCCAGTATTTTTTATATATTCCAAAAATATTCTCCGTGAAGTTTCAGGTCATTCCAAGAACTTTTATTTCTGCACAAAAATAACACCATGGCAATTCTGCTGAAAACAGCGTCAGTACGGGTTAGTCCCATTCAAATCATGCAAGTTAGAGTCCAAAACAAGGTCAAAGTGTTTGGAAAAGTAGATACTGTCGGATCATGGGTTCTGGTAAAACCCTTAAGGTTCAAACACTGGGGTGCGTGCAAAGATCCCCCCTACCGATCCACGTCCTAACTCAGCTGAGGTCTTGCGAACTAATTCGACGAACTCGCAACACAGGGGACACAAGATTTATACTGGTTCGGGCCACCGTTGTGGTGTAATACCCTACTCCGGTGTGGTGGTGGTGGATTGCCTTCGGGGTTGATGATGAATAGTACAAGGGGAAGAACAGCCTCCTGAGGTTGAGGTGTTCTTGTGCTTGGTGAACTTGTGTGTGTGAGGATCCGGTCCAAGATGAGATCCGGTCCCAGATGAGATCGCTCTCTACGATGGTGGCTAGTCCTATTTATAGAGGCCCTGGTACTCTCCCCAAATATTGAGCGGGAAGGGAGCCAACAACGTCCAATTTAAAAGGGGACAACTAGTACAGCTTATCCTGACAAAAGTGGTCTTCGCCTGCAAAAGGCTCTGGTGGTGACGCCGCCTTGGGCTCCATGGTGTCCTCCGTCTTGCCGTCCTGCTGAACTTGGTCTCGTTGCACAAATATGGAAACCTTTGCTTGACGCCTCTGTACGCCTTGCCTGCGCTTGCCCCCTTAGCACCAAAGAGGAAACAAGGACGCTGCGCACGCTGGCGCCCGCCTAGTCTCGATCGTCATGGCTCACGTCACTAGAACCTCGCGAGGTTTGCCTGGCCTTGAACTCTCCGCCCCTCACGAGCCGGCCTGGGGAGGCCGCTCCTGAGGAGGTCTTGCATCGTCCGCCTCGTGAGGCTTGGCCCCTCACGAGGGTCTTGATTCCTTGTTGATGAAGATGGGCCATACAGGCCTGCTAGCAAAGCCATGCCGTGGGCCGCAGGCAGGCAAGTCTGGGGACCCCCGTTCCCAGAATGCCGACAGTAGCCCCCGGGCCCAAGGCGCGCTCGGGCTTGGCTTCGAGGCGAAGCCAAAGGTCAAGTGCGGAGCGCTGCGGGCCCCTATAGCCTGCAGCCTCAGTCGACGCGTGGCGGTTGATTGGACGTGGGCATATCCGCTTCCCCACGCTCCCTTGGCAACTGCCCAACTTGACAAGTCCCTGCGACATGCAAGGAAAACCATCATTACCTGTGATCGTGGGGGGCACTGGTTGGCCTTCTCCTGGTATAAATGGGGGGAGCCCCCTTCGCCCATCCTTCCTCTGCCTCTTCCGCTTCTTCTCCTTCCTTGCTCCTCCCCTGCTACCAATGGCGACGTCGAGGAGGTTCACTGCCACGGAGAAGGGGAAGGCCCCTCGCGAGGGGCCCGGCTCTCTAGTGCCCAAGTGTGGACGCGGCCGTCCACGCAAGCACACCGCAACCCCTGGCACGGCTCCGCGTGGCCGTGGTGGTGCCGCTTCACGGGGCAGGGGTCACTCCGGTTGTGGTGGTCCCATTGATGAAGGGAGACGTGCCGTGGTCGCGCGGCCTCCTCGGCCGCGCTTCCACTCGGCGGAGATGCTGCCGGAGTTCATCATCTGGTTGGAGAATCCGGCTGGCAACTGGCTTCAGCTCCCGTGCTTCTTCACCGAGGAGCTGCCGGCCTCTGGTCCAAGCAGGCTTTGGCTATAGGCAGACGGCTACTGTAGCAGGGCTTCCTGGGTCGTGGTCGAGGTCTCTGCCGTGGGCAATATAGCTCTAGCCCGCGGTTGGAAGACGTTTGCCCGCGCGCGCGGCCTGGGCAGGCGGTGCATCCTCCACTTCAAGTATGATGGCAACGCGACCCTCTATGTGAGGTTGTTTGGGGAAGATGGTCGACGCGCCGGGTGCTGCCCCGAGGTGAACGACGGCGAGGAGGTGCTCGGCATTAGCGATGGCCGCGACGAAGGTGAGGGCGAACCCGCCCTTGGTGCCAACCGCGTCTCATCCGGCTATGGCAGCTCTTCCCTCACTGACAACTCCAGCAGTGGTGGTTATGACCAGTCGCCACGCCGTCGTGCCCGCTTCGAAGACGATGGCGGGTCATCTCGTCGCCATGCCTCCGTGAAGCGCGAGGAGGGGTCCGGCTGAGCTCAGGAAGACACTGGGGCCTGCCCCCATGGACCGTTGTAGGCGCCGCTTCTATTCTGTTCTTCTTTTCCTTTCTGCATCAGAAAGAAACCAGAATGGGCCCCGGAGGAGCGTGTATTGAACTATGATTTCAATTGTTATGCTATGTTTGCCATTCCTGTGTTGTGTCACAACATCATCGTTTTATGTACGGATAACTTAGCTTGACTTGTTTTGAGTGGCCTCCTCCTCACGAGGCGCTTGCTTCCTAGTACCCGTCGAGGCCTCCTTGACCTGATATGCACTTAGGAACTGCAAAAAATCCGTCAAGAGGTTTATCGCTCACCCGGGGCTTGGTCATAGGCGCCGCTGGCCTTGACTCGGCGCTTCGCGTCGCGATACCCGTGGGGCACGAATTAGGAGAGGTGCGCCAGCTGGTGGGATCGAACGAGGGTGCCTCGCGAAAAGATAGAAGGAGGAAGCTCACGAAGGTACCTATTCAGCCCCCTCACGAGGGATGTGAGGGAGAGTACAGGTCGACCAAAGAAGCGAAGGCGGAAACAGAGGCAGAAAGCGATAAAACGGGACCAGCAAGAGACACCAGAAAGCAAATTTCAATTAAAAGAGGGGCAAGACAACTTTGGAAAGCAAATGAAAAGCTGCGTCCGGCACCTAGTCTAGTCTTCGATGTCTTCTCACCAGCGCGGAGCTAAATGCTGCCACTCGGCATGGGTGGGAGCCCCCGAGGCCCAAGGGCGGCTCTCCTGAGGCTCTGGGGCATGTACAACCCCACTCATTATTACGTGATAGTGTCACGGGCGGCGATTCTTCACAGGCACTAGGCCTTCTTCACAGGCACTGGGCCTTTCTTCACAGCCACCAAGCCTTCTTCACAGGCACTGGGCCTTTCTTCACAGGAATCGGGCCTTCTTCACAGGCACCGGGCCTTTCTTCATGAGCAGAACTTCCATAGGTGTTGGATGTTCCAGGCATTCTGGACGGGTACCCCGTCCTGTGTCTCCAAGCGCGCGACGCCAGGCCTGGAGAGGTGTACGACCTTGAGTGGGCCCTCCCACATGGGTGAGAGCTTATGCAGCCCCTCCCTGGAGAGCACCCGCCTCAGGACGAGGTCACCCACCTCAAGAGTCCTGGAGTGGACGCTGCGATAGTGGTACCGCCGCAGCGCCTGCTGGTATCTTGCCACTGGTAGTGCAGCCTCGCGGCGACGTTCCTCCCCCAGCACGAGGTCCATCCCTCGCGTGGCATCCTGCTGCGTCTCATCAAACGCCAGGACCCGTGTGGAGTGATGCTTGACCTCGTGTGGGAGGACTGCTTCTGCTCCATAGACGAGGAAGAACGGGGTTTTGTCCGTTGGCTTGGTGGTGATGGTGTGTATCGACCACAGCATGGACTGGAGCTCGTCGTGCCAGCCCCTGCCGCAGTCTGCGAGCTTCTTCTTGAATGTCCTGGTCTTAAGGCCCCTCAAGACCTCCGCGTTGGCGCGTTCGGCCTGGCCATTTCTCCTGGGGTGTGCTACCGAGGCGTAGCAGATCTACGTTCCAAGGTTAGCACAATATGACTTGAAGAGATTACTAGTGAACTGCGAGCCGTTATCGGTGATGATGCGGTTGGGGACCCCAAAACGGCTCACGAGGACCTTGATGAACTTGACTGTAGAGCCAGCTGGGATGGTGCAGATGGCTTCAACGTCTGGCCACTTAGTGAACTTGTCGATGGCGATATAGAGGTATCGATAGCCCCTAGGCGCCCGAGGGAACGGGCCCAGAATATCCAGCCCCTAGACAGCGAACGGCCACGAGAGTGGAATGGTCTGGAGGCCCTGAGCTGGCTGATGGATCTGCTTGGCATGGAATTGGGAGGCCTCGCGGGACTTCACCAGCTCAGCCGTGTCGTTGAGCGCCGTAGGCCAGTAGAATCCACTTCGGAATGCCTTGCCGATGAGGGTTCGTGACGATGAGTGGTGCCCACAGTCCCCGCCATGTATGTCAGCTATCAGCTCTTTCCCCTGTTCCCTAGAGATACAACGCACTGAAACATCATTTGGTCGCTTCCTGTATAACTCACCGTCCTGGATGCAGTATGCTGTGGCCTGACGGGCCACGTGCTCCGCGTCCTCCTCCTTCTCCGGCAACGCCCATTGCATTAGCTATTCCTTGAATTCCTTGGTCCAACATCCCTCCTGGGGCTCGAGCGCCAGGAGTAGGCGCTCTCCTGAGGTCGGGCCACAGGCTGGGGCTCCTGTGGCAGGAGGCAGCGGGAGTTCCTCCCAAGGCTGAGTTGTTCTTGAAAGCGGTGGCGTTGCTGATGGCTTGAAGAGCCGCTCCTCGAAGACGCCAGGCTCCTGGGGTTGTCGCTTGGATGCTCTTCTGGCGATGTCGTCAGCTTCCTTGTTGGTGCCACGGGGCACATGCTGCAACTCCAAGCCCAGAAATTGCTTCTCCATCTTGCGCACCTCCGCGAGGTATGCTTCCATGTGCTCGCCCTTCGACTCATATACCTTGTTGGAGAAGTTGATGAGGAGCTGTGAGTCGCCCCTGATAGTGAGACGCTTCACCCCCAGCGCCGCCGCAGCCTTCAGGCCGCCTATGAGGCCTTCCTATTCTGCAATGTTGTTGGAGACCTTCTCGCCCTGCTGGAAGCAGAGCTGCACGGCGTAGTAGAGCTTGTCCCGAGTGGGCGACATGAGTACTGCTCCAGCCCCCGCGCCCTGGCGCACAAAGGCACCATCGAAATACATGACCCAGCCGTCAGGCGCCTCGCTTCCCGGCGAGAGGGACCGGTCTTCGCCTTCTTCAAGTGCCGGGGCGTCTGTCCATTCTGCCACGAAATCAGCGAGCGCGACTCCCTTGATGACCCTGGTAGTACTGAACTCCAACTGGAAAGCTTGCAACTTGATGTTCCATTCAGCGACTCTTCCGGCAGAGTTGGGGCTCCTGAGCACTCTCTCCAATGGGTAAGCTGAGACGACCTTGATGGGGTGGCCCTGGAAGTAGTGCCGCAGCTTTCGCGAGGCCACTAGGAGCGCGAGTAGGAGCTTCTGAGGCATGGGGTACCGCTCTCTTGCGTCCCGCAATACCGTGCTGACGAAGTATACCGGGTGCTCGACGAGGGTAGGCGTGCTGATGAGGTTTGCGTCTTCTGGAAGCTGGGGTGCCTCCTGAGGGGGTAGAGCCCCCGACGCTTGATCACTTGCCAAGTCTTCGCGAGTTTGGGGGCGTTGTCCTGCCGAGCCTGATCCTCTGCCGCTGCTGCTGCGGCCCTTGTGGCGCCCTTCTGGTCTTGCGTCGTCTCTGCTGGAGGCGTGGCACGGCGCGATGCACCCTTGGCTTAGTGTTCTTCCTGAACCGCCACCAGAGCCACGCTGGCCGAGTACAGGGTGGCGGAAATATAGAGCACTAGGGGCTCGCGAGGTCGTGGCGCCACCATCAGTGGAGGGCTGGTCGGGTATCTCTTGAGGTCTTGAAAAGCTTGGTCGGCCTCCGGGGTCTACTCGAATGGGCCCTTCTTTTTCATCAGCTTGAAGAAGAGTAGGGCGCGCTCTCCCAGCTTGGAGATGAAATGCCCCAACGCAGTCACCCGACCAGCCAACTTCTGTATTTCCTTGAGGGTCTGTGGTGGACTCATGTCTTCAATGGCCTTGACCTTCTCTGGGTTGGCCTCGATCCCCCTGTGGGACACTAGGAAACCCAGCAGCTTGCCGAAAGGGACGCCAAACACGCATTTCTCCGGGTTGAGCCGCAAGTCCACCTGGCGAAGGCTTTCAAAGGTCTCCTCCAGGTCTTGGATCAAGGTCCCCGCCTCCCGAGACTTCACCACGATGTCGTCGACGTAGGCTTCAGCGTTTCTCCCAAGATGCTACCCTAAGGCGATGTGCATGAGACACTGGAAGGTTGCGCCCGTGTTGCGCATCCCGAACAGCATGCAAGTGTAGCACTACACCCCACACGGGCTCAGGAAGGCCGTCTTCTCCATATCTTCTACCGCCATCTTGATCTGGTGATATCCTGAGAACGCATCCAGGAAGCATAGCAAGTCGCACTCGGTGGTGGAGTTGACGATCTGGTCGATGCGTGGAAGCGGGAATGGATCCTGGGGGCAGGCCTTGTTGAGGTTGGTGAAGTCGACGCACATCCGCTCCTTCCCGCCTTTCTTGGGGACGACGACAGGGTTCGCCAACCATTCGGGGTATCGAACCTCGCGAATGACACCCGCAGCCTCCAACTTGCGGGTTTCTTGGACGATGAAAGCATGCATTTCCATGGACTGCCGCCTTGCCTTCTGCTTCATGGGGCATACGTTGGGGCACACCTTCAGGTGGTGCTCTATTACCTCTCTTGGGAGCCCTACCAGCTGATCAGGCTCCCAGGCGAACACTCCCTTGTTTGCACGCAAAAACTTCACTAGCGCCTCCTCCTGAGCAGGCTCGAGGTCGGCGCCTATGGTAAAGGTTGCCCCTGAGGACCCGTCCTCCTCGACCAACACTTGCTTGGTTTCTTCCTTGTCCTGAGTGAAGAACTGCTTCTTCTTGGTTGGTGCGGCTCCCTTGGCCTTGGAGGTATCCGCGTCGGTGGGTCGTGCTATCGCGGCGGCCTTGAGGGCAAGCTTGAGCGCCGCTAGGGCCTCCTTGGAGTCCCCCTTGATGGTGAGGACACCCTGGCTCCCCAGCATCTTCATGAGATTGTAAGCAGGATGTGTTGCTGCCATGAACTGGGCCAGAGCTGGGTACCCGAGGATGGCGTTGTACGGGAGGCCAATGCGGGCGATGTCGAAGTCGATGAGCTCTGTGCGGTAGTTTTCACGCGTGCCGAAGGTCATGGGGAGGCGGATCTGCCCCAGGGAGCGGGCGGGGCCTCCACCAACTCCCGAGAAGGGCTTGCTGGGGCGGAGCCGCTTGAATAGTATGTGAAGGAGGCTGAAGGCCTCGACGGAGAGCACATTGAGGCCGGCGCCGCCGTTGACGAGCGTCTTGGTGATGGATACGTGGCAGATGGTGGGTGCGCACAGCATCGGGAGCGCACCCGAGCCGACGGTGGAGGTGGGATGATCCTCCGAGTCGAAGGTGAGGTTGGCCTCAGGCGCGGCCCAGCCAGGTGAAGCCCCCGGGCGCTTGGAAGCGGCGCCGATCTGGCAAAAGTATGGCTTGATATGCCGATCGGAGGGTGGTGCATGTGAACCACCGAGAAGGGCTGCGATGATGGGGGCCGCCGGTTCCCCGAAGCGAGTAATGAAGAGGTTGCGTAGCTCCTCCCAGGTGGTGATAGAAGACTCCGGCAAATAGAGGAGCCAGGCGCGTGGCGTGCCTACAAGGGCCATTGGGAACCAGTTGGCCATGATCTTGTCGTCGCCCCCGGCTTCCAAGACGGCCTCCTCGTACGCTAGCAGGAAAGCCGATGGGTCCGCCTCACCGTTATAGCGCGGCGGCATCTCCGGCTTGAACTTGGGTGGCCATTGCACCTGCCGCAAGGCGGGGGCAAGGGCTCAGAGCCCCCAGTGCCGTTGTGGGCACCGGTAGATCCGGTTGGAGGGGCGCTCGCCATGGGGAGCGGGTGTGGAGATGGTGGAGCGTGAGTCGACGGAAGAAAGACTCCGGCGCACCCCTACCTGGCGCGCCAAATGTCGGATCACAGGTTCCGGCAAAACCCTTAAGGATCGAACACTGGGGTGCGCGCGAAGATTTCCCCCTACCGATCCACGTCCTAACTCAGCTGAGATCTTGCGAACTAACTCGACGAACTTGCAACACAGGGGACACAAGATTTATACTGGTTCGGGCCACCATTGTGGTGTAATACCCTACTCCAGTGTAGTGGTGGCGGATTGCCTCTGGGGCTGATGATGAACAGTACAAGGGGAAGTACAACCTCCTGAGGTTGAGGTGTTCTTGTGCTTGGTGAACTTGTGTGTGTGAGGATCCAGTCCAAGATGAGATCTGGTCCCAGATGAGATCCCTCTCTACGGTGTTGGATAGTCCTATTTATAGAGGTCCTGGTCCTCTCCCCAAATATTGAGCGGGAAGGGAGCCAACAACGGCCAATTTGAAAGGGGACAACTAGTACAGCTTATCGTGACAAAAGTGGTCTTCGCCTGCAAAAGGCTCCGGTGGTGACGCCGCCATGGGCTCCATGGTGACCTCCGTCTTGCCGTCCTGCTGGTATTGGTCTCGTTGCACCAATATGGAAACCTTAGCTTGACGCCTCGGTAATCCGCTCCTACGCTTGCCCCCTTAGCACCAAAGAGGAAACAAGGATGTTGCGCGCGCTGGTGCACGCGCTAGCGTTTGCCTGGTGCCCACCTGGTCTCGATCGTCATGGCTCACGTTACGAGAACCTCGCGAGGTTTGCCTGGCCTTGAACTCTCCACCCCTCACGAGCCGGCCTAGGGAGCCCTCTCTTGTGGAGGTCTTGTGTCGTCTGCCTCGCGAGGCTTGCCCCTCGCGAGGGTCTTGATTCCATGTTGATGAAGATGGGCCATACAGGCCTGCTAGCAAAGCCATGCCATGGGCTACAGGAAGGCAAGTCTGGGGACCCCCGTTCCCAGAACACCGACAGATACAATGGAGACGTATCAACTCCCCCAAGCTTAAACCTTTGCTTCCTGAAGCAATTCAGTTGAACTAAAAGTGATAAAGAAAAACTTTTACAAACTCTGTTTGATCTTGTTGTTGTAAATATGTAATGCCAGCATTCAAGTTTTCAGCAAAGATTATGAACTAACCATATTCACAATAACATTTAGGTCCCATGTTTACTCATATCAATGGCATAATCAACTAGCGAGCAATAATAGTAAATCTCGAATGACAACACTTTCTCAAAACAATCATAATATTATATAACAAGATGGTATCTTGCTAGCCCTTTTTGAGACCGCAAAACATAAATGCAGAGCACCTTTGAAGTTCAAGGACTGACTAAACATTGTAATTCATGGTAAAAGAGATCCAGTCACAGTCATACTCAATGTAAACTAATAGTAATACATGCAAATGACAGCGGTGCTCTCCAACTGGTGCTTTTTAATAAGAGGGTGATGACTCAACATAAAAGTAAAAAGATAGGCCCTTCATAGAGGGAAGCAGGGATTTGTAGAGGTGCCAAAGCTCGATTTTGAAATAGAGATGAATAATATTTTGAGTGGTATACTTTCATTGTGAACATAACAACCGAGAGATCTCAATATGTTCCATGCTACACACATTATAGGCGGTTCCCAAATAGAATGGTAAAGTTTATACTCCCCCTACCACCAAAAAACATCAATCCATGGCTTGTCCGAAACAACGAGTGCCTCCAACTAACAACAATCCCGGGGGAGTTTTGTTTGTAATTATTTTAATTTAAGCATGGGACTGGGCATCCCGGTTACCAACCATTTTCTCGTGAATCAAGAGCGGAGTCCTCTCCTCATGAGAATAACCCACCTAGCATGGAAGATATAGACAACCCTAGTTGATACATGAGCTATTCGAGCATACAAAACAAAATTTCATTTGAAGGTTTAGAGTTTTGCACATACAAATTTACTTGGAACGGCGGGTAGATACCGCATATAGGAAGGTATGGTGGACTCATATGGAATACCTTTTGGGATTTATGGAGGTGGATGCACAAGCAGTATTCCCGCTTAGTACAAGTGAAGGCTAGAAAGAGACTGGGAAGCGACCAGGTAGAGAGCAACAACAGTCATGAACATGCATTAAAATTAATCAACACTGAGTGCTAGCATGAGTAGGATATAATTCACCATGAACATAAATATCGTGGAGGCTATGTTGATTTTTGTTCATCTACATGCGTGAACATGCGCCAAGTCAAGCCACTCGAATCGTTCAAAGGAGGATACCACCCTGTCATACCACATCACAACTATTTTAGTAGCATGTTGGCACGCAATGTAAACCATTATAAAATCCTAGCTAATTAAGCATGGCATGAGCAATTATAATCTCTAATTTTCATTGCAAACATGTTTCATTCATAATAGGCTGAATCAGGAACGATGAACTAATCATATTTACAAAAACAAGATTGGTCGAGTTCATACCAGCTTCTCTCTTTTCAATTAGTCCATCATATATCGTCATTATTGCCTTTCACTTGCACAACTGAATGGTGTGGATAATAATAATAATAGTGCACGTGCATTGGACTAAGTTGGAATATGCAAGCATTTAATACACAGGAGAATACAAGGTAATATGGGCTCTTGGTTAGATCAACAATAATGCATATGAGAGCCACTCAACATTTTCATCATGGTCTTCTCCTCTCGGCCCCCAAAGAAAAGAAAAGAAACAAAACTATTTACATGGGAAAGCTCCCAACAAGCAAAAGAAGAACGAGAAATCTTTTGGGGTTTTCTTTTAATTACTACTACTACAAGCATGAAAAGCAAACTAGCTAAAAGCTACAACTAATTTTGTTTGTTTTTATTAAGGTTTTTCAAACACACAATAAGAAGGCTTAAAAACAAAATAAACTAGCATGGATAGTATAATGAGAGAGTATGAGCACCGACAAATGGCATGAGTGTGTGAACATGAATGTAATGTCGGTGAGAAATATGTACTCCCGCAAGCTTAGGATTTTGTCCTAAGTTGGTCTAGGGCCACGGCTGGCCTGGTGAATATCCAAAGTTGTAACTGGGGTCGTACTGGGATGCAGCAGCTACTGCCTGATGAGCTGCAGCTTGGAGGCGAGCTGCCTCTGTCCTCCTCTCATACTCATTCGCCTCCTCCCTGGTTATAACATATCTCCTTTTTGCCTAAAAGTCAATGAGAGTAGGAGCAGGGAGGGCAATAGGGACGGTGCGCCGTCCGTCAAATATTAGTTGGTACTGGAGGAATTGTTCATTCCTCTCAAAAAACTGGTGTCGAACCATAGCATCATAATCTAGATAAGCAGGAGGCAACTCAATATCATTTCCATGGATGGGTATATTAAGATAATTAGCTACACAAGTTGCATAAATTCCACCAAACAAATCTCCACTTATACTATTGTGATGCAACCTTCGTGCAACAATGGCCCCCAAATTATATTGTTTATCACCTAATACCGCACTTTTGAGGACACTAAGATCTGGAACACACATGTGACAAGCCTCATCTTTACCACTAATACATCTACCAATGAAGAGAGCAAAATAATGTATGGAAGGGAAATGAATGCTTCCTATGGTAGCTACTGTGATTTCCCTATATTCCCCCACAGTGATACTAGCAAGAAAGTCTTTATATTCAGATTTGCGAGGTTCACTAACATTGCCCCAGTGCTGGAGTTTACAAGCAGTATTAAAATATTCTAGGTCCATGGTATATGATTTATCATAAAGATCAAATAAAACAGTGTGAGAATTGCGCAAGGATGTAAATTTAAACCTTCTCACGAATGAATCAGTTAGATAGAGGTATTGCCAGCACTTATCTGACACGAAGCTCTCAAGATCGGCGTTACGCACATATGCGTCAAATTCATCCTTGATGCCTGCCTGGACCATGAACTCCTCCGACGGCCATTCACAAGGCCGCACTTGAGCTTCCCTTGGTAGTTCATTGTCCGGCTCACGTATCGCAAGCCTTGGGCCTTGCTTCCTTGAGGAACCACCTTGGTACATTTTCCTAAACATTTTTCTTCCTCTAAAAAATTTCTGAAATTTTTAGTGACTCAAAATAAAAGTGAACCAAACTCAACAAGATTGATAGAAATTACTCCTACAAGTGCCTAGAGGCCATATCATGCATTAAAACTACTTTTGACCACATAAATTTTACATGCAAGATCAAGAAGAGGGTCACCTAAGCAGCAAAAATTTGCAATAAATAAATCACTAGAACAAAAACTAATTGGACCATTGGAGGAGTCACATACTGAAGAACGATCCCCCAAAGCAGTTTTCTGAATGGAGCTTTGAGCTAGGAGATCGAAAATGGCAGCAAGATGAGCTAGAATTCGGGTTTGAGCTGGTGGAGGATTTTTTTCTGGAGGAAGATGAAGTGTGTGGGTGCAAGAATAAGTGGAGGGGGCCCACGTGGGGTCCACGAGGCAGGGGGCGTGCCCTAGGGGGGTGGGCGCAACCTGGACCCTCGTGGCCAGGTGGTGAGGCCCCCTGGTGTGTTCTCAGTGCCAATAATTCTTAAATATTTTAGAAAAAAATCATATAAAATTTTCAGGACATTTGGAGCACTTTTATTTTTAGGGTATTTTTTATTGCAAGGATAATTCAGAAAACAAACAGAAAATACTATTTTTGCTTTATTTAATCTAAATAACAGAAAGTAAAAGGAGGGTACGCAGAGTTGTGCTTTCTAACTTCATCCATCTCATGCTCATCAAAAGGGATCCACTAACAAGGTTGATCAAGTCTTGTTAACAAACTCTTTTTAAATAACATGAAACCGGGGAATTTTCGAATAACACTAAGTTACCTCAATGGGGATATGCATGTCCCCAACAATAAGAATGACATATTTCTTCTTGATAGTAGGAAGAGGAAATTCAAAACCTCCAATAGTAATTGTTGGAATTTTTCCAATAGAATTGATATTGTGGCCTTGAATTTTTTTCCTCGAAAAGTGTACCATATGCTCATTACCATTAACATGAAAAGTGACATTGCCTTTGTTGCAATCAATAACAGCCCCTGCAGTATTCAACAAGGGTCTACCAGGAATAATAGACATACTATCGTCCTCGGGAATATCGAGAATAACAAAGTCCATTAAAATAGTAACGTTTGCAACCACAACAGGCACTGTCGGATCACGGGTTCCAGCAAACCCTTGAGGTTGAACACTAGGGTGCGCGCGAAGGTTTTCTCCCTATCGATCCACGCCCTAGCTCTCTAAGATCTCGCAGATAAACTCGATGAACTCACAAGACAAAGACACAAGATTTATACTGGTTCAGGCCACCGTTGTGGTGTAATACCCTACTTCAGTGTGGTGGTGGTGGATTGCCTCTTGGGCTGATGATGAACAGTACAAGGGAAGAGCAGCCTCCTGAGGGTGAGGTGTTCTTGTGTTGGTGAACTTGTGTGGGTGAGAAGCCTCTTGATCTGTTCTCGATCCGATCCTGCCTACTGTGGTGACTAGTTCTACTTATATAGGCCCTGGTCCTCTCCCCAAATATTGAGCGAGAAGGGAGCCAACAACGGCCAATTCGAAATGGGACAACTAGTACAGCTTATCCTGACAAAAGCAGTCTTCGCCTGCCAAAGGCTCTGGTGGTGACGCCGTCCTGGGCTCCATGGTGACCTCCATCTTGCCGTCTTTCTGGTCTTTGGTCTGGTTGCACCAGTATGGAACTTGATACCTCGGTACTCCGCGCCTGCGCTTGCCCCCTTGGCACCAAAGAGGAAGCGAGGACACTGCACGCGCTAGCGCCCGCCTGGCGCTCACCTGGTCTCAATCGTCATGGCTGACGTCATGAGGACCTCGC
Organism: Triticum urartu; assembly: GCF_056163025.1. NCBI lineage: Eukaryota > Viridiplantae > Streptophyta > Magnoliopsida > Poales > Poaceae > Triticum > Triticum urartu. The sequence goes on along the minus strand of NC_141878.1, from coordinate 163,818,588 downwards.
GAGGTTTGCCTTGCCTTGATCTCTCCGCCCCTCGTGAGTCTGCCTGGCGAGGCTGCCTCGGAAGAGGTCTTGCGTCGTCCGCCTCGCGAGGCTTGGCCCCTCGCGAGGGTCTTGAATGCCTTGTCGATTAAGATGGGCCGTACAGGCCTGCTAGCTCAGGCACACTGTGGCCGCAGGCAGGCATGTCTGGGGACCCCTGTTCCCAGAACACCGACAGTAGCCCCCGGGCCCAAGGCGCGCTCGGGCTTGGCTTCGAGGCGAAGACGAAGGCCAAGCGCGGAGCGCCATGGGCCCCAAAAGCCTGCTACCTTGGTTGACACGTGGCGGTTGATTAGACGTGGGCGTCTCTGCTTCCCCACCCTGCCTCGGCAACTGCCCGACTTGACAAGTTTCTGCGACATGCAAGGGAAACCATCATTACCTGTGATCGTGGGGGTGCTGGTTGGCCTTCTCCTACTATAAATGAGGAAGGGGGCGGAGCCCCCGTTCCCCACTTCGTCCCATTCCATCTGCTTCTTCTTCCTCTGCTCCACTACTAGCAGCAACTTCAATGGCGCCGATCTGTAGGTTTTCGGCTGAGGAGAAGGGAAAGGTTCCCCTCGACGTGCCGGCGCTGCTCCCGTCGAAGAAGAGGTCGGTCCACCGCCACGACACCACAGAGATGCAGGTGGTGACGAGGCCTTGGTGCAAGCGGCCTCCTCCTAGTTATCCACTGCCCTTGTATTCCCAAGCCTGGTGCTCGGGAGGAAGGAGCAACGAGCGCCGGCGCACGCACCGCGGCCAAGGTCGACGCGCTGCGACAACGAGCGTCGTCGCTCCTGGAGTCCATGTCGCGGACTCCTCACGTGAGCTCGTGTTGTGGGCGGCGATGCCCCCAAGCTCCTGGATCCACTTCCCGCACTTCTTGTCTGATGTGATGCCACCGAGGCGGCCTCTTGAGCTCTGGTTGCTGCATGTCGACTGCGACGCCCCGGCGACCGGAGCAGAGGTTGAAGCAGTCTCCACCGGCAAGATCTTATGACCCGCGGCTGGGCGAGGTCGCGTCGGTTTGCCGTGCGGAGGGCGCCCTCGCGATCCACTTCGAGTACGACTACGCCTCCACGCTGTTCTTCAAGGTCTTCGACACGGAGGGTCACCGCTTCGAGTGTTTCCCCGAAGGGGAGCACCAGGATGAGGCGCGCCCCGCTCTTGGGAGTCCAGCGGTTCTCCCGTGCTCTACGGACTCCGGAGAAGAGCGACGACAGCTACGTGCCCCCAAGATCTCGCCACGCTCGGAGCAGGACCGCAACGTCCGGCCGCCGCTGATCTGGATGGGGTTCGCGCCGGCCTCCCACGGCCCACTGTTGATGATGGCGTCGGCTGCGGGGGTGTGTAGATAGGATTTTCCTAGGTTCTCCTCTTTCGTTCCTGCGAGGAATCAAGAAGTACCCCGTGGGGGCGTGTAAAGAGTTTGCAATGTCTTTTGTTGATGTTATCTATCGGCGTTCTAGGAACGGGGGTCCCCAGACTTGCCTGCCTGCGGCCTGTGGCGTGGCTCAAGTGGGGGCCCAGCGCGGCCCATCTTCATCAGCTCAAGCTCAAGACCCTCGCGAGGGGCCAAGCCTCGCGGGGCGGACGACAGGAAGCTTTTTCAGAGGCAGCCTCATCAGGTAGGCTAGCGAGGAGGCGGAGAGATCAAGGCAGGGGTACCTCGCGAGGCGCCCGTGACGCAAGCCATGATGATCGAGACCAGGCGGGGGCCAGCCTGCGCAGTGTCCTTGTTTCCCCTTTGGTGCAAAGGAGGCAAGCATAGGCCAAGGCATCGGGCAAAGGTTGCCATTCCGGAGCAACGAGACCAAGACCAAGACCAGCAGAGCGGCAGGACGGAGGCCACCGTGGAGCCCAAGACAGCGTCATCACCAAAACTTTTGGCAGCCGAAGACCACCTTTGGTCAGGATAACTTGTACTAGATGTTCCCCTTCAAAATGGCCAATTGTTGGCGCCCTTCCCGCTCATTATTTGGGGAGAGGCCCAGGGACTCTATAAATAGAGCTAGCCACCATGGAGTAGAGAGAGAGGAGAAGGGACCGAAAGAGAGAGAGAGAGAGTGAGAGAGGCTATTGAACTCACCCAAGCAGTTCATCCCACCAGCTCAAGAACACCTCTCGTGAGGTTGTTCTTCCCTTGTTCTGTTCATCATCAGCCCCCGAGGCAATCCACCACACCACACACTGGAGTAGGGTATTACACCACAACGGTGGCCCGAACTGGTACAAACATTGTGTTCCTTGTGTTGTTCGTTGTTTCCAGCTTAGATCACGCGAGGAGATTGGACGTAGATCGGTAGGGGAGAGATCTCCGTGCGCACTCCAGTGTTCGAACCTCAAGGGTCTGCCAGAACCCGAAATCCGACATTTGGCGCGCCAGGTAGGGGTGCACCGGAATCTTTCTTCCGCTATTCGTGTACGATCTTCCGTCGTGTCCATGGCTGACGCTCTTCGGGCTCGCGTAGAGCGCCTAGCTGCTGTCGCCACCCGCGTCACCGAAACGGCGCCCATCGGCGGACGTCCTCATCGTTCCCCGTTGCCACCACCGGCCCGGTGGGGAACAAGCAGCAGGCCTCCTCCCAGCATCCTTCGGTGCGGCGGGAGGGCCACACCGCCACACCGTCGCTGACTCCAGCCGCTTCATTGTCCCATGCCCGTCGCGCCCCCACGGACACGCACGCCGCGCTACTCTTGGCAAGAGAGCTCTTGCACTACTGCCCCATCGACGACCTCTACGAGGACTGGCTCGCCTGCATCACTGAGCTCCTCAGCGCCGCAGAGGGCTCCCCCTTGCCGTCCCTCTCATTGCCTCGCCCTCCATTCCGCGCACGAGGCGGGGATCAGGAGGCGCCTCCACCACCTCCTCCCCAAGAAGGCGCCCTGGCTCCAAGGCGCGCAGCCCCGGGGCGAGACCCTCCGCGTCCGGCACCTACGCAGCAAGAAAGGAGCTGCCAAGAGATCCCTCGTCCCCAAGAAGGTGCTCGCGCGCTCCCAGCGCCGGCGCGCCAAGATCGCGTCCCTGCACCTCCACGCCAAGACCCCGCGCTGCTTCAAGCGGCGGTGCGCGGTAATCTCCAGGAACAAGCCTAGCACCAGCAAAAGGCACCGGTGGCCACGGCAGGCTGCCGGGCCCTCACCCCCGAGCTACGCAGCATTGCATGGCCAGGCAAATTCAAGCCTGACCTGCCCCCTCGCTACGATGGCATGACGGACCCCGCGGAGTTCCTACAGCTCTACGAGCTATGCATCGAAGCCACCAATGGAGACGAAAGGGTCATGGCGAACTGGTTTCCCATGGCGCTCAAGGACGGGGCCCGCACCTGGCTCCTGAACCTGGCTCCTGGCACAATCTCCTCCTAGGATGAGTTGTGCACTCGCTTCATCGCCAACTTCCAGGGCACTCGCGACCGGCCCCCGGCCATGAGCGATTTGCGCCGCATCAAGCAGCAACAAGGAGAAACCCTGCAGAAATACATCCAACGCTTCAAGAACGCTCGCCTCAAGATCCCCAAGGTGACTGAAGAAGCCATCATCTCGGCCTTCTCCGATGGCGTACGCGACATCAAGATGAAGGAGGAGCTAGCAATCCATGAAGACCAGTGCACATCGCGGATTTCTTCGCTTTCATGCAAAGCGCTTGCATGTTAAAAGGGGGTACCTAAGCATCGCGACTCATGGGCTCGTACTGGCTCTCCAGCCCTCACCCCCTGGCCTTGACCCACGACATCGCGACCTGTCATACCAGAGGCGGCTGAGCTAGCTCGAGGGCCGGGACCTGAGGACGTAGAGCATTTGCATTCTAACCACCCTGCAGGAACACACCATTGATAAAGGCCCAGAGCCAGGCGTAACCCGCCTCGAGGTAGGGCCTCGTGAGTCCCGCGCTGGCTCACGAGTGCCCAGATACACCTCTGCTAGCACTACCGTGCCGGCCATGTGTCAGGGCGGGGCTGTACACGCCCCGGGGGCTCCTCCCGGAGGGGAGCCCCCTCCCATGTACCAGTGGAAGCACCATGCTCCGCGTTGGCTGACGACACTGCCGAGGAGCGGCTATGCCCGTACACATACAGAAGCGCTATGCTCCGCGCTGGTGATAAACAACTGAGGGCGGCCTATGGTCGTACCAACCTTAGGGAGCCTAGAGCTTAGTGTCCGGCACCATCGCAACGCCTCCCCTCGTGAGCGCCGCTCGAGGGGGCTGGACACGGGTGCTACGCCCGGGCCTCGCCCGAGCACACGCCACCCAGCCAGGTCCCTCGGCCCTGGTCGTCACGTGCCCCTCCCCAAGCGGAGCCAAGGTATGGAAACCCGTTTGAACGTCAAGGGGGACTCCTGAGCATCGTGACTCAGGAGCCTAACTTGCCCCGTAGCCCCTCACTCCTTAGTCCCGTCCTGGTTTCCGGTCGGGGCTAATGCTGGGTGAGGTATGCACGGGGCCGGGCCCTGCCGACGCAGAACGACTAATCCACTCCTCGTTCCCCCCTTTCCTACTTGTTGCTTGCGCGTCAAGGGGGACTCCTGAGCATCGCGACTCAGGAGCCTAACTTGCCACGTAGCCCCTCGCTCCTTAGTCCCGTCCTGGTTTCCAGTCGGGGCTAACGCTGGGTGAGGAATGCACGGGGCCGGGCCCTGCAAACGTAGAGCGCGAGCAAGTAGGGGAGAAAAATGCAAATTCCAGGAAATTCAAAGCAAATATTACAAGCCATAGATTGTTTCACAACGCCAAACACAAGGTTAAACGCCTCCGTGAAGCATGGTGCATGTTGCAGGAATAAAAACAAGACAGAAGCCGCGAAGGGATCACTCTCCAGTGGCGCCGCCGCCCGTGGTGGAGTCACGCTGGGCGACTCTGCCTCCCGGGGCCGTGGAGCTGGCGGCACCGCGCCCGGGCAAGACGCTGAAGGCGCGGAACCTCCCCAGCAAAGCTTCGGCTCGGCCTTCCACGGCCTCAGCAGCAGCGGCAGCAAGGTCGCCGCTCACGGGTTCCAGCAGGCTGTCGAAGTCGACGTCGGGGTCGCGCAGGTAGACGTGGCTGAGGACATGTGTCAGCGCCGCAGAAGACAGGGCACGCGCCTCGGCCTCGGCCGTGGGGCCAAGGCCATCTACGACATCTTCAAACGCACGAACCAGGAAGGGAAGCAGCTTGGTGGGGCCATCCTCCGCACCGGCCAACAGCTCCTCCAAGCCGCTCTCGTAAAGCGTCTTCAGCGCGGCACGAGCCTTCTCCTCCATCCTCGCGAAGGCCACCCGATCCTCCGCCAGGACCTTCACCTTGGCATCAAGCTCGGTCCTCTCCGCCTTCAGCGATCGCTCCAGCGTCTCCAATTTGTCGTGGCGGTCATCAAGCTTGGCGTCCCGGTCCTTGATGGCAGCCTCCCGAGCCTTCATCTCCTTGTCTTTCTCCTGGCGGTCGTGGACCTCCTTGGCGAGCTCGTCACGCAGGCCTTGCAGCTCGGTCTCCAGCGCCTCGCAGCGAGCCTTGGCAGCCGCAGCGTCGCCCAGGGTAGCGTCGTGAGCGGCCTTGGCTTGGTTGGCGGCCTGCTTCTCCCCATCGGAGGCCGCCACGGCCTGGCTCAGCGCTGTTCGGACGGAGGCAGCGGAATGGGCTCAGCCAGAAGCTAGCTCCAGGCGCCCGGCCACTAGGCGAGGGTCCGCGCTCAGAAGATCCTCCCGCAGCTGGCTCAGTTCGCTGGTGACCTGGTCCAGGACGGCGGCAGAGGGAACAGAAGAATCGGGAACCGGCGGAGCAGGCGAAGAGGACGGCAGCGTGATCACGGCTTGGCAGGAAGGAACCCCCTGGGCCTTGGCTGCTCCGGCTGCAGCATCGAGCGCAGTCGACTCCAGGGTCAGCGGGGCCACGGGGGATGACTCCTTGCCAAGGCGTCCCGGTCGGCCTCGCGAAGACGATCGGACCAGAGAGGCGCGAGCCTCGCCGTCTTTCCCCTCAGCGGATGAAGGCGCCATCCCGGCAGGTGGACTCGCCCCGAGCAGGGCCGCAGAAGCCCCTTTCAACCTCTTCGCCGCAGGCGCCAGCCTGACAAAGAATATGGATGTCAAGCCTCGGCGGCAGAAACCAAGCAAAGCACGAATCGAGCACTTACTGGTCATCGCTCGCGGACCCAAGCAACCTTCGGCCAAACTTGAAGCCCGAGAGCCTACAGCTAGGGTCAGCCTCGGGAGGCCCGGAAGCAGAGGGCACGTCACGAGGGCTGGAGCTGGCCTCATACCACCCAGGGACCAGAGTAGACCCTGGGGGAACCAGCCCCAACCTGCCCTTCCTTGTGACCAAGGGAGAGTCCTCCCCTCCTCGCCTGGCATCAGCCTCGTCGTCGTCCGGCATGGAGCGGAGGGCCTGGGACCTGCGCCGAGGGAAAGACTCCCTCGACTCCTCGCCAGTCGCCTCAGAGTCAGACTCTTCCTCCTCCGCCTCTTCTTCCCCCTCGCTCTCGCTGGAGCTGTCGGAGGACACGTTCACCATCGCCAGCGCCGCAAGACCCTCAGGAGCTTCCGCGGGCACTAGCCCATCACCATTGAAGGTGGGCATGGCGTTCACCACCTGCTCCCAGTCGTCACGAAGGAACAGGGGGACAGGGGCGCCCACCGGCCTCGCCACGTCTCCCCCAACCAAGGAATGGAGGGCCGTGACCAGATCCTCGTCGGTCAGGGCCTCAGAGCTTAGGCACAAGACGACGTCTGCTTCCCCAAGCCTCCACAACGGGAGCGAGTGCTCCTGGAGTGGAGCCACCCGGTGCACCAAGAACTCCCGTAGGAGCGTGGCCCTGGTCAACTTCGCCGCCCCCAAGTTGCTTGGCCTCAGGTCTGCGTTCATCCTCTTCAGCACCACCCTCGCATGGGGATCGACGAGCTCCACGCGGGACCACGCGTCAACAGCCGTTGCCCCGTAGGCAACACCAGACGGGGGTGGAGGCGCCCGACGTCCACCATGACCCACTTGCTCCGGAAGCCTTCGATTCTCTTCCCAGGCTTCAAGATAGCATTGGAATTGTAGTATGCGATGAAGATCGCACACGTGGAGATATGGCCGCCAGAAACCCGGAGGGAAAAATAGTGACGCAACAAGGCCACAGAGGGCTTTACCCCGACGTGAGCCTCACAGTAGTAAGCAAAGATCACCAGGAGAAGAAGAGAGTTGGGGTGGAGATGCAGAGCCTGCAAGTTGTACTGGCGGAGAACAACAAAGAAGAACTCAGAGAAAGGAGGCACCAGACCGGCGACAATGGCGCTCACAAAGAGCGGATAGAAGGTGTGCCCCCTGCCTTCAGGCTGGTCGGAGCCGGCCTTGAGCACAGTCAGCCCCTTGCTGCCCTGCGCCACCGTCATCAGGCGCGTGAGGGCAAAGTTTCTTCTCTGACAGGTTCGGGGAATCAAGAGCCAGCGAGTACCAGGCCTCGGTTGAGGACTTGCGGGGCGCCATGGCGTGCCGGATGAGGAGGATTGAGACAGATCTGGAGGATTTCGGGAGCAAGAAGGAGGAGAGCGAGAAAGGGGATCTGGGGGCAAGGCGAACGAGAACAAAGCAAGTAAGTCTGGACCGGGCACCTCTTTTGTCAGATAGACAGTTGCCGAAGCGTCGTGGGAAGCGCAGATGCCCACGTCCAATCAATAACCACGCGGCGCCCAAGGCTGCGGGCTGTTGGGGGCACGCGGCGCTTCACGCTCGCCCCTTCGCTTCCCTGCTAGGCCAAGCCCAGGCGCGCCTTGGGCCCGGGGGCTACTGTCGGCGTTCTGGGAACGGGGGTCCCCAGACTTGCCTGCCTGCGGCCTGCGGCGTGGCTCAAGTGGGGGCCCAGTGCGGCCCATCTTCATTAGCTCAAGCTCAAGACCCTCGCGAGGGGCCAAGCCTCGCGCGGTGGATGACAGGAAGCTTCCTCAGAGGCAGCCTCATCAAGTAGGCTCGCGAGGAGGCGGAGAGATCAAGGCAGGGGTACCTCATGAGGCGCCCGTGACGCAAGCCATGACGATCGAGACCAGGCGGGCGCCGGCCTACGCAGTGTCCTTGTTTCCCCTTTGGTACAAAGGGGGCAAGCACAGGCCAAGGCATCGGGCAAAGATTGCCATTCCGGTGCAACGAGACCAAGACCAGCAGAGCGGCAGGACGGAGGTCATTGTGGAGTCCAAGACGGCGTCATCACCAGTACTTTTGGCAGCCGAAGACCACCTTTGGTCAGGATAACTTGTACTAGATGTTCCCCTTCAAAATGGACAATTGTTGGCGCCCTTCCCACTCATTATTTGGGGATAGGCCCAGGGCCTCTATAAATAGAGCTAGCCACCACAGAGTAGAGAGAGAGGAGAAGGGACCGAAAAAGAGAGATAGAGAGAGAGGCGATTGAACTCACCCAAGCAGTTCATCGCACCAGCTCAAGAACACCTCTCGCGAGGCCGTTCTTCCCTTGTACTGTTCATCATTAGCCCCTGAGGCAATCTACCACACCACACACTGGAGTAGGGTATTACACCACAACGGTGGGCCGAACCAGTATAAACCGTGTGTCCCTTGTGTTGTTCGTTGTTTCCAGCTTAGATCACGTGAGGAGATTGGAGGTAGATCGGTAGGGGAGAGATCTCCGCGTGCACCCCAGTGTTCGAACCTCAAGGGTCTGCCGGAACCCGAAATCCGACATTATCCCAATGAAGGAAGCCTTGTGAGCGCAAGTCCTGTTTAGGCTCGGTCTTCCCTTTCCAATCTCACGACAGCTTGTTGCTCTACATTGATAGGTCCCAGTCCCCAGGCAAGCTTCAGCTGTCGCTGGTATGCCAGGTCGCTTCCCGTGGTCAAGGCCAGGAGGTGAGCGGCCCGAGGTCCAGTAAGAGCCCCTAAGGTGCGATGCTCAGGGGGACCCCTTTAGCACTCAAGCAGTCGTGGTAAGATAAGAAAGGGAGGCGACGTTGCCACAACAGGGCTGCGGCGAGCATGACCCCTAGGTCCCAACAATTAGTTGATCTAAACTCGTGACTTATCTTGGCGGTCCGGGTCGGTTCTTCGCGATGCGCCAGACCTGTGCGCGAACATCTGTAGCGTAGCTAGGTCAGGCCCATATGAGTCCTCCCCCTTTCAATGCTCTCCTTTGTGCTCTACGTCCTCAGGTCCCGGCCCTCGAGCGAGCTCAGCCGCCGCTGGTATGCTAGGTCGCGTGCCGTGGTCAAGGCCAGGGGGTGAGGGTTGGAGAGACAGTAAGATCTCCTGAGTCGCGATGCTTAGGAGCCCCCCTTTTAACATGCAAGCGGATTACTTGGAAGAGGTGGGAGCTCGCGGTGCCGCCTGGTGCTATCCTCGTGAGATTCCTGCGAGCTGGCACAAGGAAGAACACGATCTGCCGTTATGGTTACCAGCCTACCACTGGTTGCTCCGCGAGGGGGTGAAGGCACTGAGGGCCTGGTGAGGTGACGTGCGCAGGGTGTGCCACGAGCCAGAGCTCGACCGCTCAGGTTTATCGACGTGGTAGGGACGGACCCGTGCACCAACGCCATGCCAACGTGAGGAGGCCCCGTGGGAAGCGACGATTGAGCAGGTAGTAATCATAGGTAGATCAAACATGAGAGTAGCAGGCGTAAGTAAGTGCATAAGAGATACGTGCCATTAGGTCAAGCCCGAGCGTCTTGGGGATGATGCAGCCCAAGGGGCGCCCCCAACACGGCAAGCTGAAGACATAAAAAGGGATACATGCCACAGGGACAGACCCACGCGGCCTGGGAATGATGCAGCCCAAGGGGCGCTCCCAGCTAAATGAACTTGGAAAGATGTCACCTGGTTATGTTGACAAAGGAGAGTTGGGGCAGCTGAAGGTGCACGGCGAAAGGGTTGCTCCTCACGAGCCTCCAGAGCTCTGAGCCTCGGGAGGCTCTAGGGGCTCAGGTGGTTCCTTGAAGTCCGTCTCCATCTCCATTAGGACGGCGTTGTGCCTAGCCTCCTGAGTAGCTAGGATGTGCTGCAAGTTGTGCTGGTAGGTGGACGACACGCTCGGCAGGCCAAAGGGCATGCGAACGTAGCTGTGCAGTGGGCCCTCGCAACGTCCCACGCGCGAAGGCCAGAGAAGCTCCTGAGAAGCGGCCCTACTGAGCCCTGGAACGTCGATGAAGACGCGCAGCCCGACATCCTCGCCTGGATGGGAAGCTGTGCCTCGTGAGCGGCAGTCGCCACGCATGGCCCTTGCGTCTTGCAATTCCTGGGTGGTCTTGGTGATGAACTCCAGAATGGTGGGCGATCCTTGCCATGTGCCCTCCTGAGGGAAACGTGCAGTGAAGCACGCCTCCAAGTGGTGCCCGAGTGCCCCCCTCGTGATGTGGGCAAGGTCTAAGGCCTTCCAGAAGAAAGCCCCCGAGCCCTGCCCAAGAAGGGCGCCGGGCGCGCCTTCCTATGCGATGGAGGGAGGCGCCCTTGGAGTGGGCGCTGATCCTGACAAGGCTCCAGCTGTGGCGTCACCCTCCCGAGGTCCTGCGCGTCGCAGCTTCTTCTTCTTCTTGAGGATGGCCTCAGGAGGGCCCTCACCCTTGTTGTCGAGGTCGTCGATTGCTGCAGCTTGGAAGGCACGATCGAGGGGGCACACCGCATCTCTTTCTTCAAATGGGACCGTGATGATCCCGCTGCTTCCCGGCATCTTGAGGACATTGTAGCCGTGATGGGTCACTGCCATGAACTTGGCCAGGGCCGGATACCCGAGGATGGCATTGTACGACAGGCGGATGTGCGCAACGTCGAAGTCAACGAGCTCGATGCGGTAGTTCTTGCGTTCCCCGAAGGTGACGGGGAGGCGGACCTGCCCTATTAGCGTGGTGGAACCATCGGTCATTCCTGAGAAGGGCTTGGTGGGCTGAAGCTGGTCATATGGCACTTGGAGGCTGTCGAACGTGTCGACGGACAGGACGTTGAGCCCTGCGCCACCGTCGATGAGGGTCTTGGTAACTTGCACGTTGCTGATGACTGGGGAGCAATGCATCGGGAGGACGCCAGCGGTAGCCGCGCACTTGAGATGGTCTGCCAAGCTGAACATGATGGGGCACTGGGACCATCTGAGTGGGCGTGTGGCTTTGAGCTTGGGGAGGACTGCATTCACTTCACGAGCAAACTACTCGAAGATACGCTGCGAGGCTGGGGCCTGGGCTCCGCCCAAGACGCAGGCGATAGCACACGGTTTCTGGAAGCCCCCAGCCCCCTCGTCTTGATGGTGTTCTTCATTCCTTCTTGGCGGTGGTGGCAGCGGAGGGAGTCCGGCGTTGCCTTGAGGACGATCTTCATGAGGCTGATCCTGTCAGCGGTCCTCGCGAGGCCGGTCGCGCCACTCCTGGCGTGGGCCACGGTCATCCCAGCGTCCGCCACCATGTCCTCCTCCTCGGCCGTAGCCCCGGTCGCCGCGCTCAGGGCGCCGATCGAAGCGTCCTTCGCGAATGTCTCTAAGTTCTTGATAGTCGCTGGTGTTGTGGATGTTCAGGTTGTGGAAGGCGCAAAATGGACATGGTGGCTCTGAGTTCTTGATAGTCGCTGCCCTTGGATGACTCTGGTTGGTCTCTGCCACGCTTGGTGTCTGGTTCCGCTGTGAGCACGGCTGCTCCCTTGCGCTTCACGTCCTTGGCCTTGGTCTTCTTCTCCTCTGGGTCCGCAGCAGGGAGCTCGAGGAGGGAGAGGCGCCCCTCCTCAGCTCTAGCACACTTGCCCGCGATGTTGAATAGCTCCAGGGTCGTGCACAACTCTTCATGGATAGCGAGCTCCTCCTTCATCTTGATGTCGCAGACACCGTCGGAGAATGCTGACATGATGGCCTCATCAGTCACCTTGGGGATCTTGATCCGTGCACTGTTGAAGCACTGAATGTACTTCTGCAGGGTCTCTCTTGGTTGTTACTTGATGCGGCGCAGGTCGCCCACGACCGGGGGGCGGTCGCGAGTTCCCTGGAAGTTGGCGATGAAGCGGGTGCGCATTTCGTCCCAGGAGGAAATTGAGCCTGGAGGCAGGTTCAGGAGCTAGGAGCGGGCGCCCTCCTTGAGAGCCATGGGAAACCAGTTCGCCATGACTTTCTCGTCAACGTTGGCCGCTTCGATGCTTAGCTCGTAGATTTGCAAGAACTCTTCGGGGTCGGGGGTGCCGTCGTAGCGAGGAGGCAGATCCGGCTTGAACTTGCCCGGCTAGGCGATGCTACGCAGCTCAGGGGTGAAAGCGCGGCAGCAGGCTATGGTCACCGGGGCCTGCCTTGGGGTGGAGCTTGGTCTTGATGGGGTCCACGCCCTACCGCTATAGGTGGCACGTGGTCTTGCCTCAGCAGCCGGTCCCGGCGCAGTGGCGCGAGGAGCAGCAGAGCGTTTTCTTGCGGTCGAGGGACTTCTTGACAGCTTCTTTCTTCATGCGTGGGCGCGGGGCGCTGCGGGTCGCGTCGCGGAGCCGCGTGTCTTGGCGCCAATGCGCCATCTTGGGGCAGAGGTGGTGGAGGCGCTGTTGGGGAACATAGTAATTTCAAAAAAAATCTTACGCACACGCAGGATCATGGTGATGCATAGCAACGAGAGGGGAGAGTGTGTCCACGTACCCTCGTAGACCGAAAGCGGAAGCATTAGCACAACGCGGTTGATGTAGTCGTACGTCTTCACGATCCGACCGATCAAGTACCGAATGCACAACACCTCCGAGTTATGCACACGTTCAACTCGATGACGTCCCTCGAATTCCGATCCAGCCGAGTGTTAAGGGAGAGTTTCGTCAGCACGACGGTGTGGTGACAATGATGATGTTCTACCGACGCAGGGCTTCGCCTAAGCACTGCTATGCAATAATCGAGGTGGATTATGGTGGAGGGGCACCGCACACGGCTAAGAGATCAAGAGATCAATTGTTGTGTCTATGGGTAGCCCCCCTCCTCCGTATATAAAGGGGGGAGGAGGAGAGGGCCGGCCAAGGTGGTGGCGTGCCCTAGGAGGGGGAAACCTACTCCAAGTAGGTTTGCCCCTCCCTTTCCTAATCCAAGAAGGAGGGGGAAGGAAGGAGTGGGAGAGGGGAAAGCCAAGGGGGGTGCCGCCCCCCCTTTCCTTGTCCTATTCGGACTCAAGGGGAGGGGCGCGCCTCTTGCCCTGGCTGGCCCCTCTCTCTCCACTAAGGCCCAACAAGGCCCATTAGTTCCCGGGGGGTTCCGGTAACCCCCGGTACTCCGATAAATGTTCGAAACCTTCCAGAACCTTTCCGGTGTACACACATAGTCGTCCAATATATCAATCTTTACGCCTCGAACATTTCGAGACTCCTCGTCATGTCCGTGATCACATCCGGGACTCTGAACTACCTTTGGTACATCAAAACAAATAAACTCATAATATAACCGTCGTGTAACTTTAAGCGTGCAGACCCTACGGGTTCGAGAACCATGTAGACATGACTGAGACACGTCTCCGATCAATAACCAATAGCGGAACCTGGATGCTCATATTGGCTCCTACATATTCTACGAAGATCTTTACCGGTGAAACCGCATAACAACATACGTTGTTCCCTTTGTCATCGGTATGGTACTTGCCCGAGATTCGATGGCCGGTATCTCAATACCTAGTTCAATCTCGTTACCGACAAGTCTCTTTACTCATTCCGTAACACATCATCCCGCAACCAACTCAATAGTTGCAATGCTTGCAAGGCTTAAGTGATGTGTATTACCGAGTGGGCCTAGAGATACCTCTCCGACAATCGGAGTGACAAATACTAATCTCGAAATACGTCAACCCAACAAGTACCTTCGGAGACACCTGTAGAGCAGCTTTATAATCACCCAGTTACGTTGTGACGTTTGGTAGCACACAAAGTGTTCCTCCGGTAAACGGGAGTTGCATAATCTCATAGTCATAGGAACATGTATAAGTCATGAAGAAAGCAATAGCAACAAACTAAACGATCAAGTGCTAAGCTAACGAAATGGGTCAAGTCAATCACATCATTCTCCTAATGATGTGACCCCATTAATCAAATGACAACTCTTTGTCTATGGTCAGGAAACATAACCATCTTTGATCAACGAGCTAGTCAAGTAGAGGCATACTAGTGACATTCTGTTTGTCTATGTATTCACACATGTATTATGTTTCCGGTTAATACAATTCTAGCATGAATAATAAACATTTATCATGAAATAAGGAAATAAATAATAACTTTATTATGGCCTCTAGGGCATATTTCCTTCAGTCTCCCACTTGCACTAGAGTCAATAATCTCGATCACATCTCCATGTCACTTAACATCAATAGTTCACATCACTATGTGATTAACACCCATAGTTCACATTGTCATGTGACCAACACCCAAAGGGTTTACTAGAGTCAATAATCTAGTTCACATCGCTATGTGATTAACACCCAAAGAGTACTAAGGTGTGATCATGTTTTGCTTGTGAGAGAAGTTTAGTCAATGGGTCTGCAACATTCAGATCCGTATGTATATTGCAAATTTCTACTCTAGCTCATTGCTCCCACTTTCAATATGTATCCATATTGAGACTTAGAGTCATCTGGATCAGTGTCAAAATTTGCATCGATGCAACCTTTTACGATGAACCTTTTTGTCAATTCCATAATCGAGAAACATATCCTTATTTTATTTAGGATAATTTTGACCGCTGTCCAGTGATCTACTCCTAGATCACTATTGTACTCCCTTACCAAAATCAGTGTAGGGTATACAATAGATCTGGTACATAGCATGGCATATTTTATAGAACCTATCGCCAAGGCATAGGAATGACTTTCATTCTCTTTCTATCTTCTCCCGTGGTCGGGATTTGTGTCTTACTCAGTTTCACACCTTGTAACATAGGCAAGAACTCTTTCTTTGACTGTTCCATTTTGAACTACTTCAAAATCTTGTCAAGGTATGTACTCATTGAAAAACTTATCAAGCGTCTTGATCTATCTCTATAGATCTTGATGCTCAATATGTAAGCAGTTTCACCGAGGTCTTTCTTTGAAAAACTCCTTTCAAACATTCCTTTATGCTTTGCAGAATAATTCTACATTATCTCCGATCAACAATATGTCATTCACATATACTTATCAGAAATGTTGTGGTGCTCTCACTCACTTTCTTGTAAATACAGGCTTCACTGCAAGTCTGTATAAAACTATATGTTTTGATCAACTTATCAAAGCGTATATTCCAACTCCAAGATGCTTGCACCAGTCCATAGATGGATCGCTGGAGCTTGCAGATTTTGTTAGCACCTTTAGTATTGACAAAACCTTCTGGTTGCATCATATACAACTCTTTTTAAACAAATCCATTAAGGAATACAATTTTGTTTATCCATTTGCCAGATTTCATAAAATGTGTCAATTGCTAACATGATTCGGACAGACTTAAGCATAGATACGAGTGAGAAACTCTCATCGTAGTCAACACCTTGAACTTGTCGAAAACCTTTTGGCAACGATTCTAGATTTGTAGATAGTAACACTACTATCAGTGTCCGTCTTCCTCTTGAAGATCCAATTAATCTCAATGGCTCGCTGTCGGTGTCAAAACCGGCGGATCTCGGGTAGGGGGTCCCGAACTGTACGTCTAGGCCGGATGGTAACAGGAGGCAAGGGACACGAAGTTTTACCCAGGTTCGGGCCCTCTTGATGGAGTTAAAACCCTACGTCCTGCTTGATTAATATTGATGATATGGGTAGTACAAGAGTAGATCTACCACGAGATCGGAGAGGCTAAACCCTAGAAGCTAGCCTATGGTATGATCGTTGTTCTGCATTTTGTCCTACGGACTAAAACCTTCCGGTTTATATAGACACCGGAGAGGGTTAGGGTTACACAAAGTCGGTTACAATGGTAGGAGATCTACATATCCGTATCGCCAAGCTTGCCTTCCACGCCAAGGAAAGTCCCTTCCGGACACGGGACGAAGTCTTCAATCTTGTATCTTCATAGTCCAGGAGTCCGGCTGAAGGTATAGTCCGGCCCTCCGGACACCCCCTAATCCAGGACTCCCTCAGTAGCCCCTGAACTAGGCTTCAATGACGACGAGTCCGGCGCACAGATTGTCTTCGGCATTGCAAGGCGGGTTCCTCCTCCAAGTACTTCATAGAAGATTTTGAACACAAAGATAGTGTCCGGCTCTGCAAAATAAGTTTCCACATATTGCCATAGAGAGAATAATATTTACACAAATCTAATCTGCTGACGTATTTCGTAGTGTGACATCGCACCACGACCAAGCCTTTATTCGAATCGTTTTATTGTCGCACCTCAGCGTGTCATGCGAGGCGGTTTCCTTGGCACGTCTCGTCGAAGCAGAGATCGTGTCCCCTTATTCCGGGATTCTCATCAATACGGGCGTGGGTAACCCAACCGCGCCATTGATTATGGCGCTTGGGGATAAGCGAGTTTTACCAGGCTGGTGGGGACACGTAGTTGCGTCCACCCATATAAGGGGATAAGGATCCACCTTTCACCTACGCCTTCTTCCTCCTTTGCCTATCCATTCTCGCGCACTCGAGCTCTAGCGCCCAAGTCTGCACTCCCCACCTCAACCTTCTCCAGCCATGTCCGGAGCGGGAGGCAAGTGAATGGTCTCCTCCTCACGGAGGGACACATCAGAAAACTGAGGAAGGCCGGATACTTGTCTAACGACATCGCGTACCGGCTTCCCAAAGAGGGGCAGCTCCTCCCCACCCCAAGGCCCCATGAGTGGGTAGTGTTCCTTCCCCACTTCCTCCGCGGACTGGGCTTTCCTATCCACCCATTCGTCCGGGGACTCATGTTCTACTACGGCCTAGATTTCCATGATCTGGCCCCGAACTTCATCCTCAACATCTCGGCGTTTATCATCGTGTGCGAGGCTTTCCTCCGCATCCGCCCCCATTTCGGCCTATGGCTCAAGATTTTCAATGTCAAGCCGAAGGTGGTGCGCGGCAACCAGACGGAGTGCGGAGGCGCCATGGTGGGCAAGATGCCCAACGTCTTATGGCTCGAGGGCTCCTTTGTGGAGACCCTGAAGGGGTGGCAATCGGGGTGGTTTTACATCACCGAGCCGCGCGACCCTGAATGGGTCGCATCCCCCGAGTTCCGATCCGGACCCCCTACGCGGCTCACCTCCTGGAAAGAGACGGGCCTGTCGTGGGGTAAAAAGGGAGAGCTGACCGGACTCCAAACATGCGTCCAAACCCTGGTGGACAAGAAGCTCAAACTTGTCAACGTAGTCCAGGTTATGCTCATCCGCCGGATCCTCCCGTGTCAACAATGGGCTTTCAACCTGTGGGAGTTCGACCCGACGCGGCACCGAACTCTGAGCAGGCTCTTCGACACGACGTACGAAGATGCGTAGAAGGTGCTTTTCAAGGGCGCCGAGGCCCCCGCATCCGCTACCGAGGATCGCGGATTCAGCACGCAGCGTCACGCTCGTGCGGTAAGCTGTTTTTACCTTTTACAGGGTATTAGTTTTTCATAGTTTGACTCCATGCGGGATCTAAGCTCCCTTACCTTTGACAGGATTGGCAGGAGACGTCCTGACAGATCAACTGTCCGGCTTCTTTGCCCGAAGGCCCAGCGGACGCTCATTTGGCAAAGCTGCTGGTTCCGGCACCCTATGTGGTGCCGGAGAAGAAGGCCACGGGGACTCGAAAGAGTTCCCGGCGCTAGGAGGTGTCGGAATCATCATCCGACGACTCCAAGACACACTCCTCCCATGAAGACGAGGAGGAGTAAGAAGAGACCTCTCCCCCTCCAGCGGGGGAAGGGAGAAAAGGAAGGCCGCCCCAACTAGGGAGGCCGAAGGGTCCGGACTACTCCACCAACGCCGACGACGGCAAAGAGGAGTGGCCGCTCAGGGCCAAGCCCCTGGCGAAATCGTAAGTATCCGGATACCGTAGTAATTCGTAGTATTCCTTTATTGCACATCTTTCCCTTATGTCGAATATGATTATGCAGCCCACCCAAATACCGGCTCGACGCGTCGTCGAGCGGTTCACTGGACTCGTCGGATGTGAATTCGCTTCCGACGGCTTCCTCCCCCCGCCCTACGGACGACGCCGAAGTGTTGTCCCAACAGGTTCCAGGCCAGGAGGAGGTGGTCCTGGAGGCGCCGCAAGGCGACCTCCCGGACTCCAGGAGTAAAGGGGATAAAACCCCCCAGGGCTCCAAGTCCGGCTCTAGGCCGGACACTGCTCTGGAACCTTTAAAGGTTCCAGAGTCCGGCGGGCGACCTCCTTCCAAGAGGAGCGAGCCCTTCGTGCCGGTGACCCCCGTCCAACCGGAGGCGCCGGACAGTCTGTTGGAGGTGCTCAAAGGCGCCTCCATCGACGAGGAGCACCGCACCATTATGAGTGCGGTGGTCCAGAAGGTTCAGTCTGCCAAGAATGGACTGACTGAAGCTTGTGCTAGCCTTTTAATAGGATTTGAGGTAAGTAAAGAATGTGTAAATAATATTACCGCATAGACAGTAGCCCCTGATGCTCTGTTTGGCATTCTGGAAGAAAAGCCAAATAGAGGATCAAATAAAATCGCAGGAGTCTAACAAAAAGGAGTCAATATGCGTATGCAGGCTTCTTTGCTGGCGTCCGCCGCACTGACTGCGGAAGTGGACACGCTAGAGCAGAAGCTCGAGCAGTCCGACCAAGAGCTCGGGCGTGCCAAGAAGCATCTCGAGGACAAGGAAGGTAAGAAATACCTTGTTTAAATATATATAAAAAAGGTGCAATTGCAAAAATGACAGGATTATCGTGGCTATTATAGGGGCCACGTCTGAGGTGGCGACCCTTAAGCAAGCGCTGCTCGAGGCCGAGAAGAGGGTGGCCACGGAGCGCACCGAGCGGGAGAAGTATGAGGCCGAGGTTGGCAAGGTGCGGCAAGAGCTCCAGGCTCTCATGGAAAAACATGAGAGTTTGGAGCTTGACTCAAAGATGCGAGCGTCCGAGCTCGCGGTGGCTATTGAAAATGCCAAGTCTGCCAAGGCCGAATACCAGAAGACCCTCCAGGAGTTGGATGAGGTGAAAAAGATAGCGCCGGGTAAGGCATTCTTTATGCAAAGCAAACACATAAACATGAGTTACTTGTTACTTACCCGAATCCGGAGTTCCCCAGGAGCATTCGCAGATCTTCCCCGTAGCGTGTCTGATGCCGCCGCATTCTATCGATCCGAGGAGGGCAGCTCGATAGAGAAGGTGTTCTGGTCTCAGTATGCTGAGGCCGGACACCCCGTGCCCCTGAGCGACCGGATGAAGCAACTGGTCGAGCTCCACAAGGCGGCCGAACAGGCCATGAAGGGCCTCATAGTTCGGCTGTGGCCTGGAGAGTCTCTGCCTGGGAGCTATTTCGGGCTGGTGCGGCGGCTAGTGGGGGCCTGTCCAAGGCTCGAAGTCATCAAGCGCTCCGTCTGCATCGAAGGTGCCCGTAGGGCCCTTGCCCGTGCTAAGGTGCACTGGGGCAAGCTGGATGCTGAGAAGCTTGTGAAGGACGGCCCACCGCCGGCGAAAGAGCATCGCAAGCCCGAGAATTATTATACGGATGTTCTGAAGGGTGCCCGCCTTGTGGCGGATGAATGTTCCAGGGATGTAATTTTTGAGTAAAACTTGCTCGTTTTGTCCTGTGCGCTGAAAACTTGTTCATATGCGCTAAGCAATGCTGCTGGAATTTAAAATATTACCTTCTGTGCGGCTTTTTATCAATTCTGAGAGATGGCGAGTCGTCGGCTTCTGCCCCCGTGCCGCTAGTGCTGGGGTGTTCGGGGATAAATCTGAGCGTTCTTTTTCCCATGTTTGGGTCCTTCGAGGGAGGCGCTCAGCACAACGAACAAGGCAATCGGACTATAATGCGTGAACACTCTCACTTAGCCATAGAATTCTATAATTTTAAATTTCGGCGAAGCCCCTGGTATTCGGAAGACCGAGTTCGGGGCTCTATCCACGCCTTGGCCGGACAGAGCCGACTCCTCGCTCTAAGCGGCATAAGTCTTTAGGGACTCGAAAAACCTCTAGAACAGCGACCAGCTCTCGCTTCATCATGACAGTCAGTTTTAGCTTTCTCTACTGAGGTGCTCGACCCAGCTCAACTGGGGCACAATCGCAGTAGTTCTCCTAGTGCTACCTTAGCCGACACAGCGGAACGTAAGGCACCAAAACATAGGAGCTGGGCAAACCCAACTATTGACCCAAGACATGATTCGGAGCCGATGCATATAATGCTATAACTTCGGGGTGCCGCACTTGTTAAAGTGTTCGGACTTCTCACACCATATTGAGGGGTACTAAAGCCCCTGGCGTATTTTCGCCGTACCAAAGTGTACGGGTGCAACATGTCGTTAAGGAACATATATTTGTAAAAAAGAGTAATGCAAAAATAGACAAAAGCTATGCATTGATTATGAAAAAGGGGTTGCGATCAAAGCAGAACGATACAAATAATGCGATAAGAAAAAGGTTGGACTATTTAACATGTCCGTTCCAGGGGCAGGCGGCGGAATGGTATGCGAAACAGGTATACTGCTCGTGATAGAGACCACCTGGGAGTTCCGTAATGCGGCATGGCTTGTCTGCTTCCCTGGTTCTTGCATCATTTGTGCGGCTATTGAGCTGCCGAACAGGCCTTCCGAAAAATGGAGTCCTGAAAGTAAGAGAAAATTAAAAAATCGGCAGCCCCTGGTGCGGTTTAAGCCGTGTTTCGGGCGTGCCGTGATGGTGCCCCTCCCCCTGTACCCATGGTATTTCTAGAGCGTAGTTATGTACGCGAAGCACTGGTGTCGCATGTTTGCGAGGGCTGGGGTTGGGGCCGCATTGCTACGCCTGCTCGGGATGTGCCAGGCGGTCTTGTTGTAGGATACTCCGGGCGCGCTTGACGGTGTCCGGACGTTTAATGGCCGGACTGGAGAACTGCCTGGAGAGGCTGCTTTGTACTTCCGCTGCAAGGGCCGCCGTGTGCTCCTCCATTCGGAGGGAGCGTTCGGTGTTTCCATTGACCGTAATTACTCCTCGAGGGCGTGGCATCTTGAGCTTAAGGTATGCGTAGTGCGGTACCGCATTGAACTTGGCGAATGCGGTTCGCCCGAGCAGTGCGTGATAGCCACTTCGGAATGGGACTATGTCGAAGATCAACTCCTCGCTTCGGAAATTATCCGGAGATCCGAAGACCACTTCAAGTGTGACTGAGCCTGTACAGTTGGCCTCTACACTTGGTATTATGCCTTTAAAGGTCATTTTGGTGGGCTTAATCCTCGAGGGATCTATGCCCATTTTCCGCACTGTATCCTGGTAAAGCAGGTTCAGGCTGATGCCGCCGTCCATAAGGACTCTAGTGAGATGAAATCCGTCAATAATTGGGTCTAGAACCAATGCGGCGAATCCGCCATGACGGGTGCTAGTGGGATGGTCCCTTCGATCAAAGGTGATCGGGCAGGAGGACCATGGGTTGAACTTTGGGGCGACTGGCTCTACCGCGTATACGTCCCTTAACGCGCGCTTCCGCTCCCTCTTGGGGATGTGGGTTGCGTATATCATGTTCACCGTCCGCACTTGTGGGGGAAAACCCTTCTGTCCATTATTGTTCGGCGGCCGGGGCTCTTCGTCGTCATCGCTGTGCAGCCCCTTGTCTGTATTTTCGGCATTTAACTTGCCTGCCTGCTTGAACACCCAACAATCCCTGTTGGTGTGATTGGCCGGCTTTTCGAGGGTGCCGTGTATCTGGCATAAGCGGTCGAGTATTCGGTCCAAACTGGACGGGCCCCTAGGATTTCTTTTCAATGGCTTTTTCCGCTGATCGGATTTATAGCCTCTGAATCCGGCATTAACTGCCGTATCCCCAGCATTGTCGTCGTTAGTGTGGCGCTTCTGCTTGTTGCGACGCGACCTGCCACTACTGTCCCTGGTATCCGAATTACCAGGGTTCTTGGTCATATTGTTCCTACGAGCAAGCCAGCTATCTTCTCCCGCGCAAAAGCGGGTCATGAGTGTAGTGAGTGCTGCCATAGATTTTGGCTTTTCCTGTCCAAGGTGCCGGGCAAGCCACTCGTCACGGATATTGTGCTTGCAGGCTGCTAGGGCCTCTGCGTCCGGACAGTCCACTATTTGATTTTTCTTTGTTAGGAACCATGTCCAGAATTGCCTGGCCGATTCCTCTGGCTGCTGAATTACGTGGCTTAGGTCATCGGCGTCTGGTGGTTGCACATAAGTGCCCTGGAAATTGTCGAGGAATGCGGCTTCCAGGTCCTCCCAACAACTGATTGATCCTGCTGGCAAGCTGTTAAGCCAATGCCAAGCTAGTCCTTTAAGCTTGAGTGGGAGGTATTTGATGGCGTGGAGATCATCGCCGCGGGCCATGTGGATATGAAGCAGATAATCCTCGATCCATACCGCAGGATCTGTTGTGCCATCATATGATTCGATGTTTACGGGTTTGAAACCCTCGGGGATTTCATGATCCATTACTTCGTCTGTGAAGCATAGTGGGTGTGTGGCGCCTCTGTACTGGGCTATATCACGACGTAGCTCTAATGAGCTTTGTCTACTGTGTTTGGCCCTACCGGATTTGTGTCCGGCGTGACAGTTACCGTCTCGAGTCGTGGGGCGCCCACACGATCCGCAGATCGATCTAGTTTGCCTTGCCTTGTCCTCCAACATATCTCGCAGGTCTGGCGCATTTTCCCGTGCCTTGGTACGGGGTGCGGCTTGAGTGGAGGGCCGAGAGGCCTCTCTGTCGCGGCCACGAGGTGGCCAGTCGGCCGTATCAAGTGCTGGTGATGTAGGTTTAAGTGCTTCCTCCTCTAATCGGGGTAGCAACCTGCGCTTTGGGTAGCTCTTGGAGGGGCGTTCGAGTTTATGCTCTTCGGCCGCAAGGCCTTCAGTCCATCTGTCGACTAGAAAATCTTGATCAGCTCTAAGTTGTTGCTGTTTTTTCTTGAGGCTTCTTGCCGTGGCCATAAGCCTGCGTTGAAAACGCTCTAGCTCGATGGGATCCTCTGGCACGACGAATTCGTCATCGTCGAGGCTTGCCTCGTCTTCGGAGGGAGGCGATAGTTATCATCCTCGACCTCTATGTCTGCCGCTCTCTCATGAGGGTTGGCTTCTCCATCCTCCTATGCTGAATCTTGCTGGAGGGGGTTTTCTTCGGCACTCTCCGGAGTATTATTATCTCCCGTGTTGGAGTCACCATATTTGCTTTGGCGGGATTTTGAGCGGCGCCGTTGACGCCGGCGCTTAGGCTGTTTCTTGGAGGGGTCATCCTCCGTTGTTCCATCGCCATCTCCTTCTTTTGGGGTGTCGACCATGTATATGTCATATGATGAGGTGGCTTTCTAGGGCCCAATAGGCGCTGGTTCTTCATCGTCTCCTGCATCGGCGTCCATACCGTCGATGTCTTCGAAGTCGAAGTCGAGCATGTCGGTTAAATCATCGACAGTGGCTACAAAGTGGGTGGTGGGTGGGCTTTGAATTTCTTCATCGTCCGTATCCCAACCTTGCTGACCGTAGTCCGGCCAGGGCTCTCCTAATAAAGAGAGAGACTTTAGTGTCTTCGGAATATCACCGAAAGGCATGTGCTGAAAGATGTCCGCGGTAGTAAACTCCATGAGCGGCGCCCCATCGGATTCGATCGGCAGGGGCGCGGAGGGTTCGGAGTCCGGAGAGGAGTCCGGCTCCTTGGAGTCACGAGTCTCGTGGAGTGCGGGGCTGGTGTTCGGCTCGATCGCCGTTGGGATCGCAGCCCCCAAGGCGGCGTCCAACCACCCATCCTCGATCGGCGCAGTTGGCTCTGAATTAAGGGTCGAAGCCGATGCGGGTGCGGCCTCTAGGGCACTGTTCGACGGCAAAGCTAGATCATGCTCATCGTGACAGTGCGGCACGCTCGGCAATGGCTCGAATCCGTCGAGGATCAAGTCCCCGCGGATGTCAGCCATGTAGTTTAAACTTCCAAATCTGACCTGACGGCCAGGGGCATAGCTTTCGATCTTCTCCAGATGGCCAAGTGAATTGGCCCGCAGTGCGAAGCCGCCAAAGACGAAGATTTGTCCGGGGAGGAAGGTCTCACCCTGGACTGCATCGCTATTGATGATCGTAGGAGCCATCAAGCCTAACGGCGACGACACAGAGGAACTCTCAATGAAAGTACCAATGTTAGTGTCAAAACCGGCGGATCTCGGGTAGGGGGTCCCGAACTATGCGTCTAGGCCGGATGGTAACAGGAGGCAAGGGACACGAAGTTTTACCCAGGTTCGGGCCCTCTTGATGGAGGTAAAACCCTACGTCCTGCTTGATTAATATTGATGATATGGGTAGTACAAGAGTAGATCTACCACGAGATCAGAGAGGCTAAACCCTAGAAGCTAGCCTATGGTATGATTGTTGTTCTGTATGTTGTCCTATGGACTAAAACCTTCCGGTTTATATAGACACCGGAGAGGGTTAGGGTTACACAAAGTCGGTTACAATGTTAGGAGATCTATAGATCCGTATCGCCAAGCTTGCCTTTCCACGCCAAGGAAAGTCCCTTCCGGACACGGGACAAAGTCTTCAATCTTGTATCTTCATAGTCCAGGAGTCCGGCTGAAGGTACAGTCCAGCCCTCCCGACACCCCCTAATCCAGGACTCCCTCACTCTCTGATCATTGGGCAAGTCAATGAAAGTCCATAATTTGTTCTCATACATGGATCTCATCTCAGATTTCATGGCCTCAAGCCATTTCGTGGAATCTGGGCTCATATTTCATAGGTTCGTCATGGTCAAGTAACATGACCTCCAGAAAAGGATTACCGTACCACTCTGGTGCAGATCTCACTCTGGTTTACCTACGAGGTTCAGTAGTAACTTGATCTGAAGTTACATGATCGTCATCATTAGCTTCCTCACTAATTGGTGTAGTAGTCACAGGAACAGATTTCTGTGATGAACTACTTTCCAATAAGGGAGCAGGTATAGTTACCTCATCAAGTTCTACTTTCCTCCCACTCACTTCTTTCGAGAGAAATTCCTTCTCTAGAAAGGATCCATTCTCAGCAATGAATATCTTGCCTTAGGACCTGTGATAGAAGGTGTACCCAACATTTTCTTTTGGTATCCTATGAAGACGCACTTCTCCGATTTTGGTCTGAGCTTATCAGGTTGAAACTTTTTCACATAAGCATTGCAATCTCAAACTTTAAGAAACGACAGCTTAGGTTTCTTGCCAAACCATACTTCATACAGTGCCGTCTCAACGGATTTAGATGGTGCCCTATTTAACGTGAATGTAGCTGTCTCTAATGCATAACCCCAAAACGATAGTGGTAAATCGGTAAGAGACATCATAGATCGCACCATATCTAATAAAGTACGGTTACGACATTCGGACACACCATTACACTGTGGTGTTCCAGGTGGCGTGAGTAGTGAAACTATTTCACATTGTTTTAACTGAAGGCCAAACTCGTAACTCAAATATTTTGCTTCTGCGATCATATCGTAGAAACTTTTATTTTTGTTACGATGATTCCCCACTTCACTCTGAAATTCTTTGAACTTTTCAAATGTTTTAGATTTGTGTTTCATCAAGTAGATATACTCATATCTGCTTAAATCATCTGTGAAGATCAGAAAACAATGATACCTGCCACGAGCCTCAATATTCATCGAACCACATACATCAGTATGTATGATTTCCAACAAATCTGTTGCTCGCTGCATTGTTCCGGAGAACGGAGTCTTAGTCATCTTGCCCATGAGGCGTGGTTCGCAATCATCAACTGATTCATAATCAAGTGATTCCAAACGCCCATCAGCATGGATTTTCTTCATGCGCTTTACACCAATATGACCTAAACGGTAGTGCCACAAATAAGTTGCACTATCATTATTAACTTTGCCTATTTTGGCTTCAATATTTATGAAAATGTGTATCACCACGATCGAGATCCAACAAACCATTTTCATTGGGTGTATGACCATAGAAGATTTTATTCATGTAAACAGAACAACAATTATTCTCTAACTTAAATGAATAACCGTATTGCAATAAACATGATCCAATTATATTCGTGCTCAACGCAAACACTAAATAACATTTATTTTAGGTTTAACACTAATCCCGAAAGTATAGGGAGTGTGCGATGATGATCATATCAATCTTGGAACCATTTCCAATACACATCGTCACTTCACCCTTAACTAGTCTCTGTTCATTCTGCCACTCCCGTTTCGAGTTACTATTCTTAGCAACTGAACCAATATCAAATACCGAGGGGTTGCTATAAACACTAGTAAAGTACACATCAATAACATGTATATTGAATATAGCTTTGTTCACTTTGCCATCCTTCTTATCCACCAAATACTTGGGGTAGCTCCGCTTCCAGTGACTAGTCCCTTTATAGTAGAAGCACTTAGTTTCAGGCTTAGGTCCAGACTTGGGCTTCTTCTTGAGCAGCAACTTGCTTGTTGTTCTTCTTGAAGTTCCCCTTTCTTCCCTTTGTCCCTTTACTTGAAACTAGTGGTTTTGTTAAACATCAAAACGTGGTGCTCTTTCTTGATTTCTACCTTCGTTGATTTCAGCATCACGAAGAGCTCGGGAATTACTTTCATCATCCCTTGCATATTATAGTTCATCACGAAGTTCTAGTAACTTGGTGATAGTGACTAGAGAATTCTGTCAATTACTATCTTATCTGTAAGATTAACTCCCACTTGATCCAAGCAATTATAGTACCCAGACAATCTGAACACATGCTCACTGGTTGGGCTATTCTCCTCCATTTTGTAGGCAAAGTATTGTCAGAGGTCTCATACCTCTCGACACGGGCATGAGTATGAAATACCAATTTCAACTCTTGGAACATCTTATATGCTCCGTGGCATTCAAAACATTTTTGAAGTCCTGGTTCTAAGCCGTAAAGCATGGTGCACTTAACTATCAAGTAGTCATCATACCGAGCTTTTGTCAAAACATTCATAACGTCTGCATCTGCTCCTGCAATAGGTCTGTCACCTAGCGGTGCAGCAAGGACATAATTCTTCTGTGCAGCAATGGGGATAAAGCTCAGATCACGGATCCAATCTGCATTATTGCTACTAACATCTTTCAACTTAGTTTTCTCTAGGAACATATAAATAATAAACGGGGAGCAACATCGCGAGCTATTGATCTACAACATAGATATGCTAATACTACTAGAACTAAGTTCATCATAAATTAAAGTTCAGTTAATCAAATTATTAAAGAACTCCCACTTAGACAGACATCCCTCTAATCCTCTTAAGTGATCACATGATCCATATCAACTAAACCATGTCCGATCATCACGTGAGATGGAGTAGTTTCAATGGTGAACATCACTATGTTGATCATATCTACTATATGATTCACGCTCGACCTTTCGGTCTCCGTGTTCCGAGGCCATATCTGTTATATGCTAGGCTCGTCAAGTTTAACCTGAGTATTCCGTGTGTGCAACTGTTTTGCACCCGTTGTATTTGAACGTAGAGCCTATCACACCCGATCATCATGTGGTGTCTCAGCACGAAGAACTTTCGCAATGGTGCATACTCAGGGAGAACACTTATACCTTGATAATTTAGTGAGAGATCATCTTATAATGCTACCGTCAATCAAAGCAAGATAGGATGCATAAAAAGATAAACATCACATGCAATCAGTATAAGTGATATGATATGGCCACCATCATCTTGTGCTTGTGATCTCCATCTTCGAAGCACTGTCATGATCACCATCGTCACCGGTGAGACACCTTGATCGCCATCGTAGCATCGTTGTCATATCGCCAACTTATGCTTCTACGACTATCGCTACCGCTTAGTGATAAAGTAAAGCATTACAGGGCGTTTGCATTGCATACAATAAAGCGACAACCATATGGCTCCTGCCAGTTGACGATAACTCGGTTACAAAACATGATCATCTCATACAATAAAATTTAGCATCATGACTTGACCATATCACATCACAACATGCCCTGCAAAAACAAGTTAGATGTCCTCTACTTTGTTGTTGCAAGTTTTATGTGGCTGCTGCGGGCTGAGCAAGAACCGTTCTTACTTATGCATTAAAACCACAATGATAGTTCGTCAAGTTAGTGTTGTTTTAACCTTCTCAAGGACCAGGCGTAGCCACACTTGGTTCAACTAAAGTTCGAGAAACTGACACCCGCCAGCCACCTGTGTGCAAAGCATGTCGGTAGAACTAGTCTCGCATAAGCGTACGCGTAATGTCGGTCCGGGCCGCTTCATCCAACAATACCGCCGAACCAAAGTATGATAAGCTGGTAAGCAGTATGACTTGTATCTCCCACAACTCACTTGTGTTCTACTCATGCATATGACATCTAGGCAAAAAAGTTGGCTCGGATGCCACTGTTGGGGAACGTAGTAATTTCAAAAAAATTCCTACGCACACGCAGGATCATGGTGATGCATAGCAACGAGAGGGGAGATTGTGTCCACGTACCATCGTAGACTGAAAGTGGAAGCATTACCACAACGCGGTTGATGTAGTTGTACGACTTCACGATCCGACCGATCAAGTACCGAACGCACGGCACCTCCGAGTTCTGCACACGTTCAACTCGATGACGTCCCTCGAATTCCGATCCAGCCGAGTGTTGAGGGAAAGTTTCTTCAGCACGACAGCGTGGTGATGATGATGATGTTCTACCGACGCCAGGCTTCGCCTAAGCACCGCTACGATATGATCGAGGTGGATTATGGTGGAGGGGGGCATCACACACGGCTAAGAGATCAAGAGATCAATTGTTGTGTCTATGGGGTGCCCCCCTCCTCCGTATATAAAGGGGGGAGGAGGAGAGGGCCGGCGAAGGTGGTGGTGTGCCCTAGGAGGGGGAAACCTACTCCAAGTAGGTTTTCCCCTCCCTTTACTAATCCAAGAAGGAGGGGGAAGGAAGGAGTGGGAGAGGGGAAAGGGAAGGGGGCGCTGTTAAGGCATATCTCTCTCGATGAAGTTTTGGTCATCGATGACAACATATTTGCGGAGTAACCATGTGCTTTGTGCATTTCAGAGATTCATCCTTTGGCTCAAGATGATTTCTTTCCCCTCGGCGTGTTTTTCAAGATGGTGTAGCTCTTTCGTTTCTTGTTGGTGGACTAGTTTCGTAGGAGTCACCGTACTATCAAGAGGGGGTCCGCTTTGGTAAGGCTAGGGTGGAATCATCATGTACACTTTCGTTTCACACCCTCTGGGCCTTCCCGCATCGTTGGAGGTTTGATTCCCTGGTGTTGGGGCAGTCTTTGGCCCCAGCGGTAGTACCGCAGTGCCCAGCGGTAGTACCGCTTGAGGGTCCTCAGCGGCAGTACCGCTACGGTACCGGGCCACTACCGCCTCGACTCGAGGGGGCGCTTCTCGTGTCGGGTTGAGCGGCACTTACACCGGTAGTACCGCTCGAGAGCGGTAGTACCGCCCTACCACCGCGGCAGTACTGTGCTGGGCCAGTCCCGCCTCGTTCTTCAAGCCCTCCCAGGATGGGCGGTAGTACCGCAAGGGGGAGCGGTAGTACCGCTGGGTCCAGCGGTAGTACCGCTGCCCCCTGCAGTAGTACCGCCCTCTGCGGGGCTGTTTTAGGGGTAACGGTTGGATGGGGTCCTTTTGTATAAAAGGGGGTCTCCTTCTTCTCGTTGACTTACCTCTTCCCCCATAAGCTCCATTAATGCTCCAAGCTCCATTTTTGCCCGATCTCTCTCCCTAGCCAATCATACTTGTTGAGTTGCTCTGGAGTTGTTGAGAAGGCCCCGATCTACACTTCCACCAAGACAAATTTGATTCCACCACCAATCCCTAGCGGATCTTGTTACTCTTGGGTGTTTGAGCACCCTAGACGGTTGAGGTCACCACGGAGCCATAGTCCATTGTGGTGAAGCTTCATGGTGTTGTTGGGAGCCTCCGATTGAGTTGTGGAGTTTGCCCCAACCTTGTTTGTAAAGGTCCTGTCGCCGCCTCCAAGGGCACCAATAGTGGAATAACGGCATCTCGCATTGTGTGAGGGCGTGAGGAGAATACGCTGGCCCTAGTGGCTTCTTGGGGAGCATTGTGCCTCCACACCGCTCTAAAAGAGACATACTTCCCCTCAAAAGGAAGGAACTTCGGTAACACATCCTCGTCTTCACCGGGTCCACTCTTGGTTATCTCTTGCCTGTACTTGTGCAAGCTTATTAGTGTTACTTCTCTTGCTTGCTTGTATGTTCGTTGTTGTTGCATCATATAGGTTGCTCACCTAGTTGCACATCTAGACAACCTACTTTTATGCAAAGTTTAATTTGGTAAAGAAAAGCTAAAAATTGTTAGTTGCCTATTCACCCCCCTCTAGTCAACCATATCGATCCTTTCAATTGGTATCAGAGCCTCGTCTCTTTACTAAGGAATTTGTCGTCTGAAGAGTATGGTTGATACCATAGACGGTGTGGAGGAACACTCCGGTGTGAATCCGATCTCGTCTACGGGCGATGGGGGAACCTCGGTCTCTCATGAGGAGTTCAATGTAGCCTTTGAGACATTGAAAACCTCCATGATGACCGAGGTTGAAAGCATGTTTACTAAATTCATTGAAGGGCTTAAACTATCCACCGCACCGTTGAAAGTGGGTGATCCCACTGACAAGGTGACAAATGCTATCTCCGACAAGTGGGAAGCTAGTAGTGAAAAGGCTCCTTCTTCTAGTGGTAAAAATGGCACCGACATCTTTGCCCATGTGGAACCACCACTTGTTTATGGTGGACCGATTCCTTTCCACTCATTTGAATCATGCCAGTCCTCCCCCTAAGATTGTGAAAAATGAGGAATTTGATTCTTGGGTCTATCACTTTAAGCATCATTTAAATCATGTGAACACTAATCTCTGGAGAACCATTGAAGAAGGTTTCCATCCGCATGATCCAAGCAACTTCACTCCTTGAGAAGCCGTGGATAATCAATTCAATGAGAATTCTCTCTTCATCATTCAAGATGCAATTCCACCCGAAGATCTACCTCATCTTCGGCCCTTCGCCTTGGACAAAGATGCATGGCTTTGTGTTGTCTCTCTTTACCGGGGAAGCGAAAGCATTCAACGCTCCAACTATGAAGTAGTGCAAGATGAAGCTGATGAGTTTGCAATGAAGGAAGATGAAGAAACTCGTGAGGTTTATCAGAGAGTAACCAAACTTGCGGTCTCACTCCGAGATCATGGGAGCAAGGACACAGATGACAATTGGATCAAGTGCAAATTCCTCAAGGCAATGATGCCGTACCACAAGGCCATGTCCTCCGTCATTCGTCAAAGGCCGGATTTCCACACTTTGACCTCAAGTGAAGTGTTGGATGAGTTTGTGCCTATGAACATCTTGGACAAGACCGCCGATAATGTGGTGCTTCGTTCTCAAAGGGCAAAGAAGCCCAATCTTGCATTGAAGGCCAATGTTTGTGTTGAAGAAAAAGAAGAAGAGGAAAACAACCCCGAAGATACAAAGTATGCCTATCATGAACACACGGCACTTGCTTCAAGGCAATTTTGGAGCAAGAAAAACTCTAGGCCATACTTTAACAAGAACAACTCAAGTGGCACGAAGAGCAAGCAACATGTGAGGACTTGTTACAATTGTGGCAATGTGAGTCATTTTGTTGCGGAGTGCCCGTATGAGAAGAGGGAAGACAATGGTGGCAAGCTCATTCGAAAGGACAAAGCCAAGTCTTTCCCCAACAAGAGCAACTTCACCAAGAAAACCCCTCACAAGGCGTTGGTGGTTCAAGAAGAGTACCATGAGGATGATGATGATGATGACAATGGTGAGCCGGTTGCCATGGCCTCCGTTGCCATTGCAAAAACTCCACGGTTATCTCTCTTTGACTCACCCAATGAGAACATCACCGCCAAGTGCCTCATGGCTAAAGCCACCAACAAGGTAACCCCCAACATCAAAGCTAACATCATTAATAATCCTTCTTTGACGGATTTCATTGATGAATGTGAGGGACCTAATGTGGAGGAAAATGAGTTTGAGTCCTTTATGGGTAAACTTAGGGGTAAAACCAAGAAGCATTTTGTTGCTCTCTTGGAACAACTTGGTGAAGCCAATGACGTGATCGAGGCTCA
Source organism: Triticum urartu (assembly GCF_056163025.1). Taxonomy (NCBI): domain Eukaryota; kingdom Viridiplantae; phylum Streptophyta; class Magnoliopsida; order Poales; family Poaceae; genus Triticum; species Triticum urartu. Next base: position 163,786,533 of record NC_141878.1, on the reverse strand, counting down.
CGAAGATACTATCTCCAAGATGGAGGGGCATAGTCGTGACTATGCCGATGAGATTTCGGATCTTTCCAATGCTCTTGAGGAAGAGTGTGGTCTTCGTTTGGCTCTTGAGGAGTCACGCAACGTTGATCATGCTAAGTTAAAGATAGATTTGGATCATGCTCTTGTTGTTTCTCGTGTGCTAAACTCCGAGAAGGCCAAACTTGGGGTTGATCTTGATAGACTCAAAAAGGAGTTTGATCTACTTGACAAGGCTCACAAGGTCTTGAAGGGTGCTCATGCTAGCCTCAAAGTGTCTCATGATCAACTTCAAGTAAAGCTAACCAAGGAGAAAGCCATTTTTCCTCGTATGATGTTAATTGATAATGCAAATGCTACTAACCCATGTTGTGAGCATGTGCATCTTGTTGAGGAGAACACTAAGCTAAAGGTGCAACTTGAGAAGGGTCTTGTGTCTTGCATACAAGGCGAGAAGAACCTCAACGACCTTTTGACCAACCAAAAGGGAGTTGTGGCCAAGGAAGGGATTGGGTACGTGCCCAAGTCCAAGAACAAGAACAAGAATGACAAGGCTAAACGACCTCCTCCTCTCAAGCAAACCTTTGTGAAGGAGGGAGAGGGAGCTACTAAGGAGAAGGAGAAGAACTCCGTGAGGGGTAGTGATGCCAAGAAGGGAAACGCTTCCCTTCCTAACAAAGCCGGCAACTTTAACCCTTCTTTTGTGTTGTGTCGTGCTAGAGATGGGCATGTTTATGCCAAATTTGTTTGTTCTCCTTATGAGTACATTGAATGGTCTATTTTGGTTCCTAAGACCCTTGTTACTAACATCAAAGGACCCATTACAAAATGGGTACCTAAAACCAAGCATTGATCTCTTGTAGCTATTTGCTTTCGGTGGGGGATCATGGTTGCTCGATAGTGGAGCTACTAATCATATGAGCGGAAGCAAGGACTTGGTGGTGGACGTGCAAAAGATTCCATCCATGCCCACCAACGTTGAGTGGGGTGACGCATCATCTTCTAAGGTATTGGGACTCAACAAAGTTGTCATTTCTCATGATCTTACGATCGAGAAGGTCATGCTTGTTAAGTCCCTTGCATACAATTTACTTTCCGTTCGTCAACTAGCACTCATGGGCTTTGCCACTTTCTTTGATTTTGATATTGTGGCCCTCTTGTGGAGCAAGACTCTTAAAGTAGTGTTTGTTGGGCATGTCGAGAACGGTCTCTATGTGATTAACTTTTCGGAGCGACCCACTAAGACCGCGACATGCCTAATGGCTAAAGTTGACATGGGATGGCTTTGGCATCGCCATCTCGCCCACGTCAATATGAGATCTTTGCAAAGTCTTCTCAAGGGGGCCATGTCTGTGGACTAACAAATGTTAGTTTTGCCAAAGATCGTGCTTGCAGTGCTTGCATCGAAGGAAAGCTACATGAGAAGGCTCACCCTCCCACGACTATCATCTACTCGAAGAGGCCTTTGGAGCTCCTTCATCTGGATCTCTTTGGACCTCCATCCTTTGATAGTCTTGGGGGTAGAAAGTATTGCTTGCTGATTGTAGATGACTATTCAAGATACACTTGGGTATATTTCTTCAAGAGGAAGAGTGAGACCCAACAAACCGTCATCGACTTTGCAAATGAAGCTCAACGACAACACAATGCAAAGATCTTGACAATAAGAAGTGACAACGGCTCCGAGTTCAATAACTACACCTTGGATGAGTTTTTGAGTGATGAGGGAATAAAGCATCAATATTCCGCACCTTATAAACTCGATGAACTCACAAGACAACGACACAAGATTTATACTGGTTCGGGCCACCGTTGTGGTGTAATACCCTACTCCAGTGTGGTGGTGGTGGATTGCCTCTTGGGCTGATGATGAACATGACAAGGGAAGAGCAGCCTCCTGAGGGTGAGGTGTTCTTGTGTTGGTGAACTTGTGTGGGCGAGAAGCCTCTCGATCTGTTCTCGATCCGATCCTGCCTACTGTGGTGACTAGTTCTACTTATATAGGCCCTGGTCCTCTCCCCAAATATTGAGCGGGAAGGGAGCCAACAACGGCCAATCTGAAATGGGACAACTAGTACAGCTTATCCTGACAAAAGCAGTCTTCGCCTGCCAAAGGCTCTGGTGGTGACGCCGTCCTGGGCTCCATGGTGACCTCCGTCTTGCCGTCCTTCTGGTCTTTGGTCTCGTTGCACCAATATGGAAACCTTTGCTTGATGCCTTGGTACTCCGCGCTTGCGCTTGCCCCCTTGGCACCAAAGAGGAAGCGAGGACACTGCACGCGCTGGCGCCCGCCTGGTCTCGATCGTCATGGCTCACGTCACGAGGACCTCGCGAGGTTTACCTTGCCTTGATCTCTCCGCCCCTCGTGAGCCTGCCTGGCGAGGCTTCCCCTGAAGAGGTCTTGCTTCGTCCGCCTCGCGAGGCTTGGCCCCTCGCGAGGGTCTTGAATGCCTTGTCGATGAAGATGGGTCGTACAGGCCTACTAGCTCAGCCATGCCGTGGGCCGCAGGCAGGCAAGTCTGGGGACCCCCCATTCCCAGAACGTCGACAGACACATCCTCACAGATACCGACAGGTATGGCAGTTGATTTATCAGCCATTTGCAAAGATATTTCAGTAGGTGTCAACTTATTCAAATCAAGTCTATGATATAAAGAGAGAGGCATAACACTAACACCGGCTCCAGGATCACATAAAGCAGTTTTTACATAGTTTCTTTTAATGGAGCATGGTATAGTTGGTACTCCTAGATCTCGTAGTTTCTTAGGTATTCCACCTTTAAAAGTATAATTACCAAGCATGGTGGAAATTTCAGCTTCTGGTATCTTCCTTTTATTTGTAACAATATCTTTCATGTACTTAGCATAAGGATTCATTTTAAGCATATCAGTAAAATGCATACGCAAAAAGATAGGTCTAATCATTTCAGCAAAGCGCTCAAAATCCTTATCATCCTTTTCCTTGGATGGTTTAGGAGGAAAAGGCATGGATTTCTGAACCCATGGTTCTCTTTCTTTACCGTTCTTCCTAGCAACAAAGTCTCCCTTATCATAACGTTGATTCTTTGATTGTGGGTTATCAAGATCAACAGCAGGTTCAATCTCTACATCATTGTTATTGCTAGGTTGAGCATCAACATGAACATCATCATTAATATTATCACTAGGTTCATGTTCATTACCAGATTGCGTTTCAGCATCAGAAATAGAGATATCATTGGTATTCTCAGGTGTGTCAACAACAGGTTCACTAGAAGCATGCAAAGTTTTATCATTTTTCTTTTTCTTCTTCTTAGAAGAACTAGGTGCATCAACATTAGTTCTCTGAGAATCTTGCTCAATTCTCTTAGGGTGTACTTCATGATACAAAGGTTCCTGAGTCATTTTACCACCTCTAGTCACAACTCTAACAACATTATCATTTTTCTTATTATTTAATTCATTGAGAAAATCATTCTGAGCTTTAAGTACTTGGTCTACGTGAGTGGTAACCATAGAAGCATGTTTACTAATAAGTTTAAGTTTACCTTTAACTCTAGACATATAATCACTCAAGTGTTCAATCATATGAGCATTACGTTTCAATTGTCTACCAACATAAGCATTTTTCTTGTTTAACAATAAAATTATCAAACTCATCTAAGCATTGGCTAGCAGACTTATTACGAGGAATATCACCTTCATCAAATCTATAGACAGAATTTACCTTTACTACCTGTGTCGGGTTATCAAGATCATGTATTTCTTCAATAGGTGGTAAATTCTTAACATCTTCAGTTTAGTACCTTTTTCTTTCATAGATTTCTTTACCTCTTGCATTTCTTCAGGACTAAGAAATAGAATACCCCTTTTCTTCGGAGTTGGTTCAGGAAGTTTCCAATCATTTTCATTACTCAGTAGCAATTCCGCTTGATCAATAGTTCTTTCCCAGAAAACACAACCAGCACAACTATCCAGGTGGTCTCTGGAAGCATCGGTTAGTCCATTATAAAAGATATCAAGTATTTCATTTTTATTGAGAGGATGATCAGGCAAAGAATTAAGTAACCGCAGAAGCCTCCCCCAAGCTTGTGGAAGACTCTCTTCTTCAATTTGCACAAAATTATATATTTCCCTTAAGGCAACATGTTTCTTATGAGCGGGGAAATATTTAGCAGAGAAGTAATAAATCATATCCCGGGGTACTACGCACACAACTAGGATCAAGAGAATTAAACAATATTTTAGCATCACCCTTTAATGAGAACTGAAATAACTTAGGGATAAAGTAATAGCGAGTTCTCTCATCATTAGTGAAAAGGATGGCTATATCATTTAATTTAGTAAGATGTGCCACAACAGTTTCAGATTCATAGCCATAAAAAGGATCAGATTCAACGAAAGTAATTAACTCAGGATCGACAGAGCAATCATAATCCTTATCAGAGATACAAATAGGTGAAGTAGAAAAAGCAGGGTCATGTTTCATTCTAGCATTCAAGGATTTTTCTTTCAGCTTAGCTAACAGCTTCTTAAGATCGTATCTATCATTGCAAGCTAAAAAGTCTCTAGCAGTTTCTTCATCCATAACATAACCCTCAGGCACAACAGGCAATTCATATCTAGGGGGATAATCTTCATCATCACTTTCATCAATATTATCAGTTTCAATAATTTCATTCTCTCTAACCCTAGCAAGTTGTTCATCAAGAAATTCACCTAATGGCACAGTATTATCAAGCATAGAAGTAGTTTCATCATAAGCATCATGCATAGAAAAAGTGGCATCATCAATAACATGCGACATATTCGAATAAATAGCAGGAGTAGGTGTCGCAAGTTTACTCAAAAAAGAAGGTGAATCAAGCGCAGAGCTAGATGGTAGTTCCTTACCTCCCCTCGTAGTTGAGGGAAAAATCTTGGTTCTTTCATCTTTCAAGTTCTTCATAGTGATCAGCAGATATAAATCCCAAGTGACTCAAAGAATAGGGCTATGCTCCCTGGCAACGGCGCCAGAAAATACTCTGGATAACCCACAAGTACAGGGGATCACAACAGTTTTCGAGGGTAGAGTATTCAACCCAAATTTATTGATTCGACACATGGGGAGCCAAAGAATATTCTCAAGTATTAACAGTTGAGTTGTCAATTCAACCGCACCTGAAAGACTTAATATCTGCAGCAAAGTATTTAGTAGCAAAGTAATATGGAAGTAACGGTAACGGTGGCAAAAGTAACAGTATTGGTTTTGTAGTGATTGCAACAATGGCAACAAAAAAGTAACTAAGCAAAGATCAATAAGTGAAAATCTTGTAGGCAATGGATCAGTGATGGATAACTATGCCGGATGCGATTCCTCATGCAACAGTTATAACATAGAGTGACACATAACTAGCTCCAGTTCATCAATGTAATGTAGGCATGTATTCCGAATATAGTCATACGTGCTTATGGAAAAGAACTTGCATGACATCTTCTGTCCTACCCTCCCGTGGCAGCGGGGTCCTATCGGAAACTAAGGAATATTAATGCCTCCTTTTAATAGAGTACAGGAATGAAGCATTAACACTTAGTGAATGCATGGACTCCTAAAACTACGGTCATCACCAGGAGTGGTCCCGATTATTGTCACTTCGGGGTTACCGGATCATAACACATAGTAGGTGAATATTGACTTGCAAAACAGGATCAAGAACTCACATATATTCATGAGAACATATTAGGTTCAGATCTGAAATCATGGCACTCGGGCCCTAGTGACAAGCATTAAGCATAGCAAAGTCATAGCAACATCAATCTCAGAACATAATGGATACTAGGGATCAAACCCTAACAAAACTAACTCGATTACATGATAAATCTCATCCAACCCATCATCGTCCAGCAAGCCTACGATGGAATTACTCACGCACGGCAGTGAGCATCATGAAATTGGTGATGGAGGAAGGTTGATGATGACGATGGCGACGGATTCCCCTCTCCGGAGCCCCGAACAAACTCCAGATCAGCCCTCCTGAGAGAGATTAGGGCTTGGCGGCGGCTCCGTATTATAAAACGCGAAGAATCCTTCTCTCTGATTTTTGTCTCCCCGAACGTGAATTTATAGAGTTGGAGTTGGGGTCGGTGGAGCCTCAGGGGGGCCACGAGACAGGGGGGCATGAGGGAGTCCTGGATTAGGCGGTCTCCGGACAGCCGGACTATATCCTTTGGCTGGACTATTGGACTATGAAGATACAAGATTGAAGACTTCGTCCCGTGTCCGGATGGGACTCTCCTTGGCGTGGAAGGCAAGCTAGACAATATCGATATGTAGATCTCCTTGCTTGTAACCGACTCTGTGTAACCCTAGCCTCCTCCGGTGTCTATATAAACTGGAGGGTTTAGTCCGTAGGACAACATACAATCATACCATTGGCTAGCTTCTAGGGTTTAGCCACTACGATCTCGTGGTAGATCAACTCTTGTAATACTCATATCATCAAGAACAATCAAGCAGGACGTAGGGTATTACCTCCATCAAGAGGGCCCGAACCTGAGTAAACATCGTGTCCCCTGCCTCCTGTTACCATCCGCCTTAGACGCACAGTTCGGGACCCCCTACCCGAGATCTGCCGGTTTTGACATCGACATTGGTGCTTTCATTGAGAGTTCCATTGTGTCGTCACCGTAAGGCTTGATGTCTCCTTCGATCATTGGTAGCGATGCGGTCCAGGGTGAGGTTTTCCTCCCCGGACAGATCTTCGTATTCGGCGGCTTGGCACTGCGGGCCAATTCGCTTGGCCATCTGGAGCATATCGAGAGCTACGCCCCTGGCCATCAGGTCAGGTTCGGAAACTTAAACTACACGGCCGACATCCGTGGAGACTTAATCTTCAATGGATTCAAGCCCATGCCAGGTGCGCCGCACAGTCACGATGAGCATGATGTAACTCGGTCGTCGGACAGTATTCGGGAGATCGCATCTACAACTGCTCTGGCCGTCAATTCGGAGCAAATTGCGCCATCCGAGAGCGGAGGGATAGACCCCGCCATGGAGGCCGCACTCTCAGTGGCGATAGAGCCGGATACTGACTTCACCCCATACGAGAGCCGTGTCGCCGAACCACTGGACTCGTCTCCGGCCACGGACTCCGAGCCGCCTGCATCCGTGCCCATCGAATCCGATTGGGCGCCGATCATGGAGTTCACCTCCACGGATATCTTTCGGCGATGTGCTAAATTTGTTAAGGTCTCTCTCCTTGTCGGGGGAGCCTTGGCCGAACTATGTCCGGCTAGAATGGGATGCGGACGACGAAGAAATTCGCTGCCCACCCACCACCCACTTAGTAGCCACTATCGACGATTTAACCGACATGCCCGACTTCGACTCCGAAGACATCGACGGTATGGACAACGATGCAGGAGACGAACAGGAACCACCGCCCACAGGGCACTGGACCGCCACCTCATCATATGATATATACATGGTGGACACCCCCAAACAAGGCAATGGCGGCGAGACAGCGGAGGATGACCCCTCCAAGAAGCAACCCAAGCGCCGACGCCAGCGGCGCCGCTCTAAGTCCCGCCACGGCAAAAGTAGTGATACCGGCACAGGAGATAATAAAACTCCAGATAGTGCCGAAGACAACCACAACCCCCTCTAGTATGATGTAGAGCGGGAGGATGAACAAGCTAGCCCTCCAGAGCAGGCGGCAGATGGAGAACCGGAGGAGGACAATTATATGCCTCTCTCCGAAGATGAGGTGAGCCTCGGCAATGGAGAATTTATCGTTCCTGAGGATCCCGTCGAGCAGGAGCGCTTCAAGCGCCGGCTTATGGCCACACCAAATAGCCTGAAGAAAAAGCAACAAAAGCTTCAAGTTGATCAAGACTTGCTAGCAGACAGATGGACCGAAGTCCTTGCGGCCGAGGAATACGAACTCGAGCGCCCTTCCAAGAGTTACCCAAAACACAGGTTGCTACCTCACCTAGAAGAGGAAGCATTGAAACCTCCATCACCAGTGTACGATGCGGCTGACCGGCCACCGCGTGGCCGAGCCAGAGAGGCGTTTCAGCCTGAAGTTCAGCCTGCACCCCGCCGCCACTCAATCAAAAATACCAAGGCCCGGGGCAACACACGGGACCTGCAAGACGTATTGGACAGCAAGGCGAAACTTGCAAGGTCAATATACGGGTCACAGGCGTGCGCGCCAACACGGGACGATGATCGTCGCGCCGGATGCACCAAAGGTAAAGAGGCGCCGCACACCCCCTATGCTTCACTGATGAAGTTATGGATTACGAATTCCCGGAGGGTTTTAAACCCGTAAATATCGAATCATACGATGGTACAATAGATCCCGCTGTATGGATCGAGGATTTCCACCTTCACATCCACATGGCTCGCGGTGACGATCTACATGCCATCAAGTACCTCCCACTAAAACTCAAAGGACCAGCTCAGCATTGGCTAAATAGCTTGCCAGCAGACTCCGTCGGCAGTTGGGAGGATTTGGAAGACACATTCCTTGACAACTTCTGATAACCCACAAGTATAGGGGATCGCAACAGCTTTCGAGGGTAGAGTATTCAACCCAAATTTATTGATTCGACACAAGTGGAGCCAAATAATATTCTCAAGTATTAGCAGCTGAGTTGTCAATTCAAGCACACCTGGAAACTTAGTATCTACAGCAAAGTGTTTAGTAGCAAAGTAATATGATAGTGATGGTAACGGTAACAAAAGAGTAATGAAAGCAAAGTAATGTTGTTGGTATTTTGTAGTGATTGTAACAATAGCAACGGAAACGTAAATAAGCGTAAACCAATGCATGGAAAGCTCGTAGGCATCGGATCAATGATGGATAATTATGTCGGATGCAGTTCATCATGTAACAGTCATAACATAGGGTGACACAGAACTAGCTCCAATTCATCAATGTAATGTAGGCATGTATTCCGAATATAGTCATACATGCTTATGGAAAAGAACTTGCATGACATCTTTTGTCCTACCCTCCCATGGCAGCGGGGTCCTAATGGAAACTAAGGGATATTAAGGCCTCCTTTTAATAGAGAACCGGAACAAAGCATTAGCACATAGTGAATACATGAACTCCTCAAACTACGGTCATCACCGGTAAGTATCCCGATTATTGTCACTTCGGGTTAACGGATCATAACACATAATAGGTGACTATATACTTGCAATATAGGATCAAGAACTGTCATATATTGATGAAACATAATAGGTTCAGATCTGAAATCATGGCACTCGGGCCCTAGTGACAAGCATTAAGCATAGCAAAGTCATAGCAACATCAATCTCAGAACATAGTGGATACTAGGGATCAAACCCTAACAAAACAACCTCGATTACATGATAAATCTCATCCAACCCATCACCGTCCAGCAAGCCTATGATGGAATTACTCACACATGGCGGTGAGCATCATGAAATTAGTGATGGAGGATGGTTGATGATGACGACGGTGACGAATCCCCCTCTCCGGAGCCCCGAACGGACCCCGGATCAGCCCTCCCGAGAGGTTTTAGTGCTTGGCGGCGGCTCCGTATTGTAAAACGCGATGAAATCTTATCTCCTATTTTTTCTCCCCGAAAGCAGATATATAGAGTTGGAGTTGGAGTCAGGAGGTCTCCAGGGGGCCCACGAGGTAGGGGGCGCGCCCTAGGGGGGGCGCCCCCCACCCTCATGGAAAGGGTGTGGGCCCCCTGGTCTTCATCTTTGGCAAGGATTTTTTTATTATTTATCGTAAGATATTCCGTGGAGTTTCAGGTCATTGCGAGAACTTTTGTTTTCTGCACATAAAAGAACATCATGGCAATTCTGCTGAAAACAGCGTCAGTCCGGGTTAGTTCCATTCTAATCATACAAGTTAGAGTCCAAAACAAGGGCAAAAGTGTTTGGAAAAGTAGATGCGATGGAGACGTATCAACTCCCCCAAGCTTAAACCCTTGCTTGTCCTCAAGCAATTCAGTTGACAAACTGAAAGAAATAAAGAAAAACTTTTACAAACTCTGTTTGCTCTTGTTGTTGTAAATATGTTAAGCTGGCATTCAAGTTTTCAGTAAAGATTATAACTAACCATATTTGCAATAATTCTCAGGTCTCATGATTACCCATATCAATAGCATAATCAACTAGCAAGCCATAATAATAAATCTCGGATGACAACACTTTCTCAAAACAATCATAATATGATATAACAAGATGGTATCTCGCTAGCCCTTTCTGAGACCGGAAAACATAAATGCAGAGCACCTTTAAAGATCAAGGACTGACTAGACATTGTAATTCATGGTAAAAGAGGTCCAATCATAGTCACACCCAATATAAATTAACAGTGATGAATGGAAATGACAGCTGCGCTGTCCAGCTAGTGCTTTTAATAAGAGGGTGATGACTTAACATAAACGTAAATAGATAGGCCCTTCCCAGAGGGAAGTAGGGATTTGTAGAGGTGCCAGAGCTCGGTTTTGAAATAGAGGTGAATAATATTTTGAGTGGTATACTTTCATTGTCCACATAACAACCAAGAGATGGTGATATCTTCCATGCTACACACATTATAGGCGGTTCCCAAACAAAATGGTAAAGTTTATACTCCCCCTCCACCAACACACATCAATCCATGGCTTGCTCGAAACAACGAGTGCCTCCAACTAAGAACAGTCCCATGGAGAGTTTTGTTTTGCAATTATTTTTTATTTAGTTTGCATAAAGCATGGGACTGGGCATCCCGATGACCAGCCATTTTCTCGTGAGTGAGGAGCGGAGTCCACTCCTCTTGAGAATAACCCGCCTAGCATGGAAGATACAGACAGCCCTAGTTGATACATGAGCTATTCGAGCATACAAAACAGGATGATTATTTGAAGGTTTAGAGTTTGGCACATACAAATTTACATGGAACGGCAGGTAGATACCGCATATAGGAAGGTATAGTGGACTCATGTGGAATAACTTTGGGGTTTAAGGAGTTTGGATGCACAAGCAGTATTCCCGCTTAGTACAGGTGAAGGCTAGCAAAAGACTGGGAAGCGACAAACTAGAGAGCGACAACAGCCATGTACATGCATTAAAATTAATAAACATTGGATGCAAGCATGAGTAGGATATAATCCACCATGAACATAAATATCGTGAAGGTTATGTTGATTTGTTTCAACTACATGCGTGAACATGTGCCAAGTCAAGTCACTTAAATCATTCAAAGGAGGATACCACCCCATCATACCACATCATAACCATCTCAATAGCATGTTGGCACGCAAGGTAAACCATTATAAATCATAGCTAATCAAGCATGGCACAAGCAACTATGATCTCTAATTGTCATTGCAAACATGTTTATTCATAACAAGCTGAATCAAGAACGATGAACTCATCATATTTACAAAAACAAAAGAGGTCGAGTTCGTACCAGCTTTTCTCATCTCAGTCAATCCATCATATATCATCATAATTGCCTTTCACTTGCACGACCGAACGATGTGAATAATAATAAGAGTGTGCGTGCATTGGACTAAGCTGGAATCTGCGAGCATTTAATAAACAGGAGAAGACAAAGCAATATGGGCTCTTGGTTAAATCAACAATAAAGCATATAATAGCCACTTCAACAATTTAATCATCGTCTTCTCCTACTGACCCCCAAAGAAAAGAAAAGAACTAAAACTATTTACACGGGAAAGCTCCCAACAAGCAAAAGAAGAACGGGAAATATTTTTGGGGTTTTCTTTTTAATTATTACTACAGCAAGAAAAGTAAACTACTACTAATTTTTTTGGTTTTTCTTAAGGTTTATTAAACACACAAGAAGGAAGCATAAAAGGAAATAAACTAGCATGGATGATACAATGAAAAAGTATGAGCACCGACATCTAGCAATGAGTGTGTGTGTGAACATAAATTTAATGTTGGTGAGAAATACGTACTCCCCCAAGCTTAGGCTTTTGGCCTAAGTTGGTTTATGGCCACGGCTGGCCTGGCTAATATCCATAATAATAGTTGGGGTCGTACTGCGATGAGGAAGAAGAAGGCTCCGATTGCCACTGGCTGGCAATCATCTCCGGATCCCACTGATAGTTAGACTGTCGTGAAGGATCAAATTGTGGTTCCGGTTCTGGCTCCTCAGCTGGTGCAGGGTTCCGATAGGCGTGAATAGCCGTCAACGGAACAAGGTACGTACCTACAGTCAAATCAAACAAAGAAGGAGCAGGCAAGGTAATAGTCTCAGGATGATGTTTATTGAAGAACAATTGATATTTAAGCTCTCCTGCCCTATTCTTAATAATAAAATCATGTGCCACCATACTTTTATAATCTAGATAAACACGAGGCAGCACTTTTTCTTCCTTTTTAGCATGCCTAATAGGTATGTTAAAATGTGCAGCTAGGTGTGTAGCATAGATGCCTCCAAAGATGGGACCCTTAGTACGGTTCATACTTAACCGTCAAGCAATAATGCCGCCCATACTAAAAGAGTTATCACCGTATAAGCCGTGGTGCAAAATAATAATATCAGGGATACTCAGGTTTCCACAGTTTCTGCGACCAATTAAGCAACGACTGCAAATAATGCAAGAGAGAATTCCTTATTTGACACTACCTTAAAATGTGATTCCCTATTTGGCCCTGAAGAAATTTTTCTTCCCCGTTTGACATCTCCTCTAAATTTCTTTCCCAATATGACACTCTAGTGCATTTTGTTCACTAACGGTGTTAAAGACAGATGTGAAAAGACCTTTTTACCCCTGGTGCATAAGATGACCAAAAATCTGTACATGACAATATCTACAATTATGTTACATATTTGGTCATGTTAATGACCAATTGAGACCCCATAATTTGGTCAATGAACTGATTTCAATCCAAAAAATTGATGTTGGTGCTTGCATGAGACGGCCGTCGGTGTTGGTGTTGAGCGGATGGTGGTTGGATGTATTGTGCTCCGAGGACTCCGACGCCGTCGAACACCTCCGCAAGATGCGAGTGATGGATGGGTGTGGGCGTTGGAGAATGGGTGGATGTTGTGAATGATGTATGGTTTCCCTCTCTGATCATGCGTGAGTCCTGTGAATAGCTTTGTGTCTGTATTTATAGAGAAGGAAGATAGGCAGAGCGCGAGCATTTGTTACGATCTTCATGGAAAGATAGAGATATGAAATCCCATCTAGGAGCTCCATTCCGGGTATTTGTATATGTGCATGTACATAGTAGGATTCAACCATATTTAACACGCCACGGACAGCCCGAACTATACTGGTGCATGCATGCATTAGTCAAATATTCGGGTATTCGGAGATGTATAATACGCGTCGGCCAGATGCCGGTATACAGGTACTGTCGCGTGGACGTTCAGATATATGTACGAATCGATGAAATGTCAGCGGAAACTGCTACGGACCTCTACATCTGCAAGGTTAGTTAGTTACATGATCAAATACATAGACTGGTGCACGTATGTAATCAGCCAGTATACGTGTGTGCGAGCATGCATGCATGCATGGTACGTGAAGTAACCGGGAAGTGTGTGTATGCACGTAGGTATAACTTTAAATGTACGGTAACTTGCACTAAAAAAGGCAACTGGACTTAGCTTTCTTAAAGCGATAAGCACAAAAACACATCAAACAATAGAGACGAGAGGGACGGCTAGATTGAGATATTTTCTTTTGTGCGATGTGGGCTAGGGACTAACATAGGGGTATTTTGGTCCATCCGATTTTTTTACAAGGAACAGTGTAACGAAACCGACGGGCGATGTCACGTAAGGAAAAAAAATTAGACTACGTGTCAAATAGGGAAGAAAAGTTTCTTCAGGGTCAAATAAGGAACCACATTTTAAGGTAGTGTCAAATAAGGAATTTTCTCATAATGCAAAGTAGCGTAAAACAGGAAAATGTATGCTAGTGATTCATGCATCGGAAACCTTCCTTGTTTCCCCTATAGTGATAGTGTCAATAAATCCCTCCACATCATCACGATGTGGTTCTTCTGTCTTTCCCCCTAAACGGACTAAACAAATCTGACAGAAATCATAAAGTGACATCTCCTTATGCTCATCATATAAATGAAATTCCACCGTAGGTGGTGAGTTCTTAGAATGAAAATGAAAGTTTTGCACAAAGGTATTTGTGAGCAAGAGATACTGATCGCATTGTTCGTGGAGGAAAGTGGTAAGGCCTGCAGTCTGAGCCAACTCATGAAAATCTTCATAAATCCCGGCTGCTCTTAAGAAATCCTCGGAAGGCCATTCACACGCCCGAACCTCCGTGGTGCGTGGCAAATTATACTTAGGCTTCGGTGCCTTTTCCTTCGAGCTTTGGCTCGATGAGCCCCTTAATAATCTCCTCATAATTTTCTAAAAAATTCTGAATTTTTTAGTAACTTCAAAATAAAAGTAAACCAAACTCAATAATATTGATAGCAACTACTCCTACAAGTGCCTAGGGCCTATATCATGCATCAAAACTACTTTTGACCATATAAATTTGACATGCAAGCTCAAGAACAGGGTCACCTAAGCAACACAAATTTGCAATGAATAAAGCACTAGAAAAAAAACTAATTGGAACAATGGAGGAGTCACATACTAAGGAACAATCTCCCCAAGCAGTTTTGTGAGAGGTGCTTTGAGCAAGGAGATCGAAAATGGCAGCAAAGAGGGCTGGAACTCGTGCTTGAGTTGGTTTTTCGTGTTTGTGGGAGGAAGAAGAAGAGGATGGGTGTAGGAATAAGTGGAGGAGGGCCACCATGGGCCCACGAGGCAGGGGGCGCGCCCTAGGGGGGTGGGCGCGCCCTCCACCCTCGTGGCAAGGTGGTTGGCCCCCCTGGTGTGTTCTTTGTACCATAAATCCTCAAATATTCTAGAAAAAATCATATTTAATTTTCAGGGCATTTGGAGAACTTCTATTTTCGAGGTATTTTTATATTGCACGGATAATCAGATAACAGACAGAAAATTATTTATTTTTACTTTATTTCCACTAAATAACAGAAAGTATAGAGAGGGTATAGAAGGTTGTGCTTCTAGTTTCATCCATCTCATGCTCATCAAAAGGAATCCACTAACAAGGTTGATCAAGTCTTGTTAACAAACTCATTCCGATTAACATGAAACCGGAGAAATTTCGAATAACACTAGGTTACCTCAACGGGAACATGCACATCCCCAATAATAAGTATATCATATTTCTTCTTGACAGTAGGAAGAGGAAATTCAAACCCT
This sequence comes from Triticum urartu, assembly GCF_056163025.1. Lineage (NCBI taxonomy): Eukaryota > Viridiplantae > Streptophyta > Magnoliopsida > Poales > Poaceae > Triticum > Triticum urartu. The sequence continues at coordinate 163,771,304 of NC_141878.1, read as the reverse complement.
CCAAATATAATCGATGGAATTTTTCCGATAGAATTGATACTATGAACTTGAGGTTGTTTCCTCGGAAAATGTACCGTATGCTCATTACCATTAACATGAAAAGTGACATTGCCTTTGTTGCAATCAATAACAGCCCCTGCAGTATTAAGAAAAGGTCTTCCAAGAATAATAGACATACTATCGTCCTCGGGAATATCAAGAATAACAAAGTCCGTTAAAATAGTAACGTTTGCAACTACAACAGGCACATCCTCACAAATACTGACAGGTATAGCAGTTGATTTATCAGCCATTTGCAAAGATATTTCAGTAGGTGTCAACTCATTCAAATCAAGTCTACGATATAAAGAGAGCGGCATAACACTAACACCGGCTCCAACATCACATAAAGCAGTTTTAACATAGTTTCTTTTAATGGAGCATGGTATAGTGGGTACTCCTGGATCTCCAAGTTTCTTTGGCATTCCACCCTTCAAAGTATAATTAGCAACCAAGGTGGAAATTTCAGCTTCCGGTGTCTTTCTTTTATTTGTAATAATATCTTTCATGTACTCAGCATAAGGATTGGTTTTGAGCATATCAGTCAATCGCATACGCAAAAAGATAGGTCTAATCATTTCAGCAAAGCGCTCAAAATCCTCATCATCCTATTTCTTGGATGGTTTGGGAGGAAAAGGCATGGGTTTCTAAACCCATGGCTCTCTTTCTTTACCATGTTTCCTAGCAACAAAGTCTTTCTTATCATAACGTTGATTCTTTGATTGTAGGGTATCAAGATCAACAGCAGGTTCAATTTCTACATCATTATCATTACTAGGTTGAGCATTATCATGAACATCATCATTAACATTTTCATTAGGTTCATGTTCATTGCCAGATTGTGTTTCAGCATCAGACATAGAGATATCATTTGGATTATTAGGTGGTTTAGCAATAGGTTCACTAGAAGTTTGTACAGTTCTAACATTTTTCTTTTTGTTCTTTTTAGAACAACTAGGTGCATCAATATTATTTCTGTGAGAATCTTGCTCAATTCTCTTAGGGTGGCCTTCCGGATACAAAGGTTCCTGAGTCATTCTACCAGTTCTAGTAGCCACTTTAACAGCATAATTATTTTTCTTACTATTCATCTCATTGAGCAATTCCTTTTGAGCTTTAAGTACTTGTTCTACTTGAGTGGTAACCATAGAAGCATGTTTGCTAACAAGTTTAAGTTCACCCCTAATATTAGCCATATAATCACCCAAATATTTAATCATATCAGCATCTTGTTTTAATTGTCTACCAAAATAAGCATTGAAGTCTTCTTGCTTAAACATGAAATTATCAAACTCATCCAAGCACTGACTAGCAATTTTAGTAGGAGGGATTTCAGCTCTATCATATCTATAGAGAGAATTTACCTTTACTACCTGTGTCGGGTTATCGAGGTTTGGAGGTTCTTCAATAAATACAGGATTAAGATCATATGTTTCTTCAAAAGGCGGTAAATAATTAAGACCATGTATTTCTTCAATAGGAGGTAAATTCTTAACATCTTCATCTTTAATACCTTTTTCTTTCATAGATTTCTTTGCCCCTTGCATATCTTTAAGACTGAGAAATAGAACACCTCTCTTCTTCAGAGTTGGTTTAGGAATAGGATCATTAATTGGAGCAGGAGCTGGCTCCGGAGCTGGCTCCGGAGCTGGCTCAGGAGGTGCCCAATTATTTTCATTTGTCAACATATTATTCAATAAGATTTCAGCTTCATCCGGTGTTCTTTCCCTGAAAAGAGAACCAGCACAACTATTTAGGTAATCTCTGGAAGCATCGGTTAGTCCATTATAAAAGATATCAAGTATTTCATTTTTCTTAAGAGGATGATTAGGCAAAGCATTAAGTAACTTGAGAAGCCTCCCCCATGCTTGTGGGAGACTCTCTTCTTTAATTTGCACAAAGTTGTATATTTCCTTTAAAGCAGCTTGTTTCTTATGAGTAGGGAAATATTTAGTAGAGAAGTAGTAAATCATATCCTGGGGACTACGCACACAACCAGGATCAAGAGAATTAAACCATATCTTAGCATCACCCTTCAATGAGAACGAAAATATTTGAAGGATATAAAAGTAGCGAGATCTCTCATCATTAGTGAACAAGGTAGCTATATCATTTAATTTAGTAAGATGTGCCACAACAATTTCAGATTCATAGCCATGAAAAGGATCAGATTAAACTAAAGTAATTATATCAGGATCAACAGAGAATTCATAATCCTTATCAGTAACACAGATAGGTGAAGTAGCAAAAGCAGGGTCAGGTTTCATCCTAGCATTTAGAGATTTCTTATTCCATTTAGCTAATAACCTTTTGAGTTCATATCTATCTTTGCAAGCTAAAATAGCTAAAGAAGCTTCTTGATCAAATAAGTAACCCTCAGGAATAACAAGTGATTCTTCACCATCACTTTCATCATCATAATCAGATTCAATATTTTCAATCTCTCTAGCCCTAGCAAGTCGTTCCTCGAGAAAATCACCAAGTGGCACAGTAGTACCAAGCATAGAAGTAGTTTCATCATAACTATCATGTATAGCAGAAGTAGCATCATCAATAACATGCGACATATCAGAACGAATAGCAGAAGCAGGTTTAGGTGTCGCAAGCTTACTCATAACGGAAGGTGAATCAAGTGCAGAGCTAGATGGCAGTTCCTTACCTCCCCTCGTAGTTGAGGGATAAATTGTTGTCTTAGCATATTTCAAATTCTTCATAGTGTCCAGCAGATATAAATCCCAAGTGACTCAAAGAATAGAGCTATGCTCCCCGGCAACGGCGCCATAAATTAGTCTTGATAACCCACAAGTATAGGGGATCGCAACAGCTTTCGGGGGTAGAGTATTCAACCAAAATTTATTGATTCGACACAAGGGGAGCCAAAGAATATTCTCAAGCATTAGCAGCTGAGTTGTCAATTCAACCACACCTGGAAACTTAGTATCTGCAGCAAAGTGTTTAGTAGCAAAGTAATATGATAGTGATAGTAATGGTAACAAAAGAGTAAAGAAAGCAAAGTAATGTTTTTGGTATTTTGTAGTGATTGTAACAATAGCAACGGGAAAGTAAATAAGCGTAAGCCAATGTATGGAAAGCTCATAGGCATCGGATCAATGATGGATAATTATGCCGGATGCGGTTCATCATGTAACAGTCATAACATAGGGTGACACAGAACTAGCTCCAATTCATCAATGTAATGTAGGCATGTATTCCGAATATAGTCATACGTGCTTATGGAAAAGAACTTGCATGACATCTTTTGTCCTACCCTCCCGTGGCAGTGGGGTCCTAATGGATACTAAGGGATATTAAGGCCTCCTTTTAATAGAGAACCGGAACAAAGCATTAGCAAATAGTGAATACATGAACTCCTCAAACTACGGTCATCACCGGTAAGTATCCCGATTATTGTCACTTCGGGGTTAACAGATCATAACACATAATAGGTGACTATAGATTTGCAAGATAGGATCAAGAACTCACATATATTCATGAAAACATAATTGGTTCAGATCTGAAATCATGGCACTCAGGCCCTAGTTACAAGCATTAAGCATAGCAAAGTCATAGCAACATCAATCTCAGAACATAGTGGATACTAGGGATCAAACCCTAACAAAACTAACTCGATTACATGATAAATCTCATCCAACCCATCACCGTCCAGCAAGCCTACGATGGAATTACTCACGCACGGCGGTGAGCATCATGAAATTGGTGATGGAGGATGGTTGATGATGACGACGGCGACGAATCCCCCTCTCCGGAGCCCCGAACGGACTCCAGACCAGCCGTCCCGAGAGGTTTTAGGGCTTGGCGGCGGCTCCGTATCGTAAAATGCGATGAAATCTTCTCTCCTATTTTTTTCTCCCCGAAAGCAGATATATAGAGTTGGAGTTGGAGTCGAGAGGTCTCCAGGGGGCCCACGAGGTAGGAGGCGCGCCCTAGGGGGGTGCCCCCCAGCCTCGTGGAAAGGGTGTGGGCCCCCTTGTCTTCATCTTTGGTGCGGATTTTTTTATTTATTGTAAGATATTCCGTGGAGTTTCAGGTCATTCCGAGAACTTTTGTTTTCTGCACATAAAACAACATCATGGCAATTCTGGTGAAAACAACGTCAGTCCGGGTTAGTTCCATTCAAATCATACAAGTTAGAGTCCAAAACAGGGGCAAAAGTGTTTGGAAAAGTAGATACGATGGAGATGTATCAACTTCTATGGCATATATGTGCGACCACCGGATGCTGATGACTTGATCCATATAACTCAGCAGCCAGGGGAATCGGCCAGGCAATTCTGGACACGGTTCCTGACCAAGAAAAACCAAATCGTCGACTGTCCGGATGCAGAGGCCCTAGCGGCATTCAAGCATAACATCCGCGACGAGTGGCTTTCCCGCCACCTTGGCCAGGAGAAGCCGAAGTCTATGGCAGCCCTCACGACACTCATGACCCGCTTTTGCGCGGGCGAGGATAGCTGGCTGGCTTGCAGAAACAACACATCAAGGAATCCGGGCACTTCGGATACCAGAGATGCCAATGGCAGACCACGTCGTAACAGACCAAAGCGCCGCAACAACGGCAATAACACCGATGATACGACAGTCAATGCCGGATTCAGAGGCTCTAGATCCGGTCAGCGAAAAAGCCATTTTAAAGAAGTACTGCAGCTCCGTCCAGTTTGGATCGCATACTGGATCGCTCGTGTCAAATCCACAGCACCCCCGACAAGCCAGCCAATCACACCAACAGAGAATGCTGGGTGTTCAAGCAGGCCGGCAAGTTAAATGCCGAAAGAAAGGACAAGGGGCTGCATAGTGATGACGAGGAGGAGCCCCGGCCGCCGAACACGGGAGGACAGAAGGGGTTCCCCCCATAAGTGAAAATGGTGAACATGATATACACAACCCACATTCCCAAGAGGGAGCGGAAGCATGCACTAAGGGACGTCTATGCGATGGAGCCTGTCGCCCCAAAGTTCAACCCATGGTCTGCTTGTCCGATCACCTTTGATCATAGGGACCACCCCACTAGTATCCGTCATGGTGGATCCACCGCACTAGTCCTAGACCCCATCATCGACGGATTTCACTGGGCGAACCATGACGGGGTCCTTATGGACGGCGGCAGCAGCCTGAACCTGCTCTATCAGGATACAGTGTGAAAATGGGTATCGATCCCTCGAGGATCAAACCCACCAAAACCACCTTTAAGGGCGTCATCCCAGGTGTAGAGGCCCATTGCACGGGCTCAATCACATTGGAAGTGGTCTTCGGATCACCAGACAACTTCCAAAGCGAGGAGTTAATCTTCGATATCGTCCCATTTCGCAGTGGCTATCACGCATTGCTTGGGCGAACCGCATTTGCAAAATTCAATGCAGGACCACATTACGCATACCTTAATCTCAAGATGCCAAGACCTAGGAGGGTCATAACAATGAACGGAAACACAGAACACTCGCTCCGCACGGAGGAGCACACTGCAGCCCTCCCAGCAGAAGCACAAAGCAGCCTTTTAAGGCAAACCACTAATTCAGCGATATAGCCCCCGGACACCTTCAAGCGAGTCCGGATTAAGCTGCAACAGGATCTCCTGGCACACGCAGAGCTCGCCTAGCAATTCGGCCCCCGTCCCAGTCCCGGTCAAGCGAGAAAATCCGTGCCGCACGTACATAATTACACACCGAAAATACCATGGACATAGGCGGGGGCACGATCAGGGCACGTCCCGCAATGCGGCTTAACCGCCCTAGGGGCTGTATACCTTTATCATTTTTTCTCTTTCAGGACCTAACTCCCTGGAAGCCCTTTCTGGCAGTACGATGGCCGGACACATTGCGGGAAGGAACAACCAAGGAGGCAAGAAGCTAAGATGTACACGGGAACCCTCAGGTGGTCTCTAATAATAATCGATATACCCGCTTTCTACTATCCATACACATCTTGCCCTTGGATAGGACATGTCAAATAGTCATACTTTCTGCTTATTGCACTACTTGTACCAATACGCTTCGACGTATTATTTAAACAACAATGCATAGCACTAGTCTATTATTGCATTATTCATCCTCTTTTTCTGTTCATTTACAACATTTTGTACCCGTACATTTGAGTACGGTCAGTATGCCAGGGGCTTTCATTTACCCCATAATACGGCGCGAGAAGTCCGAACAATTTCGACAGTGCGGCACCCCGAACTTATAGCACTATATGCATCAGCTCTGAATCATGTCTTGGGTCAATAGTTGGGTTTGCCCGGCTCCCATGCTTTGGGACCTTACATTCCACTATATCGGCTAAGGTAGCGGTGGGAGAACTACTGCGATTGTGTCCTGGTTCTTCCGGACGAGCACCTCAGTAGAGAAAGCCGAAAACTGACTATCATGATAAGGCGAGAGACTGGTCGCTGTTCGAGAGGTCTCAAGTCCTTAAAGACTTTTTCCGCTTCGGGCGAGGAGTCGGCCTTGCCCGGCTTAGGCGTGTATAGTACCCCAAATTCGGCCTTCCGAATACTAGGGGCTTCGCCAAAATTTAAAATTGTAGACTTCTATGGCTAAGTGAGAGTGATAAAGCCTTATAGTCTGATTGCCTCGTTCTTTGCGCTGAACACCTCCCTTGAAGGACCCAAAATTGGGGTAAAGAGTGCTCAGGTTTATCCCGAACACCCCAGTACTAGTTACATGGGGGCAGAAGCCGAGCACTGGCCAACTCTAAGATTTTGTAAACGGCCGCATAGAAGGTAATATTTTAAATCAAAAAAGTGTTGCATAGCGCAGATGAACTCGTTTCACATTACAAGATCACATGAGCATGTTCATTCAAAAATTACATCCCTGGCGCATTCATCCGCCACAAGGCAGGAACCCTTCATGACACTCTCATAATACATCTTGGGGCAGCGATGCTCCTTGCCCTCTGGCAGCCCCTCCTTCACCAGCTTCACGGCGTCCATCTTCGGCCAGTGCACCTTTGCCCGGGCAAAAGCCCTGCGCGCACCCTTAATGCAGACGGACCGCTTTATGACTTTAAGCTGTGGGCAGGCATCCACAAGCCACCTCACCAGACCGAAGTAGCTGCCCGACAGGGGCTCGCCAGGCGACATCCGGACCATAAGGCCCCTCATGGCCCGTTCGACCGCCTTGTGAAGCTCGACCAATTGCTTCAGCTGGTCGCTCAAGGGCATTGGGTGTTTGGTCCCAGTATACTGCGACCAGAACAACTTTTCCGTCGAGCTCCCCTCCTGAGCTCGGTAAAACTCCGAGGCAACCAGTACACTGCTGGGAAGATCTACGAATGCTCCTGGAGAGCTCCGAACTCGGGTAAGTAAAAGGAAAGTTTCCTTCACATGCTTGCTTTGCATAATGAATGCCTTACCCGCTGCTATCTTCTTCACCGCATCAATCTCCTGGAGGGCCTTGTGGGCTTCAGCCTTGGCACTCCGAGCGCTTTCAAGCGCCTGCGCGAGCTCGGACTCTCGCGTCTTAGAGTCAAGCTCCAAGGACTCGTGTTTTTTGGCGAGAGCCTCGAGCTCTTGGCGCACCTCGCCTACTCGGGCTTCTTGCTTCTCCCGCTCAATGCGCTCCTTGGCCGCTTTGTCTTCGGCCTCGGACAGCGCCTTCTTCAGGGTCGCCATTTTGGTCATGGCCCCTGGCAAATTCATGATGATCCTATTACTTTACACCCGAACTTCTTTTTTATATATAGACAAGGTATTGCTTACCTTTGCTCTCCTCGAGCTGCCTCTTGGTAAGGCCGAGCTCGTCCTCGGACCGCTCCTGGTCCTGCTTCAGTGCAGAGACCTCCGCAGTACGTGCGGCAGCGGCCAGCAGTGAAGCCAGCACATACACATAGACATATTCTGATTAGACTCCTGAGTTATCATTTGATCCTCTATTCGGACTTTCTTCGCGAACACCGAACAGAGCATCAGGGGCTATTGCCCATGCGGTAATATTTTCTTATATTTTGATTGCTTACCTCAAAGCCTGTTAGGAGGCTGGCGCCGCTTCGGTCAGTTCGTTTTTGGCAGACAGGACTTTCTCGATCACCGCACTCATGATAGTGCGGTGCTCTTCATCGATGGAAGCGCCGCGAAGCGCTTCCAGCAAGTTTTCCGGTGCCTCTGGATGGACAGAGGACACCGACACGGGCGGCTTGCCCCCCTTAACGGGGGGTCGCCCGCCGGAGTCCGGAACCACCAAAGATTCCGGTGCAGTGTTCGGCTGGGGGCCGAACCTGGAGCCCATGGGAGTCCTGCTCCCTTTGCGCCCAGGGTCCAGAAGGTCGCCTCGAGGCGCCCCCAGGACTACCTCCCCTTGTCTCGGTGCCTTTTGAGACAACACCTTGGTGTTGTCCGTAGGGCGAGGGGTGGAGGCGGTCGGCAGAGAACCGTCGTTCATATCCGACGAGTCCAATGAACCGCTCGACGAAGATACGTCGAGATGAGCTCGGGACGGACTTCATAATCATATTTCGCATGAGGAAAAGCGGTGCAATAAAACATGCCATGAATCACTATGGTGTTCCGAGACAAAAGACTTCGCCAGGGGCTTGACCCTGGGTAGCTGTCGGATTTCGGGTTCTGGCAGACCCTTGAGGTTCGAACACTGGGGTGCGCGCGGAGATCTCTCCCCTACCGATCTACGCCCAATCTCCTCACGTGATCTAAGCTGGAAACAATGAACCACACAAGGGACACGAGGTTTATACTGGTTCGGGCCACCGTTGTGGTGTAATACCCTACTCCAGTGTGTGGTGTGGTGGATTGCCTCAGGGGCTGCTGATGAATAGTACAAGGGAAGAACAGCCTCGCGAGAGGTGTTCTTGAGCTAGTGCGATGAACCGCTAGGGTGAGTTTAGTCACATCTCTCTCTCTCTCTGCTAGGGCTCTACCAGATTTCTAGATGTCCCTCTGCTCTGTGTGGCTAGTTCTACTTATAGAGGCCCTGGGCCTCTCCCCAAATAATGAGCGGGAAGGGCGCCAACAATTGGCCATTTTGAAGGGGAACATCTAGTACGAGTTATCCTGACCAAAGGTGGTCTTCGGCTGCCAAAAGTACTGGTGATGACGCCGTCTTGGGCTCCACGATGACCTCCGTCCTGCCGCTCTGCTGGTCTTGGCCTCGTTGCATCGGAATGGTAACCTTTGCACGGTGCCTTGGCCTGTGCTTGCCCCCTTTGCACCAAAGGGGAAACAAGGACACTGCGCAGGCCGGCGCCCGCCTGGTGTCGATCGTCATGGCTTGTGTCACGGGCTCCTCGTGAGGTACCCCTGCCTTGATCTCTCCGCCTCCTCGTGACCCTGCCTGATGAGGCTGCCTCTGAGGAAGCTTCCGGTCGTCCGCCCCGCGAGGCTTGGCCCCTCGCGAGGGTCTTGAGCTTGAACCGATTAAGATGGGTCGCGCTGGGCCCCCACTTGAGCCACGCCGCAGGCCGCAGGCAGGCAAGTCTGGGGACCCCCATTCCCAGAACACCGACAGTAGCCCCCGGGCCCAAGGCGCGCCCGGGCTTGGCCTAGCAGGAAAGCGAAGGGGCAAGCGCGAAGCGCCGCGCGCCCTAACATCCTGCGGCCTTGGGCGCCGCATGGCGATTGATTGGACGTGGGCGTCTGCGCCTCCCCATGATGCCTCGGCAACCGCACGACTTGACATGTCCCTGCATTCAGAGAAACCGGTCATGATTACCTGCGATCGTGGTACTCGACGGTTGGCCTCCTCCGGCTATAAGTACGGTGATGCGCGAGTCCCTTCAGTCCATCCCTTGTTGCCGCTCCTTTCCTTCTTCTACCTCGCTCTTGCTTCTCCTTACGCCAATGGCACCAATCCGCCGGTTTTCTGCAGAAGAAAGGGAAAGGCCCCCCGAGAGGGTCCTGACCCACTTCCGCTGAAGAAGCGGCTGGTCCTCTGCCATCGAGAAGAGGGTGCTCAGCAGGAGGCACCGAGGCCCTGGTACAAGCGGCTGCCGCCTGGGTATCCGCTACCCTTGTACACCCGCATCGTGGGTCCTGGGGGAGAAGGCGTCGAGTGACATCGATGGTGCCGTCGTTGACACCGGTGAGTCACGGTGGTGCGTGTCGTTCCTCTTGGAGTCCACGCCGAGCTCTCCTCTCGCGAGCTCGTGCTCCACGCCGCCATGCCTCCGAGCTCTTGGATTCGCCTTCCCCCCTCCTTCGCCTTCGAGATGCCGCCGAGCGGGATCCGGAGCTCTGGCTGCAGCACGCTGACTGTGGTACCCCTGCGACCAGAGCGGAGGTCGCGGTCATCGCTCCGGGCAAGGTCTTCATGACCCGGGGCTGGTGCGAAATCCCCCGGGTCTGCCGGACGGTAGGTGCCCTTGTGATTCATCTTGAATACGACGGCGCCTCCCTGATGTTCTTCAAGGTCTTCAATGCTGAAGGACACCGTCTGGAGTGTTGCCCCAGGGAGAGCGGCAGGGGCGACGAACCGGCGAGGACCTGGCCCGCCCATCGGCCCTCCAGCAGCTCCTCAGGCGGCAACGGAGGAGCTGGGGAATCCATTGGCTCCCCTGAGCTCCTTGCGACTCCAGAGACGAGCGACGATAGCTACGAGCCCCCGAGCTCGCGCCGTGCTCGGAGCGGGGTAGCTGCGTCCAGCCGTCGACGCCACTGATCTGGATGAGGTTGGCGTCGACGTTGGGCAGCCCACTGTTGATGATGGCGTCCCTTGCGGCGGTGCGGGCGATTAGTGTTCCTTGGGATTAGTACTCTTGTTCCCTACGAGGAATCGAAGCAACACCCCGTGGGGGCATGTAAGGCGTCTGCCATGTCTTTTATGAATATTATATCCTTAATATGAATCAATGCGAGGTGCTTGTCCTGTCTGGGCTTGGCTCCCCCTTTCTATCCTCATGAGGACTTGGCGCTCTACGCTGACAGGTCCCAGTCCCCAGGCAGGCTTCAGCCGTCACTGGTATGCCAGGTCGCGATGCCGTGGTCATGGCCAGGAGCTGAGCAGCCCGAGGTCCGGTAAGAGCCCCCGAGTCGTGATGCTCGAGAGGTCCCCTTTAGCGCTCAAGCAGCCCTCGCTGAGCGAGAAAGGAAGGCAACGTCGCCGTGACAGAGCTGCACCGGGCGAGGGTTTTTGCGCTGCGTTGGTTCAACTCTTGTAAGGGCGTGACTTATCTCTTGAGTCTGGTGTAGTTCCTCGGTGAAGCGCCTGGCCCGAGCGGTGGCAGCCGAGGCGCTGCTGGGTTAGGTCCTCGCGAGCTTCTTGCCTCTCCCCCGCACATTCCTCAATGCTCTACGTCCTCAGGTCCCGGCCCTCGAGCGAGCTCAGCCGCCGCTGGTATGACAGGTCGTGATGACGTGGGTCAAGGCCAGGGGTGAGGGCTGGATAGCCAGTAGGAGCCCATGAGTCGCGATGCTCAGGCGCCCCCCTTTTAACGTGCAAGCGGTCCATGCCGGAGAGAGGGAGAGGCCGCTCGCGATGTCCCTAGCGTTGCTCCTGGAGTAGGTCCTGCACACCAATCATAAAGGGAAACAAGACCTGTTGTTATGGTTTCCAGCCAACCTTTGGTCGCTCCGGGGGAGTGATTGGGGCACTGAGTGCCTGGTGAGGTGGCGCCTTGGGTGGCTGTCGCGGCCAGAGCTCGACCGCTCAGATTTATCGGCGTTGCAGGGACGGACCCGTCCACAGATGTCGTGCCAGAGCGAGCGGCTCCATAGGTAGGTGTCAATCGAGCAGGCGATTAGGTCGGGTATGTTAAGCACGCAGGAGGAAATTCATTTTAAGTAGACGTAGGAAAAGCAAATGCCGTTAGGCCAGGCCCGAGCAGCTCGGGGATGATGCAGCCCGAGGGGTGCCCCCGACAAGGTAAGCAAAGAGCATAAGCAAAACGGATACATGCCGCAGGGACGGACCCACGCGACCTGGGAATAATGCGGCCCTGTGGGCGCTCCCAGCTAAAAACGGGACTTAGAAGGATGTCACTTGGTGCCGTTGAAGATGAATTGATGCTGAAGAAGCAGGCGATGCGCGATGAAGACGTCGACCCTCACGAGCCCCCAGGCCCAGGAGCCTCGGGAGGCTCCGGGGGCACAGGTGGGTCTCCGAGAGCCATCTCCATCTCCGCCAGGACCGCACGATGCCTGACCTCCTGAGCCTCCAGAATGCTCCTCAGCAAGCGCTGATGAGTGGCGATCGCGTTCGGCAGGCTGAAAGGCATGCGAACGTAGCTGTGAGGTGGACCCTTGCAACGCCCCACGCGCGAAGGCCACAGGCGCTCCTAAGACGCGGCTTGGTTGAGCCCTAGCACATCGACGAAGACGCGCAGCCCACCATCCTCGCCTGGATGTGGGGCCATGGCGGGCAAGCGGCGGCTGCCGTGCTTGACTCTCGACTCCTGTAGCTCCTGAGTGTTGCTTGCGATGAACTCCTGAGGGTTTGGTCTTCCTTGCCTTGTACCTTCCTGAGGGAAACGTGCCTGGAAGCACCCCTCCAAGTGGTGCCCGAGCGCCTCCCTCGCGACCTTGGCAAAGTTGGTGGATCTCCAAGAAAGAGCCCCCGAGCCCTGCCTGAGGAGGGCGCCAAGGGCGCCTTCCTATGCGAGAGAGGGTGGCGCTCCCTGATTGGGCGCAGATCCAGACCCAACACCTCCAGAGGCGCCTGCCTCCTGATGGCTTGGGCCAGGCGAAACCTTCTTCTTCTTGGGGGTCGCCTCGAGAAGCCTTCCGTATCTGTGGTCTGGGTCTTTGATTGCTACGGCCTGGAATGCGCGCTCAAGTGAACACACTGCGTCCCTTTCTTCACAGGGTACGGTGATGACTCCACCGCTTCCTGGCATCTTGAGGACATTGTATCCATGGTTAGTCACTGCCATGAACTTGGCCAGGGCTGGGTACCCGAGGATGGCGTTGTATGGAAGACGGGTGTGGGCAATGTCGAAGTCGATGAGCTCGGTGTGGTAGTTGTTGTGTTGTCCGAAGGTGACTGGAAGGCGAACCTGCCCTATCGGAACAGTGGAACCATCAGTGACTCCTGAGAATGGCTTGGTTGGCTGAAGCTGATCGTACGGCACTTGGAGATTGTCGAATGTCTCGACGAACAGGACGTTGAGTCCTGCCCCGCCGTCAATGAGGGTCCTGGTGACCTGCACATTGCTGATGACTGGGGAGCAAAGCATAGGGAGGACTCCGGCCGTTGCCGCGCACTTGAGCTAATCCGTTGAGCTGAATGTGATAGTGCATGCAGACCACCTGAGAGGGCACGTGGCCTCAAGCTTGGGCAGGACTGTATTCACCTCACGAGCAAACTGCTTGAAGATGTGCTGTGAGGCTGGGGCCTGCGTGCCACCCAAGATGCAAGCGATTGCGCGCGGCTCCTGGAAGCCCCCAGCTCCCTCGTCTTGATGTTGGTCTTCGTTCCTCCTTGGCGGTGGCGGCAGAGGAGGAAGGCCTGCGTTGCCGTGCGGGCAATCCTCACGAGGCTGACCTCTCCAGCCTCCCTCGCGAGGCTGGTCCTGCCAGTGATCCTCGCGAGGTCGGTCACGCCACCCTTGGCGAGGGCCACGGTCTTCCCATCGTCTGCCACCTCTTCCTCCTCCTCGGCCATAGCCTCTGTCGTTGCGCTCGGGGTGTCGGCCGACACGTCCATGTCTCACGGCCCTGAGCTCTTGACATCCATTGGTGTTGTGGGTGTGGAGGTCGTGGTACACACAGTACCGGCTGCCCTTGGATGATTCATGCTGATCCCTGCCTCGCCTGGTGTCTGGCTCCGCTGCAAGCATGGCAGCCCCCTTGTGCTTCACGTCCTTGGCCTTGGGCTTCTTCTCTTCTGGGTCGGCAGCCGGCAGTTCGAGGAGGGAAATTCGCCCTTCCTCAGCCCTGGCACACTTGGTCGCCAAGTTGAACAGCTCCAGGGATGTGCACAGGTCTTCATGGATTGCTAGCTCCTCCTTCATCTTGATGTCGCGTATGCCATCGGAGAAGGCCGAGATGATGGCTTCTTCAGTCACCTTGGGGATCTTGAGGCGAGCGTTGTTGAAGCGCTAGATGTATTTCTGTAGGGTTTCCCCTTGCTGCTGCTTGATGCGGCGCAGATCGCTCACGGCCAGGGGCCGGTCGCAAGTGCCCTGGAAGTTGGCGATGAAGCGAGTGCGCATCTCGTCCCAGGAGGAGATTGTGCCAGGAGCCAGGTGCAGGCCCCGTCCTTGAGCACCATGGGAAACCAGTTCGCCATGACCCTTTCGTCTCCGTTGGCGGCTTCGATGCACAACTCCTAGAGCTGTAGGAACTCCGTGGGGTCCGCCGTGCCATCGTAGCGAGGGGGCAGGTTAGGCTTGAACTTGCCTGGCCATGCGATGCCGCGTAGCTCGGGGGTGAGGGCGTGGCAGCCTGCCGTGGCCACCGGTGCCTTTTGCTGGTGCTGGGCTTGTTCCTGGGGATTACCGTGCGCCGCCGCTTGGAGCAGCCCGGGGTCTTGGCGTGGAGGTGCAGGGACGCGTTCTTGGCGCGCCGGCGCTGGGAGCGCGCAAGCACCTCCTTCGGGACGAGGGATCTCTTGGCAGCTCCTTTCTTGCTGCGCAGGTGCCGGACGCGGAGGGTCTCACCCAGGGGCTGCGCGCCTTGGAGCCAGGGCGCCTTCTTGGGGAGGAGGTGGTGGAGGCGCCTCCTGATCCCCGCCTCCTGCGCGGAATGGAGGGTGAGGCAGCGAGAGCGATGGCAAGGGGGAGCCCCCTGCGGCGCTGACGAGCTTGGTGATGCGGGTGAGCCAGTCATCGTAGAGGTCATCGACGGGGCGGTTGTGCAAGAGCTCTCTTGCCAGGAGCAGCGCGGCGTGCGCGTCCGTGGCGGCGCGACAGGCATGGGACGACGAAGCGGCTGGAGTCAGCGACGGTGTGGCGGTGCGGCCCTCCCGCCATACCTAAGGATGCTGGGACGAGGCCTGCTGCTTGTTCCCCGCCGGGCTGGTGGCGGCGTTGGCGGCAGGCGACAGGGAACGACGAGGACGTCCGCCGACGGGCGCCATTCGGGCGACGCCGGTGGCGAGAGCAGCCTGGCGCTCGGCGCGAGCCCGACGAGCGTCAGCCATGGACACGACGGAAGATCACACGCGAACAGCGAAAGAAAGATTCCGCGCACCCCTACCTGGCGCGCCAAATGTCAGATTTCGGGTTCCGGCAGACCCTTGAGGTTCGAACACTGGGGTGCGAGCGGAGATCTCTCCCCTACCGATCTATGCCCAATCTCCTCGCGTGATCTAAGCTGGAAACAACGAACAACACAAGGGACACGAGGTTTATACTGGTTCGGGCCACCATTGTGGTGTAATACCCTACTCCAGTGTGTGGTGTGGTGGATTGCCTCAGGGGTTGCTGATGAACAGTACAAGGGAAGAACAGCCTCGTGAGAGGTGTTCTTGAGCTGGTGCGGTGAACTGCTAGGGTGAGTTCAGTCGCCTCTATCTCTCTCTGCTAGGGCTCTACCAGATTTCTAGATGTCCCTCTGCTCTGTGTGGCTAGTTCTACTTATAGAAGCCCTGGGCCTCTCCCCAAATAATGAGCGGGAAGGGCGCCAACAATTGTCCATTTTGAAGGGGAACATCTAGTACAAGTTATCCTGACCAAAGGTGGTCTTCGGCTGCCAAAAGTACTGGTGATGACGCCGTCTTGGGCTCCACGGTGACCTCCGTCCTGCCGCTCTGCTGGTCTTGGTCTCGTTGCACCGGAATGGTAACCTTTGCCCGGTGACTTGGCCTGTGCTTGCCCCCTTTTCACCAAAGGGGAAACAAGGACACTGCGCAGGCCGGCACCCGCCTGGTGCCCGCCTGGTCTCGATCGTCATGGCTTGCGTCACGGGCTCCTCGCGAGGTACCCCTGCCTTGATCTCTCCACCTCCTCGCGAGCCTGCCTGATGAGGCTGCCTCTGGGGAAGCTTCCGGTCGTCCGCTCCGTGAGGCTTGGCCCCTCGCGAGGGTCTTGAGCTTAAGCAGATGAAGATGGGCCGCGCTGGGCCCCCACTTGAGCCACGCTGCAGGCCGCAGGTAGGCAAGTCTGGGGACCCCCCTTCCCAGAATGCCGACAGTAGCCACTTGTCACCGCTGTAGGCGGCCGTCGTGGAGCAGTCCGGAGGGAGGGTCCTTCCCTTCTTGGACCCTTCGGCCTCCCCGGTTGGGTCGGCCTTCCTTTTTCTTGCCCCCTGCTGGGGGGAGAACTTTCCTCCTCCTCCTCATTTTCATGGGAGGAGTGTGCGTCGGGGTCATCGGACGATGAGTCCGATACAACCTTGCGCCGGAGATCCTTTCGGGTCCTCGTAGCCTTCTTCTTGGTCTTCTTCGCCGGCACCTCGTAAGGTGCCGGAGCCAGCATCTCCGTTAGGAGAGCATCTGCAGGATCTTCAGGCCGGGGGTCTGGGCAATCGAGCTCCTCTGTTGTCTTTATCCAGTCCTGTTAATGACATGGAAGCTTAGATCCCGCACATGATTTAACCGGGGCAAATAAATACGATGTGAGATATCAAAACGTACCGGATTGGCATGGCGCTTTGCGCCGAGTCCGCGGTCCTCGGTGAGGGAAGGAGGTACCTCGGCGCCCTTGAACAACACCCTCTAGACGTCCTTGTGCGTCGTGTCGTAGAGCTCTCGCAGCGTCTGGTTCTTGGCCCGGTCGAACTCCCACAAATTGAATGCCCGTCGTTGACACGGGAGAATCCGGCGGAAGAGCATGATCCGGACGACATTGACGAGCTTAATTTTCTTGCTCATCATGTTCCTGATGTAGGTCTGGAGTCCGGTCAGCTCTACCGAAGAACCCCAGAACAGGCGCTTCTCTTTCCAGGAAGTGAGCCACGTGGGGATTCCGGATCGAAATTTGGGGGCCGCCACCTAGTTGGTGTCGCACGGCTCGGTGATGTAGAACCACCCAGATTGCCACCCCTTTATGGTCTCCACGTAGGAGCCTTCGAGCTAGGTGACGTTAGGCATTTTTCCCACCATGGCGCCCCCGCACTCTGCTTGCTGGCCAACCACCACCTTCGGTTTGACATTGAAGGTCTTCAGCCACAGGCCGAAATGGGGCCTGATACGGAGGAAGGCCTCGCACACAACGATAAACACTGAGATGTTGAGGATGATTTGGGGGCCAGATCATGAAAATCCAGCCCGTAGTAGAACATGAGCCCGCGGACAAACAGGTGGAGAGGAAATCCCAGTCCACGGACAAAGCGGGTAAGAAAAACTACCCTCTCATGGGGTTCACGCGTAGGGATGATCTGCCCTGCATCTGGCAGCCGGTACGCGATATCCGCGGCCAGATATCTGGCTTCCCGTAACTTTGTGATGTTCTCCTCCGTGATGGAGGAGACCATCCACTTGCCTCCCGCTCCGGACATGCTTGGAGTGGTTTGTGAAGAAAGACGCGAACTTGGGCACTGGAGCTTGAGTGTGCGAGAATGGGTAAGCAAGGAGGAAGAAGGCGTGGGTCAAAAGAATGAATCCTAATCCCTTTATAAGGGCGGAAGAGGCGATGCGCCTCCCCACTTGCCTGGTAAAATCGCTTATTCCCCAAGCACCATAATTGATGGCGTGGTTGGGTTACCCACGTCTGTATTGATGAGAATCCCGTAATAAGGGGGACACGATATCTGCTTTGACAAGACGTGTCAAGAAAACCGCCTCGCGAAATGTGTGGTGCTAGTTGAGAAAAACTGTTCGAATAATGACCGGGCCATGGCGTGATGTCATGCTGTCAAAACGTGTCAGCAGATTAAATTTGTGGAAATATTATTCTCTGTATGGTGGTATGTGGAACTTGTTTTGCAGAGCCGGGCTATATCCTTGTGTTCAAAATCTTCTATGGAGTATTCGGAGGAGGAACCCGCCTTGCAATGCCGAAGACAAAACTGCGCGTCGGACTCATCATCATTGAAGCATGGTTCAGGGGCTATTGAGGGAGTCCTAGATTAGCGGGTCTCCGGACAGCCGGACTATATCCTTTGGCCGGACTGTTGGACTATGAAGATACAAGATTGAAGACTTCGTCCCATGTCCGGATGGGACTCTCCTTGGCATGGAAGGCAAACTAGGCAATACAAACATGTAGATCTACTCCCTTCTAACCGACTCTGTGTAACCCTAGCCTCCTCCGGTGTCTATATAAACCGGAGGGTTTAGTCCGTAGGACAACATACAATCATACCATAGGCTAGCTTCTAGGGTTTAGCCTCTACGATATCGTGGTAGATCAACTCTTGTAATACTCATATCATCAAGAACAATCAAGCAGGACGTAGGGTATTACCTCCATCAAGAGGGCCCGAACCTAGGTAAACATCGTGTCCCCTGCCTCCTGTTACCATCCGCCTTAGACGCACAGTTTGGGACCCCCTACCCGAGATCCGCCGGTTTTGACACCGACAGGGCGCGCCCCAGGAGGGTGGGTGCGCCCCCACCCTCGTGGACAGGGTGTGGGACCCCTGGTGTTGATTCTTTCGCTAGTATTTTTATATATTCCAAAAATATTCTCCATGAAGTTTCAGGTCATTCCAAGAACTTTTATTTCTGCACAAAAATAACACCATGGCAATTCTGCTGAAAACAGCGTCAGTCCGGGTTAGTTCCATTCAAATCATGCAAGTTAGAGTCCAAAACAAGGTCAAAAGTGTTTGGAAAAGTATATACGATGGAGACGTATCAACAGCTCCTTCATGGACCAATACGTTGGCATAAGTGTAGTCATGCGCAATTCCGAACACCCCAGTAGTATCTACATGGGGGTTGAAGCCGACGACTGGGAACTCTCAGATATAAAAACAGCTGCACAGGAGGATAAAATCCTTCATAAAGGCATGAATATATTACAAAAGCCTTAGTTTATAATACAAATTCCCGAATAGTTCGGACTCGAACACTACATCCTTCGAGTATTGGCCTTCTACAAGGCGGGCACCTTTTAGTACGTCCTCAAAATAGTGCTCCGGTGTGCGATGGTCCTTGATTTCGGGCAGGCCCTCAACTGCCACCTTTTCAGCCTTCATCTTAACCCAGTGCATCTTCACACAGGCGAAGGCCATTCACTCTCATTCTATGCAGGACCACCTCTTGACGGTGTCGATTCGGGGTAGCGCGTCTACGAGACGCCACACAAGGCCGAAGTAGCTGTCCGGAATGGCTTTGGTCGGCCACAACCGGACTATGACGTCCTTCATGGCCGCGCTGGACATCTTATGCAGCTCCACCCATTGTGCCATCTGGCCATTTAGCAGTGCAGGACGCTCCTGTCCAACAAACTGCGGCCAGGAAAGATTCTCCGTTGCGTACCCCTCCTGGGCCCGGAAGAATTGGGCGGTGTCTGCAGCACTCTTCGGCAGATCCGCATATGCGTCTGGAGAACTCCATAGTCGATTAAGCAAGGCATCTTCGAAGGGCTCGCACTTACGGGCGGTGTCCTTGAGCTTATGCTCCACCTCAGTCGCCTGTTCCTCAAAACGGCGCCGAGCGGCCTGTTCGGTCGTTAAGTCCGCTGCCGCCTTATCAGCGGTAGCCTTGCTCCTTGGCTTGGGTAAGCTCACACCTGAGGGTTTCAAACACGGCAGCACCATCTGCACAAACACACACATTGTAGCTCAGGAAATCTCACAGAATACAGACATAAACAGGCATAACATAAGAGTATCTCACACCTTGTGCCTGGTCGAGCCGCTTGTTAACAAGGACTAGGTCCTCATCAGCTCGCTCTAGTTTCTGTTTGAGTTTGGAAATTTCCGCTGATTGGGTAGTCTCCCCTAACAGGGAGGCATGTTTTAAATTCAAATAAAATAGCATGTTACCACCTGACAACAGACTATTGATCCTCTGCTCGCTTTTATTTCAAAGAACCGAACATAGTCTCAGGGGCTACTGTCTATATACAGGCATATTTCTCGTAAAAATGGTCAAAAATATTACATTGCATACCTTGAAGCCTGCTAGCAGGCTGGAGAAGGTTTCGTTCAGCCCGCTCTTGGCAAACTGAATCTTCTCAGCCACCATACTCATCAGGATGCGGTGCTCATCCAAGACGGATGCACTCTGCAGTGCGTCCGTCATGGTATTCGGTGCCTCCGGATTAAAAGAGGACGTCGCTCCCCCTTCCCCTGCAGGGGGTCTCTCACTAGACTCCGGAGCCGTATGGGTCTTAGGAGTAGTATCCGGCTGTGGGACGGATTGACCGGG
The DNA here is from genome assembly GCF_056163025.1 of Triticum urartu. Lineage (NCBI taxonomy): Eukaryota > Viridiplantae > Streptophyta > Magnoliopsida > Poales > Poaceae > Triticum > Triticum urartu. Next base: position 163,751,103 of record NC_141878.1, on the reverse strand, counting down.
GCCCCCGTCGCCGCTCTCCGTAGGGGCCGTACCCCCAGTCCTTCGGTAGCCGAGGTGTTGCCCTCCGGCGCCATTAAGTCACCCCCCCCCCCCCGTGTCTCTTCGAGGCCCAAGGAGGGCTATGCAATGACAACTCGGTGTCATCCACCCTAGGCGGCGGGGAAGCTAGTGGAGGCGATTCGTTCTCCATCATCTCCGGTGGCAGGTCCCCCAAGGATGAGGATTGCTAGGGGAGACTGCGTGCCGGACTAAAAAAATAAAACTTAGAGTTATCATCACAGTCCATAGAGATTGGATGTATGTGGAAAAATCCTGGACTACTTACGAGTCAGCTTGGGGCTTGGTTCGGCGAAGGTGCTTCGGGATGGCCTCGGTGTCTGATTCTTAGTCATCGGATAGGGTAATCTTGTCCCTCTTGGATGCTTTGGCCTCCACGTCTTCGGATGCCGCCCTCTTCTTGCCCTTGTGGGGAGGATCTTCTTCTTCCTCCTCCTCCTCCTCATCGTCGTCGCCCTCGTGAGAGGACTGGGCATCAGCTTCTCTGGGCACTGCATCCGAAGCGCCCTCCTCTTTTTTTTCTTGTCCTTCTTAACCGGTGCCTGGTATGGCGCCGGGACTAGCATCCTCATTAGTAGAGGATCGGCTGGGTTTTTGGGGAGCGGAGCCGGACACCAAATCTACTCCGCCTTCTTGGTCCAGACCTATTTGGAGATGGACTACTCAATACTTCTCCTTTGGATGGACGCACCAATGGTGTTCGGAGGTTTTAGAATTTACCTCGGAGGCTGGATGATTGCAGTCGAGGCCGGTATCGTCCGATGACATTGTCCACGACTTCTGCTTCTTAAAAATTAGCTTCTAGATCCCCTTATGCATTGTGTCGTAGAACCGTTGTAGGGTCCGCGGCCCTTCTGGATTGAACTCCCACATCTTGAGGGGCCGCCACTGGCGAGGAAGTTCTCGGTGGATCAACATCACTTGGATCACATCAGCGAGGGTAATGTCCTTCACTATCATGCCTTGGACGCATTTCTGCAGCAGCAGAACTTCATTGATCGACCCCCAGTCCGAACGCTTGTCAGTCCAGGGTGTGAGCCTTAGCGGGGGTCCGGATCTAAAGGCTGCAGAGGCTGCCCACTTAGGGCCGCGGGGTTCTGTGATATAGAACCATTACTGTTGCCATACCCTGACGGTGTCCACAAAGACCCCCTTTGGCCAGTTGACTTTGGGGAGCTTGCTCACCATGGTGCCACTATAGTCTGCGTGTTGCCCATCGACCACCTTCGGCTTCACGTTGAAAATCTTGAGCCATAAGCCGAAGTGTGGAGGGACGCAGAGGAAGGCCTCACACACGACGATAAACACCGATATGTGGAGGAACGAATTTGGGACCAGATCGTGAAAATCTAGCCCGTAGTAGAACATGAGACCCCTCACAAAGGGGTGGAGGGAGAATCCGAGTCCGCGGAGGAAGTTGGGGATGAACACCACCCTCTCTCCGGGCTCCAGAGTGGGGATGACTTGCGCCTGATCGCAAAGCCTGTGCTTGATTTCCGCGGTTAGATACCGCGCCTCCCACAGCTCCATGATGTTCTCCTCCGTGAAAGAGGAGGCCATCCACTTGTCCTGAGATCCGGCCATGGTCGGAGGAGTTGCGGAGGGGAGAAAAGCTTGGAACTTGGGCGCTGGAGCTTGAGGATGGGGAGGCAGAGAGAGAATGAGGCGTGGGATGGAAGAGTTGGATTCTATCCACTTATATGGACTGCGAATGTCAAGCGTCCCCCCTCCCTTGAGCCTTAAAACTCACCTGTTCAAAAGGGGTCGTGCAAACAACATGCTTAGATTACCAAAACTCGTATTGATGAGAATCTCGCAATAAGGGGACACAAACTCTGCTTTGAAAAGACATGTCGCTGGATAAAGCTATCGATGGATATATCTTATTTTAGGTATAGTTGCGTGTTAAAACGCGAGGCGGGAGGCCCAAAAACGATTCGAAATGATAGCAGAGCTAAGCGTGACATTTCGCTGGATAAAGCTATCGATGGATATATCTTATTTTAGGTATTATACTTTTAGCGTTTGAGGGTTAACCTGCTAAATAGATCCAGACATAGTTCTTGTTGATCAACTACTTTAAAGTATTCGGAGGAGGAACCCGCCTTGCAATGCCGAAGACAATCTGCGCGCCGGACACATCATCATCGAAGCCTGGTTTAGGGGCTACTGAGGGAGTCCTAGATAAGGGGGTCCTAGGGCGTCCGGGCTATGCAACATAGGCCAGACAAATTGGGGACCCCGATTCTAAGTCACACCGATCTAGCATGTAACACCTCATATCACTTCGCGGCCTCACGCACGGTAACCCCACGGGTGTCGCCTTACCATGGCCCGGGACCGTTTGCGCCTTTTGGCTCACGTATATGATAGTGTCACTAGCATCCATATGACAGAGAACCCGGGCCGACATGGCTAGTCGTGAACCCAAAGCGGCATAGACCTATGGAGACAGGCATACATGAATCACATCGAGCATGTCGGTCAACAGCGTATGAGTGCGGGCTGTAGCACTGGCTAACAGGACTCCGGAAATCACCGCGTGACATTTCCCCGAAGGGACAGACATAGGAACGAAGTGGAACACATGCCGGCCAGTCAAGTGTTCTGAGCAGTAGTGCTGGGCTAGCAGGACTCCGGTGAACCGGGCTATAGCGGACTACTATGGCTCAAGGAAGCACTAGACTACATTTCCCCATAAGAGAGGCTGCCAAGGACAAACAACCAGATTGTCGGATCCCACACATAGCAATACACGTCACACGTACGCATAACATGCAAGTATGTGATGTACAACATGGCATCACAACATAACGCAATTCATATAGATAAAGGCTCAGAAGAGCCACATAGCATAAATACAAACAGGGGTCACATGACCCATCATTCAGAGCATACAAGCAATGGAAGCATTACATGTCTGAGTACAGACAACTACAACAGAAAAAGGCCGAGAAGCCTGACTATCTACAAGTCACTCCAAGGTACAAGATCGTAGCTGAGGTAACAAGCTACTCGTCGAAGTCCAAGCGGTACTACTAGTGAGACAGATGTCTCACCTGCAAAACATAAATAAAGCAAACGTGAGTACAAAGGTACTCAGCAAGACTTACATCAAATCCTATCATAGATGCATTTGTATCAAGAAGGTAATGTGGGGTTTAGTTGCAGCAAGCCAGCTTTGACTCAGTGGCTATCCTGTTCTACGACAATGAGAAACCTCTTTGAGGTGAGGCAGCACACACGAGTCCACTAATCACCACATCAATACACTACTATGGATTCATCCTCGTCTCCTTACGAGAAGGCCATCCATAGCACTCACACTTGTCTTGAGCATTTTAGAGTATCCACTTAAAGTTGTCTATGTACCACGTAAGCATCCAAGAAGTCCATAACCGAGGACACGGCTATTCGAATAGATCATGATAACCCTGCAGGGGTGTACTTCTTCACACACGCTCTCACCACTTATCACCATATACACTTCATGTATCTCGGCAACCTTCAAGTGGAAGCCTGGTGAGGGTGTCGGCCACGACCTAACTAACCACACAAGACTCTAGTCCAGGTTTATCGCCTATTCGGGTTCCATCCGCAAGGAGATCCGGCCGGGGTTTCGCTCACGGCCCCAAACGATGTGTACAGGGTTCCCGAGCCCACCATCCGGGTGCCACTCGGTACACCGGGCCACGTGTTCCTAGTCTATCCCAAGTCCACCCTGCCGGGTGCCACTCGGTAGAAAAATAGCACTACCTACAAACACCAGAAACTATTTGCAACTCCTGGACAGAGTTCAAGGCGGTTAATAAGTCGAGGGAGCTTGGAGCGCCCGGAGCCCAACGTGTGGTAGTAGCTAGTCATTGGACAACTTACACAGAACTCAGTTCTTAAGGACGGTCCCAATGAGACAACCCACGATGTACTCCTACATGGCCTCTCACCGCTACCTTTACCAAATCATGTTCACACGCTTAACTCTCAGCACCAGAACATACCATAACACTCCAATTCATTCCTGATGAATCAGACCTGACATACTCTAAGCAATAGCAGGCATGGCATGGCAAGAACACAACATGGCTCAAGCAACTCATACACATGCTAGTGGGTTTCAACTATTTACTGTGGCAATGACAGGTCATGCAGAGGGATGGGTTCAACTACCGCAGCATAAAGTAGCAGTTGAATCGTTGTTGTCCTAATGCAGTAAAAGGGAGCAGGAGCGAGAGAGTGGAATTGTATCGGAATGAACAAGGGGGTTTGCTTGCCTGGTAGATCAATAGGGGGGCACTGCTCCTCAGACAGGTACTCTGGATCGGTCTCCGGAGCAGGACCTATCGAGAAGGAACGGTGTCGGCAATCAATACACAATCATATGCAACAATATGATGCATGAATATGGCATGAATATGTGATGTTGTTTGAGGTAATGCATCTAGCATTTATTTGGTTGAAGTCCATTTGAACCAAAGGTTCAAATGCAACTCCAAAATAAGCTCTTATAAATGCCATTCATGTGTTTTCATATATACAACATGTATAGGTTGGTTTTTCATGCATGAAAATGGTACAGATGGATAGATTGAATTTTTCTGATCATTTTTCATATATAAAATATTTCAATCTGAGCTACGGTTGAATTTCTATGAATTTTTGAAGTTTTGAACACTTCTGGAATTTCCTGATTAATTTTAAACCAGAAAATGAAATATTGCATCAGCATGACGTCATGCCTGCGTCAGCGAGTCAACGTGGCTGACCGGGTCAAACCTGACGTGTGGGGTCCACACGTTAGTGACTCAGTTAGTTAACAGAGGAGTTATTCCTAATCTAATTTAGATTGGTGGCTATGGGGCCCACTGTCAGTCTCTAGTGGGGGTAGTTAGTGCCTAACTATGATGCCACATCAGCCCGCCGGAGTTCTGGCCGACGGCGACCAATAGCGCGGCGGCGACTCGCCGGAATTGCGCTACGAGCGGCGTCTGGATGCGCGAAGACCACCGGGGCGTAGCCCGTCGTCGTCCGCATCCAGGGGAGCTGGTGGGAGGCTGCGGGGGTGCCGGAGCTCGCCAGAGCGGGGCTCCAGGCAGCAGCCGGAGTTCGGCTCTGGGCGAAAACAGGCTGCGGGGCACGGTAGGGCAAACCCGTGAGTGCTACAGGTTCCTGGGAACGCACTGAGTGCGTTTATGGGTTCGGACGCGAGCGACGGTGGCTAGAACGATGGCGGTGACATGCGCGGCGGAGCTGAGCTCTCGGCCGCGACGGTGTTGGAGGAAGAATTCGAGCTAGGGGAGAGGGGGGTTCGACGGCGGGGCTCACAGCGAGTCGAGCAGAGGCAACGGCGGCTTGGAGAAGGCACTGCAGGGAACGGACGGGCGGTGGAGATCCACGGCGGCGGAGGTTGAAGATGACGGCGGAGGCGGTTCCACAAGGCGTCCGGCGACGCGTGGCGTGACAGTGAGGTAGCGGACGAGGTGGTGGAGCTTTTGGGCACGACGGAGGGGCGAGGGGACTACGGTGGGCACGGCTATGGCGAGCGGCGGCGACGGCAGCGCTTGGGCAAACGGGAAAGGGAGCACCAGGGAAGAGGAGAGAGCTCGAGGGAGTGAGAGAGGGCCGAGGGAAGTGCGTGGTGTCGTCGGGGGCCTCCAGCAGCGAGCAGGGAAGCAGGAGGTGGCCGGCGCGTGCTCGCGCGCGTCGGGCACACGCGCGCCGTCCTCCTGGCAGGAGGTAGGCGAGGACTGGCGTCGGCCAGCTGGCTGGGCTGGCCTGCTGGGCCGCTGGGCTGCCAGGTAGGAGGCCCAGGTAAGGGTTTTTCCTTTATTTGTTTTCTTTTCTAATTTCTGACCTTTGTTTTGATTTGATAAAAAATACCAAATCATTTTATTTAATTCTGACAATTTTTGCAGGGGCCTAAGGGATTATTCCAAAACCCCTCACCAAAATTCAGAATTATTGGACAATATTTCATATATATATATATAAATATTTATCCAACGCAAATAATTACTGGATTAACTGCAAATGTCCAAAATAGATATTTATGAGTTCCCTAAAATATTGGTTTGATTTTTACCTCTGACCAATATTTTCAGAGAGTAACATGAACATTTTCTTGGACCTTTTTGGAGAAATTTTTAACTTGGTTATTTCCAGAAATAATTTCTGAGGGTTTCACAAATCCCCATTTCAAATTTAAATGGAATTTAGCATGACTCACACATGACTAGCTAGCCTTGAGCATACTAGAACTAGGGATGTGACAACTCGCCCCCACTCGAAGAAATCTCGTCCCGGGATTCAGGAGTCGGCGGAAAGAAAAGTGGGGTACTCAAGTCGAAGACGATCTTCACGGTCCCAAGTAGCTTCTCTCTCGGAATGATGAGACCACTGAACCTTGAGAAACTTGATGCTATGACGTCGGGTGACACGCTCTGCTTGATCAAGGTTGCAGACAGGGTACTCTCGATAAGTGAGGTTATCTTGGAGATCAAGCGTTTCGTGGTCCACTCCGCGGATGGGATCCGAGAAGCAACACCTGAGTTGAGAGACGTGGAAGACATCATGAACTCGAGAAAGATGTGGTGGTAGTTCCAACTGGTAGGCAACCTCTCCTCGCTTAGCGAGAATGAGAAAGGGACCAATGTAACGAGGAGCCAACTTGCCCTTGATACTGAATCGATGGGTGCCCTTCAAAGGGGTAACCCGAAGGTAAGCTTTGTCGCCAATTTCATAAGTCACTTCCTTATGACTATGGTCATACTGGCTCTTTTGACAAGATTGGGCTGTTTTCAAATTCTCACGAATGATGCGAACTTGCTCTTCTGCCTCCTGGATCATATCCGGTCCAAAGAATTGTCTTTCACCGGTTTCTGACTAGTTCAAAGGTGTTTGACATCTTCGTCCATATAGAACCTCAAAAGGAGCTTTCTTGAGGATGGATTGGTAGCTGTTGTTATAAGCAAACTCGGCGAAGGAAAGACACTTCTCCCAATCCATACCGAATGAGATAACACAAGCTCTAAGCATGTCTTCAAGAATTTGGTTGACCCTTTCCACCTGACCACTTGATTGAGGGTGGAAAGCGGTACTGAAGGAAAGATGGGTGCCCATGGCAGTTTGGAAACTCTCCCAGAAATGAGAAGTGAAAAGACTACCACGGTCTGAATTGATCTCTAGTGGAACACCATGAAGTGACACTATTCGAGAAATATATAAGTCAGCGAGCTGACTAGCAGTGATATTCTCTCGAACAGGTAGGAAGTGAGCCACTTTGGAAAGACGATCAATGACTACGAAGATAGCGTTATTCCCTTTCTTGGTCCTGGGAAAGCCGGTGATGAAGTCCATACCAACTTTATCCCATTTCCACTCAGGAATAGCTAAAGGTTGAAGGGTGCCAGCGGGCCTTTGATGCTCTGCCTTAATGCGACGACAAACGTCACAGTTAGCAATAAACTGAGCAATTTCTCTCTTCATCCTAGTCCACCAGAACCTCTGGTGTAGGTCCTGATACATCTTAGTACTACCGGGATGAATCGTGAGAGGAGATTCATGCGCCTCCTTAAGGATTAATTGTCGAAGATGTTGATTCTTGGGAACCACCAAGCGACTCTCAAAGAAAACAACACCACGATCATCTATAGAGAAACTACCACCAACTCCCTTGTTAATGTTTCTCTTGATCCGGGAAATTCCCGTATCCTGCTTCTGAGCAGAGAAGATCTGATCCACAAGAGTAGATTTCGCCACCAAGGTAGAAAGGAATCCATGAGGAGCAATGTGAAGGTTAAGCTTACAGAATTCCTCATGAAGAACTGGTTGGCCCTGCTGCAACATGAGATTGTTGCAATAGGACTTACGACTTGGTGCATAAGCCATGACATTCCCCTTACCTGGGGTGTAGGTAATCCCTAAGTCATAATCTGAGATCAACTCCAACCAACGTCTTTGCCTAAGGTTCAAATCTAGTTGGGTGAAGATATACTTGAGACTCTGATGGTCGGTGTAAATCTCGCAACGTTTACCGAGAAGGTAATGTCGCCATGTCTTAAGTGCATAGACTACGGCTGCAAGCTCTAGATCATGTGTAGGATAATTCTCCTCATGTGGATGCAACTGTCGAGATGCATAGGCAATCACATGGCGATCTTGCATAAGAATGCAACCTAGTCCCTGTCGTGAGGCGTCGCAGTAGATAACACAGTCCTTAGTGAAATCCGGTGGCACAAGTATGGGAGCAGAAGTCAGGCGTCTTTTCAGTTCCTGAAAACTGTGCTCACACTGTGGGGACCACTCAAACTTTTTATCTTTTTGAGAAGTTCTTGAGAGGTTTGGCCACTTTGGAGAAGTTCTCAACGAAGCGGCGACAATAGCTGGCTAGACCAAGGAAACTCCTAACTTGCTTAACTGTGTCAGGCAGAGTCCAATCAAGAACGGCCTGAACTCTTTCAGGATTGACAGCAATGCCCTTACCAGAGATTACGTGGCCGAGATAGGTCTCTTCTGGCAACCAAAATTCGCACTTGGAGAACTTGGCATAAAGACGGTGCTCTCTGAGTTTTTCTAGCACAAGTCTAAGATGTTCGGCATGCTCTTCCTCGTTCTTCGAGTAAATAAGGATATCATCGAGGTAAACCACGACAAACTTATCTAAGTACTTCATGAAGATCGAGTTCATCAAGCGGGAGAATGTAGCTGGAGCATTAGTTAGACCGAAGGACATGACGGTGTACTCATACTGGCCATAACGAGTGACAAAAGCCGTCTTAGGAATGTCCCCATTTCTGGTCTTGATTTGGTGGTAGCCTAACCTCAAATCCATCTTGGAAAAGACTGAGGATCCAGCGAGCTGATCATAAAAGTCATTGATCCTGGGGAGCGGATACTTGTTCTTTATCGTGACCAAATTAACGGGACGATAATCTACAACCATCCGGTCCGTACCATCCTTCTTCTTGACGAAGAGGACGGGGCAAGCCCAGGGAGAAGAACTAGGACGGATGAAACCCTTTTGCAAGGATTCATCGAGTTGTTTCTTAAGCTCAGCTAGTTCTAAGGGTGCCATCTTGTAAGGTCTCGTAGAGATTGGAGCGGTTCCTGGGATAAGATCTATGAAAAATTCTACATCTCTGTCAGGTGGAATACCTGGCAGTTCCTCTGGAAAGACATCCGGAAAGTCATGGACTACCGGGATATCTTCAAGGTTTGGAAGAGTGTTGGCATTAAGAGAATAGAGTTGACGCTTTGGAACTCTAGTGGAGACGGTGACTATCTTGCCAGATGGGTGTGTAAGCTGAACAGACCTTGTGTAACAATCAATCTTGGCATGATGAGCTTTCATCCAGTCCATACCCAAGATGATGTTAATATCTGTAGACTTGAGGGCTATAAGTGATGCAAGGAATACAAGTCTGTCAACAAGGATTTCATTACCATGGCTTATTCTGGTAGTTTGCCATCTAGAACCTGGAGTTTGGATTTCAAGTGGAGTTGGCATATCGCAAAATGACATGTCGTGCAAACGAGCATAGCCTTCAGAAATGAAGGAGTGAGATGCTCCGGTATCGAACAGAACCGAGGTTGGATGGCAATTGACAAGGAGGGTACCAAGAACGACATCCGGATCATCATGAGTGTCTTTAGCTGAGACGTGATGCACACATCCACGATCAGCGGGAGCTGACTTGACACTAATCATCTTGCGTGATTGCTTACCACGGTCAATAGACTTCTCAGGCTGGGGTGGAGCATATTTGGTTTGAGAGCAGTCACGTGCATAGTGTCCTGGCTCTCCGCATGTGAAGCAAGTCCCTGAAGTAGGACATGGACCCGCTTTGACAAGCGGTCTACCAATAGGCCTGGGTGGAGCATACTGCTGAACTGGGTGAGGTGCCACACAAGATGGCCTTGGTGTATAATCGGGTGGAAGAGCGGAGTTCAGAACCCAAATCCGACGCTTCTGCGAAGTAGAACCGGAGGAAGAACCCAAATCACGGGTGTGCTTACGAGACTTCTCGTAAGTGAGCTGAGATGTCTCTGCATTAATGGCCTTGTTCACAAGAGCCTGGAATGTATTGCAACGATGCAAGTGGAGATCACGACGCAACTTGGGGTTGAGACCCTTCCGGAACCTAGCCTGCTTCTTGGCGTCCGTGGACACCTCTTCTGTAGCATAGCGAGCAAGGTTCTCAAACTCTCTACTGTAAGCATCAATAGCCATCTTACCCTGTGTGAAACTACAGAACTCTTCTCTCTTGCGGTCAATGAGAGCTTGAGGAATGTGATGCTCGCGAAAAGCCTCAGTGAAATCTCTCCAGGTGGTTATCTGGCCAGCTGGAAGCATAGCCTCATAGTTCTGCCACCAAATACTAGCAAGACCTTCCAGATGAAAAGCAGCGTGGGCGACCCTGTCACTTTCAGCTACGTTCGCAGAACGCAGCTTGTGAGTGATACTACGGAGCCAGTCATCTGCATCGAGTGGTGGAATGGAATGATGGAAGGTAGGTGGTTTTAGACCGATGAAGTCATGGATGGACACAAACTCTTTGTGCTGATGGGAGGTGTTCTCCTCAATACGTGCTAGCAAGCGGTTAGACTCACGCTTGTTCTCTCAGCCTCTAACATGAACTCTGCCAACGAAGACTGGTCGGGAGGATCCTCATCCCTACCATCTCCGTGGTTCCGGATACGAGCAACAGAACTTCGGTTAAACGGCAACATCCTGAAGAACCAACCAAGGAAACAAGGATGGATTCAGCATCATCATAAGGATGTCAAATATAGTACGAGGAAAAATACTATCTCTTGAACTCCTAGGACAATTCCGGCAGCATAACGGCAGTATAATGCTCAAAATGAGACATTCTGCCAAAGACGGGGTAGCACCATACTCAACATCATCACTCAAGGTTCTGGGATATTGCTAATCAGGCTACACCGGAGGTACTCGAACTGGGATATGACTCAGATCAACCAAACCTTAGAGACTACGGAGTAGTAACACGTGATCCTGATAGACAGAAGAGGAAGCCTAGTTCCTTAACCCCGTAGGAAAGATAGGATGACTCAGATCAGAAGGCATGAGGTATAAGGAGTAAAAACAGCCTTACGTTCCCTTCCACAATCAATTCCCCTATATAGCTAAAGAATTTCTAGACTCAACTTCGACCAGGTTGGCTTGGCAATCCTACAGGCAGTCAGGCTCTGATACCAAAGCTGTCGGGACCCCGATTCTAAGTCACACCGATCTAGCATGTAACACCTCATATCACTTTGCGGCCTCACGCACGGTAACCCCACGGGTGTCGCCTTACCATGGCCCTGGACCGTTTGCGCCTTTTGGCTCACGTATATGATAGTGTCGCTAGCATCCATATGACAAAGAACCCGGGCCGACATGGCTAGTCGTGAACCCAAAGCGGCACAGACCTATGGAGACAGGCATACATGAATCACATCGAGCATGTCGGTCAACAGCGTATGAGTGCGGGCTGTAGCACTGGCTAACAGGACTCCAGAAATCACCGTGTGACATTTCCCCGAAGGGACAGACATAGGAACGAAGTGGAACACATGCCGGCCAGTCAAGTGTTCTAAGCAGTAGTGCTGGGCTAGTAGGACTCCGGTGAACCGGACTGTAGCGGACTACTATGGCTCAAGGAAGCACTAGACTACATTTCCCCATAAGAGAGGCTGCCAAGGACAAACAACCAGATTGTCGAATCCCACACATAGCAATACACGTCACACATACGCATAACATGCAAGTATGTGATGTACAACATGGCATCACAACATAACGCAATTCATATAGATAAAGGCTCAGAAGAGCCACATAGCATAAATACAAACAGGGGTCACATGACCCATCATTCAAAGCATACAAGCAATGGAAGCATTACATGTCTGAGTACAGACAACTACAACAGAAAAAGGCCGAGAAGCCTGACTATCTACAAGTCACTCCAAGGTACAAGATCGTAGCTGAGGTAACAAGCTACTCGTCGAAGACCAAGCGGTACTACTAGTGAGACAGATGTCTCACCTGCAAAACATAAATAAAGGAAACGTGAGTACAAAGGTACTCAGCAAGACTTACATCAAATCCTATCATAGATGCATTTGCATCAAGAAGGTAATGTGGGGTTTAGTTGCAGCAAGCCAGCTTTGACTCAGTGGCTATCCTGTTCTACGACAATGAGAAACCTCTTTGAGGTGAGGCAGCACACACGAGTCCACTAATCACCACCTCAATACACTACTATGCATTCATCCTCGTCTCCTTACGAGAAGGCCATCCATAGCACTCACACTTGTCTTGAGCATTTTAGAGTATCCACTTAAAGTTGTCTATGTACCACGTAAGCATCCAAGAAGTCCATAACCGAGGACACGGCTATTCGAATAGATCATGATAACCCTGCAGGGGTGTACTTCTTCACACACGCTCTCACCACTTATCACCATATACACTTCATGTATCTCGGCAACCTTCAAGCGGAAGCCTGGCGAGGGTGTCGGCCACGACCTAACTAACCACACAAGACTCTAGTCCAGGTTTATCGCCTATTCAGGTTCCATCCGCAAGGAGATCCAGCCGGGGTTTCGCTCACGGCCCCAAACGATGTGTACAGGGTTCCTGAGCCCACCATCCGGGTGCCACTCGGTACACCGGGCCACGTGTGCCTAGTCTATCCCAAGTCCACCCTGCCGGGTGCCTCTCGGTAGAAAAATAGCACTACCTACAAACACCACAAACTATTTGCAACTCCTGGACAGAGTTCAAGGCGGTTAATAAGTCGAGAGAGCTTGGAGCGCCCGGAGCCCAATGTGTGGTAGTAGCTAGTCATTGGACAACTTACACAGAACTCAGTTCTTAAGGACGGTCCCAATGAGACAACCCACCATGTACTCCTACATGGCCTCTCACCGCTACCTTTACCAAATCATGTTCACACGCTTAACTCTCAGCACCAGAACATATCATAACACTCCAATTCATTCCTGATAAATCAGACCTGACATACTCTAAGCAATAGCAGGCATGGCATGGCAAGAACACAACATGGCTCAAGCAACTCCTACACATGCTAGTGGGTTTCAACTATTTACTGTGGCAATGACAGGTCATGCAGAGGGATGGGTTCAACTATCGCAGCATAAAGTAGCAGTTGAATCGTTGTTGTCCTAATGTAGTAAAAGGGAGCAGGAGCGAGAGAGTGGGATTGTATCAGAATGAACAAGGGCGTTTGATTGCCTGGTAGATCAATAGGGGGCACTGCTCCTCAGACAGGTACTCTGGATCGGTCTCCGGAGCAGGACCTATCGAGAAGGAACGGTGTCGGCAATCAATACACAATCATATGCAACAATATGATGCATGAAGATGGCACGAATATGTGTTTTTGTTTGAGGTAATGCATCTAGCATTTATTTGGTTGAAGTCCATTTGAACCAAAGGTTCAAATGCAACTCCAAAATAAGCTCTTATAAATGCCATTCATGTGTTTTCATATATGCAACATGTATAGCTTGGTTTTTCATGCATGAAAATGGTACAGATGGATAGATTGAATTTTTCTGATCATTTTTCATATATAAAATATTTCAATCTGAGCTACGGTTCAATTTCTATGAATTTTTGAAGTTTTGAACACTTCTGGAATTTCCTGATTAATTTTAAACTAGAAAATGAAATATTGCGTCAGCATGACGTCATGCCTGCATCAGCGAATCAACGTGGCTGACCGGGTCAAACCTGACGTGTGGGGTCCACACGTTAGTGACTCAGATAGTTAACAGAGGAGTTATTCCTAATCTAATTTAGATTAGTGGCTATGGGGCCCACTGTCAGTCTCTAGGGGGGGTAGTTAGTGCCTAACTACGATGCCACGTCAGCCTGCCGGAGTTCTGGCCGACGGCGACCAATAGCGCGGTGGCGACTCGCCGGAATTGCGCTACGAGCGGCGTCTGGACGCGCGAAGACCACCGGGGCGTAGCCCGTCGTCGTCCGCATCCAGGGGAGCTGGTGGGAGGCTGCGGGGGCGCCGGAGCTCGCCGGAGCGGGGCTCGAGGCGGCGGCCGGAGTTCGGCTCTGGGCGAAAACAGGCTGTGGGGCACGGTAGGGCAAACCCGCGAGTGCCACGGGTTCCTAGGAACGTGCTGAGTGCGTTTATGGGTTCGGACGCGAGCGGCAGTGGCTAGAACGACGGCGGTGACATGCGCGGCGGAGCCGAGCTCTCGGCCGCGAGGGCGATGGTGTTGGAGGAAGAATTCGAGCTAGGGAGAGGGGGTTCGACGGCGGGGCTCACAGCGAGTCGAGCAGAGGCAACGACGGCTCGGAGAAGACACTGTAGGCGATGGACGAGCGGTGGAGATCCACGGTGGCCGAGGTTGAAGATGACGGCGGAGGCGGTTCCACAAGGCGTCCGGCGACGCATGGCGTGACGGAGAGGTAGCGGACGAGGTGGTGGAGCTTTTGGGCACGACGGAGGGGCGAGGGGACTATGGTGGGCACGGCTATGGTGAGCGGCGGCGACGGCAGCGCTCGGGAAAACGGGAAAGGGAGCACCAGGGGAGAGGAGAGAGCTCGAGGGAGTGAGAGAGGGCCGAGGGAAGTGTGTGGCATCGTCGGGGGCCTCCAGCAGCGAGCGGGGAAGCAGGAGGTGGCCGGCGCGTGCTCGCCCGCATCGGGCACACGCGCGCCGTCCTCCTGGCAGGAGGTAGGCGACGACTGGCGTCGGCCAGCTGGCTGGGCTGGCCTGCTGGGCCGCTGGGCTGCCAGGTAGGAGGCCCAGGTAAGGGTTTTTCCTTTATTTGTTTTCTTTTCTAATTTCTGACCTTTGTTTTGATTTGATAAAAAATACCAAATCATTTTATTTAATTCTGACAATTTTTGCAGGGGCCTAAGGGATTATTCCAAAACCCCTCACCAAAATTCAGAATTATTGGACAATATTTCATATATATAAAAATATTTATCCAACGCAAATAATTACTGGATTAACTCCAAATGTCCAAAATAGATATTTATGAGTTCCCTAAAATATTGGTTTGATTTTTACCTCTGACCAATATTTTCAGAGAGTAACATGAACATTTTCTTGGACCTTTTTGGAGAAATTTTTAACTGGGTTATTTCCAGAAATAATTTCTGAGGGTTTCACAAATCCCCATTTCAAATTTAAATGGAATTTAGCATGATGCACACATGACTAGCTAGCCTTGATCATACCAGAACTAGGGATGTGACACTAATGGACCGCGAAGATACAAGATAGAAGACCTTCCGCCATGTCCTGATGGGACTCTCCTTTGCGTGGATGGCAAGCTTGGCATTCGGATATGAAGATTCCTTTCTCTGTAAACCAACTTTGTACAACTCTATCCCCCTATGGTGTCGATATAAACCGGAGGGTTTAGTCCATAGAGGCAATCATAATCATACAGGCTAGACATCTAGGGTTTAGCCATTACGATCTCGTGGTAGATCAACTCTTGTAACCCCTATACTCATCAAAGTCAATCAAGCAGGACGTAGGGCATTACCTCCATCAAGAGGGCCCAAACCTGGGTAAACATCGTGTCCCTATCTCCTGTTACCTTCGATCCTTAGACGCACAGTTCGGGACCCCCTACCTGAGATATGCCGGTTTTGACACCGACAACAAGCACTGTACAATCCATCCTTATCAAATATAACATCTTTTACTCCAAGGATATGAACGCCTTTAATAAGTTTATCAAGGTTGCGCATGACCACATGACCACATGACCTAACCTTCTATGCCACAACCAACCTTTAGAAGATTTAGCATTAAGCAAGTTCTAGGTTGAGCCTTTTTAGTGAAATCAACAATGTATAGATCACCTCTACGTATACCGATAAAGACCATTTTATGATTATCTCTTCGAAACAGTTGGCAATCTACTTCGGTAAATAGGACACTGAATCCAAAGTCAGCTAGTCTAGATATGGAAGTTAAATTATAGCCAAGAGATTCAACGAGCATAACACTTTGTATGGAGCTACCATATGAGATGGCCACCTTACCAAGGCCAACCACCTTACCCTTGGAGTTATCAACAAAAGTGACATACTTTTGAGGGCTGTCATTTTTAGCTAGCTCACGAAACATATCCTTGTCTCCGGTCATGTGATCGGTACATCCACTATCAAGAACACATTCCTTTCCTCCATCCATGTAGCCGCAAAGATTAGCCATAAGATCAAAGTGTCTCATAGACTCATCGAGATCAAAGTCACTATCATCATCCTCATCATAGTATCCATGTCCAACATCATCTTATGATTGATCAATTCCTAGAGAGAGTGATTCATTAGATAAGTGGTCATCACAATGTTCATCTTTATGAATTGTAATGGCTTCGAAGATGATATTGCTAATGATTCCAACATCTTCTTTGGCATGCATAAGTTCACGAAGCTCAAATAAACAATCACCAAACTTAGGATCATTGGAATTCATCTTACTCAAAGTAATAGCCTTGTGAAGAATCTCATCTAAGTTTTGCAAGGAATAGTTTGGGAATCGTTCCTTGAGAAATCTCCATATGGTGTAAGCACAATTAAGAGTAGGCAAGTAACCAAACAGATTTCTAGGCAAACCTCTAGTAATAAGATTGACAGTTCTAAGATTGTGGATCATGTCAATAGACTCATCAGGGGTAGGATGCAAGGGGTCGACAAGGGGTGCACACGGGCTAGTAATGTACTTACTCAAGTGATATTCATTGAAAATCTCAAGCATCTCATTTTTTCACTCATGAAAGAACTCTCCATCAGGTATAGGCACTCTACGTCTAAGACTCCCCAACGTAGACTCGTCCATCCTCCTCCAATGGTGATTAAACCAAAGCAATGGAGACCAAAGCTCTGATATCAATTGTAGGATCAAGAAGAGGTGTCTAGAGGGGGGTGATTAGACCCTCAACAAGGAAAAGTAGCAGTTTTTAACTTCTTTGAGTTAAGGTGGAGTTTTAGCACAATTTTAAAAATTCACAATACATTTCAAGCAAGCATGGCAAGAGTACATGAGCAGCGAAAAGTAAAGCATGCAACTTGCAAGAAAGTAAAGGGATGGGATTGGAGTGTGCAAATTCAATTGGAGACACAGAGATTTTTGGCGTGGTTCCAATAAGTGGTGCTATCGTACATCCACGTTGATGGAGACTTCAACCAACAAAGGGTAATGGTTGCACGAGTCCACGGAGGACTCCACCTATGAAGGGTCCACAAAGAAGTAACCTTGTCTATCCCACCATGGCCATCGCCCACAAAGGACTTTCCTCACTTGGGTATATCTTCACGAAGTAGGCAATCTCCTTGCCCTTACAAACTCCTTGGTTCAACTCCACAATCTTGACAGAGGCTCCCAAGTGACACCTAACCAATCTAGGAGACACCACTCTCCAAAAGGTAATAGATGGTGTGTTGATGATGAACTCCTTGCTCTTGTGCTCAAATGATAGTCTCCCCAACACTCAACTCTCTCTCATAGATTTGGATATGGTGGAAAGATGCACTACTAGGGAAAACCTTATACACAGAATCTTAGCAGCAGCGCGGCATAAAAACAGGCGCTGCTGCTAAGTAGTAGCAGCGCGGCTACGGAAAGCTCGCTACTGGTGCAAACTTAGTAGTAGCGCGTCACGCTTAAACCGCGCTGCTACAAAAATCCACCGTCAGTACACAACGACATAAGTTTACCAGTAGCGCGGCGCCAGGGAGCGCGCTATCGGCGTTCTGGGAACGGGGGTCCCCAGACTTGCCTGCCTGCGGCGTGGCTCAAAGGGGGGCCTAGCACGGCCCATCTTCATCAACACAGACCCAAGACCCTCGCGAGGGGCCAAGCCTCGCGGGGCGGACGACACGGAGCTTCCTCAGGCACGGCCTCATCAGGCTGGCTCACGAGGAGGCGGAGAGATCAAGGAGGGGTACGTCAAGAGGTGCCCGTGATGCAAGCCATGACGACCAAGGGTGCCAGGCGGGCGCCAGCCCGCGCAGTGTCCTCCTTTCCTGTTTGGTGCAAAGGGTGAAAGCGCAGGCGAGAGCATCAGGCAAAGGCACCCGTTTCGGTGCAACGAGACCAAGACCAGTCCAACGGCAGGGAGGAAGTCATTGTGGAGCCCAAGCCAGCGTCACCACCAGAGCCTTTGGCAGGCAAGGACCAACTTTAGTCAGGATAAGTGTACCAGATGTTCCCCTTCAAAATGGCCAATTGTTGGCGCCCTTCCCGCTCAATATTTGGGAAGAGGCCCAGGGCCTTTGCCTATAAATAGGACTAGCCACCCATAGGGTAGGAGGATGGAAATGGAAATCGGAGAGAGAATCAAGAAGAGAGAGAGAGAGGGGTGACTGAACTCCTCCTAGCAGTTCATCCCCTCAGCCAAGAACAGACCCTCGCGAGGCTGTTCTTCCTTGTATTGCTCATCATCATCAGCCCAAGAGGCAATCCACCACACCACACAATGGAGTAGGGTATTACACCACAACGGTGGCCCGAACCAGTATAAACCCTGTGTCTCTTGTGCTGTTCTTTCCATAGCTTAGATCTTAGCGAGGTGGAGGGGCGCAGGTAGGTAGAAGGCGAAATCTCCGCGCGCACCCCAGTGTTCGAACCTCAAGGGTCTGCCGGAACCCGAAATGCGACATTTGGCGTGCCAGGTAGGGGTGCGCCGGAATCCACCTTCTACCGCTTCGTGTCCCGTCGCATCGTCATCACCATGTCCGGTGACCGGGCAGGCAACCCAGATCCTTGGGCGGCATGGCCCGCCAGCGCAGAGCCGCTCGCCTCGGGTGACCCCATGCCCTAGGTAGCTCGCGGTCCGCAGGGCGCTGCGGGCCGCGGGCGACGCGGACAGGCTTCGATAGCTCTCACACCGCGGCAGGCACGGTCGGCAGCAAGGGCCTCCAATCACGCCGCGACCACGACACCGTACACCCGCCGAGAGCAGGCGAACTCGAGGGCCGCGCTCACGGTGGCCCGAGAGCTGCTGTAGTGCAGGCTGCTGGAGGGCGGCTGCGACGTGCTGCTGGAGCGGGTGGCAGAGCTCCTGGGCTTCGCCGCCTCGGGGGCTCACCCCTTCTGCACCCAGCTCCCATCTCAAGCCTAGGGCGGCCCGCGCGGGGGCTCCGCACGCGCCCGCGGGCTCCAAGGCTACTCCAACGCCAGCGAAGCTGTTGGCACTGGACCGGCGGCGGCGCTACCCCCGCTCCCGGTCCGCGAAGAAGAAGGACTCGACGCGACCCACGGCCCCAGTGGACAGCCGCGCTACCACCCCACGGTGGGCGCGTCAAGGAGAGCTGCATGGCACGCGGAGCACTACGGCGTGGCCTTCGGGATGACGGCGCCAGAAGAATACGTGCCCCACATGATGGACCAAGGGCACCCTCACGAGGGCGAACAAGGCTCGCTCCTCAGCCCAAGCTGGGGGGACGAGGCGCCAGAAGCTGAGCTCTTCCAGGAGCACCGGGACGGTCCCACTGACCACGCTGGAGGCAGCGATTATCGGGTACCGCTAATTCCTCAGGAGCAGGCATACGCTAATCATGGATCGCAGGAGGTGCAGGTCGCCACAGCGAGCAGCTGCCCCGCTCCCACAGTCTCCTACCCCTCGGGAGGAGGGCGCAGGGGGCTGCAGGAGAGGGGCCGAGATCCGACATCACCACCATGGCGTTCGGAGCAAGGTGTTCTCAGGAGGTAGGCCCTCTGCTGGGGAGGTGCCTCAGGGCCTGCCCCTGGCGGAGGACCCGTGGTCGTCGGGGGAACAGTGCCTCAGGAGCAGCGTGCTTTTTTGTCACCTCGCTGCTGCTAATTTTGAAAATGTGCACAGGGTTGGCCCGTTTAGCAGTAACGCGTGACAGGAAAGCGCGTTGTTGCTACGCTCTTAGCAGCAGCGCGCTTTCTCTCCCGCGCTACTGCTAAGACGCAGGACCCACCAACTTTTCCACCTCCCCCTCCCCATCTCCTCTCCTCCCTTTCCCCTACCTCCCACATCCTCCCTCTCTCACTCTTCTTCTTCCTCAATACTTCTCCCCCCATTACTCTCCCTCTTCTACCTACCTTTCTCTCTCTTCATTACTCCTAGCTATAACTACACCACCTCCATTAATTCATCTCCTTTCTCTATTTCCTCCCCCCTCCACTAGTTGAAGTTGTCTCCTCCCAAATTAGCTAGCTAGGTAGATGTAGCATTTAGTTAAGTGACCTATTTGCCCCCTAACTAGATCTTTCTTTGTCAAGAAGAGCTTTGTGCACTTTTGACCTCCCTACATCATCATCTCCACCGTGTGCTCGATCTCGAGATAGAGGTGTGATTAATATTTCATGCTTTTGCAAAATGGAAATATGTTTATGCATGTGTGTGTGATATTTTTATGGAAATTGTGTGTGTGGCATGAGTTGACGCCAAATTGTGCATTTGAGTTGCCTATGTTTTGCCGAAATGTCGATTTATTTCCGTTTCGGCGAATTCCGGGCAAACTCTAGATCTATATATGTCCTACTTTTAAGGAAGGTCATGCCGAATTTTTGTATGACTTTGATGAATGCACGCATTTTTATAATCAATTTGTTTATTATTACCATGCAGAGTTCACGATGGTCAGTGGAACGATGGTGGACAGGTGGTTGCGGTCGGCGGTGGAGGACATGAAGGAAAATAACCTAACAGAGGTTTTATGTCCGTGTCGAAAATGCAAAGGAATAGTTTGGCTTGACCCCCATGTCGATGGTCGTGTCGAAGCGCACCTGCTCATGACTGGTTTCATGGATGGCTATACTCGGTGGATAACTGAAGATGAGGATGACGATGTTGAGGATGCCGACGGGGCAGGCAATGATGACACGGGGCAAGACGAAGAGATGATCGATAATGGCGGCGGGGAAGAGGCTGGACATGGCGGCGGAGAAGGGGCCGGACATGGCGGCGGAGAGAACAACATGGACTCCACGCAGCAGAGTTCGTCGGTACTAAGTTCAATCGTGCGGGACCCTCATGTACAAGCATTGCTTCGCAAGGAGACGAGTACTGAGAGAGCTACTTCTAGAGAGGAGGCTAAGCTGGAGCAACTGGTGGTAGACTCGAACACTCCATTGTATGCTGGTTGCAATCCTGAGGTGACTCGCTTGAGTTTCACGCTCCAAGTGCTGAAGACGAAGGCTAAAAACAAATGGACCGACGCTAGCCTCGATGAGCATCTCAAGTACCTAAAGGATGTTCTTCCCGAGGGTAATCTATGTCCTAGTAGTGTTGATGAGGCCAAGAAGATCGTGTGCCCTCTTGATCTGCCACACGTTAGATACCATGCATGCATCAACGATTGCATAATTTATCGGAAGGAGCACGCGGAAAAATCAAGTTGTCTGGTGTGCAATGCTTCTCGATACAAGAAGGCCGGGAAGAAATGTCCCCAGAAAGTGGTATGGTACTTACCGATCACTCCCTGTCTCCAGAGGTATTTTGTAGATCCCAAGGAAGCAAAGCGAATGCGCTGGCACGCGGAGAGGAAGAAGCCCGACGATGGAGATGATCCGAAGCTGAGACACGTCAAGGATGGAAACCAGTGGAGAGCGTTGAACAGCTTCTATCGGTATTTTGAATGTGATGCAAGGAACATCGTGCTCGGCGCGTGTACCGATGGCATGAATCCGTTTGGCAACCAGAGCACCAACCATAGCACATGGCCCGTGTTTGTATGGATGTACAACCTCCCCCCTGGTTGTGCATGAAATCGAAGTACATTCACATGAGCATGCTTATTCAAGGGCCGAAACAACCAGGAAATAATATTAATTTGTATCTGGGGCTACTTCAGGAGGAGTTAGACACGTTATGGAAAACACCGGCCAAGACATGGGACGCCAGCAAAGGCGAGTATTTCAACATGAGAGCCGCACTGATCACGATAGTGCACGACTATCTTGGTTACGGATATGTGGCAGGCCAGGTGTGCCATGGATATTGCGGATGCACGCGGTGCATGGATGATACGACGTCTCAGCAGCTAACGTCAAGGAAAGATGGAGGGTCTGGGAAAATCGTGTACATGGGGCATCGAAGATGGCTCAAACAGGATGACCCGTGGAGAAACCGTGGAGATCTATTCAATGGTCACGCTGAGCATCGAGGACCTCCACGTAAGCGCAGCGGTGCTGAAATCGATGAGCTGTTGAAAAACTGGAAGGAGTGCCCCGCGCCAGGAAAGACGATGAGAAAGGCGCCAGAGCCACTGCTGAAGGTATGGAAGACGAGGTCTGTGTTCTGGGACTTGGAGTACTGGCACAAACTCGATACACCTCATTGCCTTGATCAAATGCATATCTGTAAGAATGTCCTTGAGAGCTTGCTCGCAACACTGATGAACATGCCGGATAAGACCAAGAAAAGACTTGCAAGATTTGGAAACCAGGGAAGATCTGCACATGCCGCCACGTAAAATGTCAGACGAGACAGAGACGGAGACAGAGGCACGGGAGAAGAAGGGCAAGAAAATAAAGAATGAGGATTATTGCCCCCCTTCTTGCTTCACCTTAAGTCAGGCTGAGATCAATCAATTCTTTAAGTGCCTTACCGGAGTCAAAGTTAGTTCCAGTTACTGTGGCAAGATAAGTAGATATCTAGACACAGACAAGAAAAGGTTCAGCGGGATGATGTCTCATGACTGTCATGTGATGATGATGCAGATATTACCTGTTGCCCTTAGAGGTATAATGGACAAGCACGTCCGTGACACGCTTATTGGTCTCTACAACTTTTTTGATGTCATCTCTCGAAAGTCGATCAGTGTGAAGCAGCTCCGAAGGCTACAGGAAGAGATTGTTGTGATACTGAATGAGCTTGAGATGTACTTCCCGCCCGCGTTCTTTGACGTGATGGTGCATCTGTGTGTCCATATTGTGGATGACATAATAGACCTGGGGCCGTCATTCCTGCACAACATGATGCCATTTGAGAGGATGAATGGGATCATCAAAGGATTCGTTCGTAACATGTCCCATCTGGATGGAAGCATCGTCCAGGGCTATTTGACACAAGAGTGCATCTCTTTCTGTGAGAATTTTCTATATGGCGCAGACCAGCCGCCTGGTGTTAGTGTTGGTTTGCCCGTTAACAAGCACGATGGGAGGCTCGAAGGAGAAGGTCACTGCAATGATCGCAGGGAACTGCATGTGGCATACTCAGATCGACGCAGCGACTTTGACAGAGCAAACTTGGTAGTGCTACAACACCTAGACGAGGTAGATCCTTTCGTGGCACTGCACAAAGAAATTATCACAAAGAAGTATCGTGGCCGGGGGGTATGCAGGACGGACGCCGAAGTTACCAGAGAGCACAACTCCACTTTCCTGCATTGGTTCAAAGAGCATATTATTGCTAATCCCCCGGAGGAGGGCTCTAAGGACGGATTGCTCATATACGCCTTAGCACATGGCCCCTTGCCCAACCTCGTAACCTATCAGGCATATGATATCAACGGATACACGTTCTACACGGAGGCCAAAGATATGGACAGTGATGAATATCAGAACTCAGGGGTGACGATGGAATGCATGACCGGCAGCGACAACGGCGCAACTGAACGATTTTATGGAAGGGTCGAGGAGATCTGGAAGCTTGACTACTCTGGACTGCACAACACGACGATGTTCCGTGTCAGATGGGCTAAGAATGTCGAAAGAGAAGAATACGTCAAAAGAAGAATCAATACTACATTACCAAAGAAAAATCGTACTCCATGGAAAAGGCAAAGTCACAATGAGGGGCTCAATAATTCTTCGACGAACAAGAAGGGAAAGAAGCTGACTCAAAAACGAAAATGTCAGCGCTGAGGAATCGGTCAAATGATGTAATATATATATATATATATGTTCCTATTTTGTATACACACTTAATTAGCCATTATTATCCATGGGTCCAATGATGTAATATATATATATATGTTCCTATTTTGTATACACACTTAGCCATTATTATGCAAGGGTCCAATGATGTAATATATATGTTCCTATTATGCTGAGGAAAAGAAAAAAGGGAAACTGGTTATAGCAGTAGCGCTTTAGTGAAAAAGAGCTACAACTAGTCAAGGTAGCAGTAGCGGTTTCTGCAGAAAATCGCTACAGCTAGTCAAGGTAGTAGTAGCGTGTTTCGTGTAAACGCGCTACTGCTACGTCCACTTAACCCAAAATTCTCCCTCTCCCTGCTTCATCCCGCCTCTTTTCCCCCAAATCCCCACTCTCTCTTCCCCGGCCCCGTCGCACCGCCGCGCCCACCTCCGACATCGGCGCGCTCGCCCCCGACCCCGCCGCCCTCGACCCCGCCATGCCCGACCCCGGCGCGCTCGCCCCCGACCCCGCCGCCCTCGACCCCGCCATGCCCGACCCCGGCGCGCTCGCCCCCGACCCCGCCACCCCCGACCCAGGCGCGCTCGCCCCCGGCGCCGGCGCTCATCCCCGACCCGTCGGCCCTCGCCTCCTTCCTCTGCTTCCTCCCCTCCCAACCTCGGCCGTCGTCGGGCCTGCCTCCTCGCCCTGCACCCTCTGTAAACCACCCCCCCTCTCTCTCTCTGCTATCTAGGGTTAATTTACTTAGGTTTTAGTTATGTTAATTAGGTTATCTATTTAGTTATGAATTTAGATAGGTTTCAAACTTTGCTGAATTTATATGCAAATTTGAACTGGACATGTGATATGTGGATATGTCATGTTTTGGACATGTCATGTTTTGGTAAATGATCCGAGTTGCCTATGTTACGCCGGAATGTTGATTCATTTCCGTTCTGGTGAATTTCAGGCGCTCGATATGTCCATTTTTTAGCAAAGGTCATGCCGAAATTTCCCGTGAATAAAGGCATGATTTGTGCTACATAGTTGGCATATCGAGTGCTGGCACATAGATTTGTTTTTTATCTCATTTCTCATTTATTCATACTTTTAGAAATAAATGAGGACACCTAATCATAGGAAACATGTCGAACAACGAAGAAACTGGGCCTTCTGACCAAGATGCAGACGAGATGGATTATGAGGGTGAACAAGACTACCTCGACTTTTTGACTACTAAGCAAGGTTTGCAGGTCCGCCTCGATGATGGTACTAACGCCGACACCGACACCGACGGCGCCGGCACCGATGGCGGCGCCGAGACCGGTGGGGAAGGTACCGCTGGGGAAGATACCGGCGCCGATGCCGGTACCGAAAAGAGGCATAAGAAGCAGAGGATACGAAAACCTAACAAACTAGGGATTGGACGACTTGTGATCACAAAGATGGCACCTGGCAAGTTTGAGCCGTTAGAGCCGGAAGAACCTCGCAAGTGCTATGGGAACCAAGTAGGATGCATCCTACGGGAATGCGCGAGCATCAATGACGATGACTTAAGGAGTAAAGAACATTTGACGCAGTTGATCCTAACGAAGTTGCACAAGAGATTCAAGTTCCCCGATCGGGATGATAACATAGAACAACCGTGGGATGATCCAAAGATGAAAAAGATTAACAATCACGCCATGGGCATGTTTAGCAATGATTTGGCCTCCTGGAAATCGAGGGTGAAACGAGCTATTGAGGCTGAGGAACCCCTGTCCAAGATTCTGGAGGAAAATCCGACACTTACAAAAGAGGAGTTCGAAAAGTTCAAGGACACTTGCGCTACTGAGGACGCCAAGGCTAAGGCTGAGAAATTCAAGAGCCTTCAGCAAAGGAACACGGGGAAGCATCGCCTCAGAAGCCGTGGCTACCTCGGTAAAAGGCCCATATGGGATAAGGAGGACGCGGAACGTGAAGCCGCGGGTCTCCCAGACCCCTTCGCGAAGTTCACCAACCCCTTGGAGCATGACTTCATCAGGGCCCGCTACAAGTGGGACAAGGAGAAAAAGGTTTTTTACACGGACAAGATCACGAGGAAATTTATTAGACTACTGGAGAAGCAACACCAGCTTGCAGCCGAAAATCCTACTTCTCTGATGAGGCCCAAGTGGGACACCCCTCTCAACCGGGCCTTGAACGAACTTAAGGAACTCCCTTTGGGCCAGCGGCCACAATATGGTCGTGCGCACGGCGCTGGAGATGGCGCCACGTGGAAGGTGTTTTACAACGAGGGCCCGAAGGCCAAGAAGCAGAAAAAGAAGTTTAGTCAGGCGGACATCGACACAAAGGTGAAGCTTGCGGTCGAGAAAAAAGTAGCTGAGGACGTGAAAAAAGCAGCTAAGGACAAATATGAGTTGCTACAGCAGGAAGTCAATGCAGTTGTAACTGCCTGCAGAAATGATTTTGCTACTAACTTGGTTCCAGTTATCATCAACTGGACGAAGGAAAATCCAGACAAGACGGTACATGATTTCCCGTTGCCCAGTTTCGTCGGGAGCAACTCCATGAACAACAACACCATCGCACCATCACTTGCTCACGCAACTGGGCCTCCTCTCGCAGCCGCTCCCGCTCATAGCAGCCCATCCTCAGTCTCTGGCATGCTTGGTGGGCCTTCGTCTTTGGTTGAGCTCGACGCCGTCACAGTAATTACATGTCGCACCAACATATAATATTCCATTTTTGTTGCCTTTCGGATGTTTTACGCCACAGACATATGTGTTTGCAGGCGAAAGAAACCCCGTGCACCATACTCTACTTGATCAAAGGCCAGAAGGTGGACGTGGGAAAGGGGATGATAATGGACCCCTTGCAACCCACGTTCCACAACCAGCTGATCCCTGCTGGGCACTTCAGGGTTAGCTTGTCCAGTGTGAAATCGGGGCACGAGTATTTGCCTCCTCCAGTACAGCATGTGGGAGCGGATGACAAGACCCCGCCGCGGATTGGAAGCTGCAAGGGTTGGGTGCTGCTATGGCCAAAGAATCTTATTCATCTGGAGCCGGCCGAGAGCACACCAATAACCACACAACAACAAGCATGTGCGGAGACCACCACCCCGCCTACGCAATTACCAGCTCCTGTAGTGCCGGGTGAGAGCAGCAGACGACATGATGAAGGGGGTGCAATAGTGCTGGCTGATGTAATTTGTCCTGTAGAACAGGGAATGGATGATGAGACGAAGGTCGACCCTATGGATTTCCTCAATACAAACGCGTATGACTGTGACATAGAATTGATGAGTCAACCGTATGACAAATCGGGCTATCAGCTTGCTAATGAGGATATGGATAATATGCCCGGGCAGGAAGGTCGTAGCAGGGATTGCAAAAAGTCTCTCTTCATGAAATCCTCACAGGACATGCCTGAAGATGCCGCCTCAACACAGGCTCAACTATCCCAGCGCGAGGGTCGTACAGTACTTAGCCCAGGAACACTGGGGCAGGGGTTAAGGAAGGGTCTAGAAGGTGTGCCCGAGAAAAAGGAGAGAAAGAGATCGGGGACGATAGCTGCCTCCAAACAAGCCAGAGCACATAGCAGCCAAACGATGCATTCTGAAGAGCGTGTACCCGTGAAAGGTGCGGCCATGTTCCATCTCACGGGCGAGCCGATGCTACCACTGAAACCACTGGAGGCACTATCAGGGGATCTCAGGAGACTGCACGACCATGTGTTGTCGATTGAGAAAAGCCTACTAGCCTCAAAGGATCCAGGATATCCGACATACGCGGCTCGTGTGCCTGAGGGGAAGTGCTACGTCGAGACACTGCCCGCGGAGGTGTTCTTCCTGCGGTTTAACCATATCTTTGAGATGTTTCTGACAAGGCGGCTCGATTTTACAATCGTCCGCCTTTTTGTGCTACATATGAGCTCTGTCATGAACAATGAAGAAGTCTCGCAAATCTGTGTGGCGGATCCGTACTACATGCACGAGTCTTCCTTAAGTCTCAGTGACTTTGAGCGTGAAACTGCTAGGGACTACCTCCAAAACTTCATGGTACAGAATAAGGACCGGGAAATTGTCCTCGTGCCTTATCATCCAAAGTAAGTCAGTTTCGAACAACCCTTTCATACATTTCAATCATTCATTCTCTCTCTATGGGGAATAATTTGAGGTGTCTTTTCCCCGTAGCAACGGGTGCGCCGTCCTTATCGTTCTTTATCCGCAAGTCTCCCACGCCGTGTATTTTGACCCTTCCAGAGAC
This sequence comes from Triticum urartu, assembly GCF_056163025.1. Lineage (NCBI taxonomy): Eukaryota > Viridiplantae > Streptophyta > Magnoliopsida > Poales > Poaceae > Triticum > Triticum urartu. Next base: position 163,722,947 of record NC_141878.1, on the reverse strand, counting down.
TACGAGAAAAAAGACTACACCCACATAATGAATATTCTAGATGATGCTCTCCAAGGCTTCAGCTTTAGAGGTGGCCACATGCAGATCAGGAAACAAAGGAACAAGAAGATGGGTTTCACGCATAAAACTAACTTCTCCTGCATCCAAGTCCTAAAACCAAGCAAGAAGGATGGATTGTACATCCTCCATCTCATGAATCAGTTCAACACGGATTACCAAAAGCTTCGCATGAGAAGCAGAAATGATGATCATATCCACAAGTGGCTAGAATCTCATGGAGAAGCGGATTATAAACTTAGAGATGACTTCTTTCGCATCCAAAGCGACATTGCGACGATCATCATGAAAGAAGTCGTCGATGAGAAGGGGATGTTCCACCACGGCCCTATATCGTGAGCTGACGTCCGAACTCGCATAGGCATGCAACGTCTAGACCTCACGCCATTCAAGAAGCTAGGGTCCATCCTCGATGATATGGAAGGATGGAACTTCTAGTGATTTATGATGCCGATGATGATGATATGTGTCGGTTGAACTTGTATACTATTTGTAGCGATGCAACTTTGTGATGTCCACGATCCCTGCCGAACTTGCGTAACGCTACTTTGTTAGTTTGCGTACGATGACCTGCGTACGTCTAGTTAATTAATTTGCATATTGTATGTTGCATCTAGTTGCTAACCCTTTCTTTTCGGTGTTATCTAGTATATTTTGTTGCATATATATGATTGTACATCCTCTTCATGAACATGCATCTCTAACAGGTACCTAGTTTCTTGATGGCGAGATGGAACTGCTATGTCGTGTACAAAGGGAAGGTTCCGGGGGTGTACAACGAGTGTCATGAGTGTCAGGCGCGAGTGAATGGGTTCTCGGATGCCAGCCATAAAGGCTTCAAAAGCAGACAAGAAGGAGAAGCTAGTTACTTGAGGTTCACGCTAGCGCGAGAGAGGACTCGTAACCGCCATCTCATGTACTTCATAGTTCCGCTCTCACTCATAGTGATAGCTCTTCTCGCGTATACCTTTGTTTAGATGGATGATGTTGTAGTTTCAAGTATTCGAGACTTGCATGTATCGCTATTTTCGAGATGATGACAAGATACCACTTTCTGTTGGATGATGATTATGACGAGATTATTTGTATGTATATGCTATGATTACATTTGTGGTCTCGCAGGCATTTGTAAGTGTATCATGATGACATTTGTATGTGCTAAAGATTCTTCTATAAAGCCTGTTCAAATACAAAACAAATATGCCGAAAAAAACAAAAAACTACTAAAATTAGCAGTAGCGAGTGGAGAAAAGTTAGCAGCAGCGCGGTTGTAGCAGTAGCGCGCACAGGGGAAGCGCGCTATAGCTATTAGCAGCAGCGAGGTTCCTTTAAGCGCGCTGTTGCAACACTTGTGTAGCAGTAGCGCGGGTGGACCAGCGCTACTGCTATACGTTAGCTGTAGCGCCTTATTAGTAGCGCCGGCCCCCGCGCTACTAAAAGGCCGAAAACCCGCGCTGCTGCTAGGCTTTTCCCTAGTAGTGATGATTTGAGTGGAAAGCAACTTGGGGAAGCCTAAAGATCAAGATTCTTGTGGTTGGATTGGAATATCTTGGTCTCAACACATGAGTAGGTGTTTCTCTCTCAGAAAATGAATGATGGAAGTGTAGGCATGTTCTGATGGCTCTCTCCACGAATGGAGGATGGGTGGAGGGGTATATATAGCCTCCACACAAAATCTAGCTGTTACACACAGTTCACCGAACTCGGTGTGACCGAACTAATAAACTCCGTCAGACCGATATGGTTCAAATGTGACTGTTAGAGTTTTCGTGGGACCGATATGATCAACTCGGTGAGACCGATGTGCTAGGGTTAGGGTAAAACCTCAACTCGGTTTGACCGATTACACAAACTCGGTGAGACCGATTTTGGTAATAAGCAAAACAGAGAGTTGGTCAAGCAAACTCGGTGGGACCGATTGCATATTTAAGTGAGACCGAAATAGATGCAACAGGCAAAAGAGAGTTTGCAAGCCCATCTCGGTGAGACCGAGATCCCATCGATGAGACAGAATTGATTAGGGTTTCTAGCAGTTGCTATGTCAAGTGAACTCGGTGGCGCCGGATAGATCAAATCGGTGGGGCCGAGTTTTACTTTAGGTTTGGGACATATGTGGAAATGAGAAAGTGGGTGAGGGCTTTGGAGCATATCACTAAGAACTTTGAGCAAGCAAGCCATTAAGCAACACCTCATCCCCTTTTAATAGTATTGGCTTTCCTATGGACTCAATGTGATCTTGGATCACTAAAATGAAAATGAAGAATCTTGAGCTTTTGCCAATCATTGTTCTTAGCATCTTGAAGGGGTTTGCTACCTCTTGAGCACTGCGTTGGATTTACCTGAAGAGGAGAGGATGATGCAGCAAAGTAGCGTAAGTATTTCCCTCAGTTTTTGAGAACCAAGGTATCAATCCAGTAGGAGGCTACGCGCGAGTCCCTCGTACCTACACAAAAACAATAGCTCAACGCAACCAACGCGCTTAGGGGTTGTCAATCCCTTCACGGTCACTTACGAAAGTGAGATCTGATAGAGATGATAAATAATATTTTTGGTATTTTTGGTATAGAGATGCAAAGTAGAAAGTAAAAGCAAAGTAAAAGCAGAGCAATAATAAAGTGATGGAGATTGATATGATGAGAAAGAGACTCGAGGTCCATAGGTTTCACTAGTGGCTTCTCTCAAGAGCATAAGTATTCTACGGGGGGTGAACAAATTACTGTTGAGCAATTGACAGAATTGAGCATAGTTATGAGAATATCTAGGTATGATCATGTATATAGGCATCACGTCCGAGACAAGTAGACCGACTCCTACCTCCATCTACTACTATTACTCACTCATCCACCGCTATCCAGCATGCATCTAGAGTATTAAGTTAAAAACAAAGTAACGCCTTAAGCAAGATGACATGATGTAGAGGGATAGTTTCATGCAATATGATAAAAAACCCATCTTGTTATCCTCGATGGCAACAATACAATACGTGCCTTGCTGCCCCTTCTGTCACTGGGAAAGGACACCGCAAGATCGAACCCAAAGCTAATCACTTCTCCCATGGCAAGAACAACCAATCTAGTAGGCCAAACCAAACTGATAATTCAAAGAGACTTGCAAAGATAACCAATCATACATAAAATAATTCAGAGAAGATTCAAATATTATTCATAGATAGACTTGATCATAAACCCACAATTCATCGGTCTCAACAAACACACCGCAAAAAGAAGATTACATCGAATAGATCCCCACAAGAGAGGGGGAGAACATTGTATTGAGATCCAAAAGAGAGAAGAAGCCATCTAGCTACTAACTATGGACTCATAGGTTTGAAGTAAACTACTCACACTTCATCGGAGGGGCTTGGATGATGATGTAGAAACCCTCCGTGATCGATGCCCCTTCCGGTGGAGCTCCGGAACAGGCCCCAAGATGGGATCTCATGGATACAGAAAGTTGCAGCGATGGAATTAGGTTTTTGGCTCCGTCCCCGATCGTTTGGGGGTACGTAGGTATATATAGGAGGAAGGAGTACGTCGGTGGAGCTTCGAGGGGCCCACGAGGCAGGGGGCGTGCCCTCCACCCTCCTGGCCGCCTCGTGGCTTTCTTGATGGAGGGTCCAAGTCTCCTGGATCTTATCTGATGAGAAAATCACATTTCCGAAGGTTTCACCTAGTTTGGACTCCGTTTGATATTTTGTTTCTCCGAAACACTGAAATAGGCAAAAGAACAGCAATTCTGGGCTGGGCCTCCGGTTAATAGGTTAGTCCCAAAAATAATATAAAAGTGGAAAATAAAGCCCAATATAGTCCAAAACAATAGATAATATAGCATGGAGCAATCAAAAATTATAGATACGTTGGAGACGTATCAAGCATCCCCAAGCTTAATTCCTGCTCGTCCTCGAGTAGGTAAATGATACAAACAGAATTTTTTATGCGGAGTGCTACTTGGCATAATTTTAATGTAATTCTTCTTAATTGTGGCATGAATATTCAGATCCGAAAGATTCAAGACAAAAGTTCATATTGACATAAAAATGATAATACTTCAAGCATACTAACTAAGCAATTATGTCTTCTCAAAATAACATGGCCAAAGAAAGCTCATCCCTACAAAATCATATATTTTAGTCATGTTTCATTTTCGTCACACAAGAATTCTCTCATCATGCACAACCTCGATGACAAGCCAAGCAATTGTTTCATACTTTAGTAATCTCAAACCTATAAACGTTCACGCAATATATGAGCGCGAGCCATGGACATAGCACTATGGGTGGAATAGAATATAATGAGGGGGGTTATGTGGAGAAGACAAAAAAGGAGAAAGTCTCACATCAACGAGGCTAATCAATGGGCTATGGATATGCCCACCGATTGATGTTAATGCAAGGAGTAGGGATTGCCATGCAAAGGATGCACTAGAGCTATAAATGTATGAAAGCTCAGCAAAAGAAACTAGTGGGTGTGCATCCAACTTGCTTGCTCACGAAGACCTAGGGCACTTGAGGAAGCCCATTGTTGGAATATACAAGCCAAGTTCTATAATGAAAAATTCCCACTAGTATATGAAAGTGATAACATGAGAGACTCTCTACTAGGAAGATCATGGTGCTACTTTGAAGCACAAGTGTGGTAAAAGGATAGTAACATTGTCCCTTCTCTCTTTTTCTCTCATTTTTTGGGCCTTTTCTTTTTTTGGCCTTTCTCTTTTTTTGGGGCCTTCTCTTTTTTTATGGCCTTTCTCTTTTTTGGGGGCCTTCTCTTTTTTATGGCCTTTCTCTTTTTTTTATTCCTCACTTGGGACAATGCTCTAATAATGATGATCATCACACTTCTATTTATTTACAACTCAATGATTACAAATCGATACTAGAACAAAGATGACTCTATATGAATGCCTCCGGCAGTGTACCGAGATATGCAATGAACCAACAGTGACATGTATGAAAGAATTATGAACGGTGGCTTTACCACAAATACTATGTCAACTACATGATCATGCTAAGCAATATGACAATGATGAATGTGTCATGATGAGCGGAATGATGGAAAGTTGCATGGCAATATATCTCGGAATGGCTATGGAAATGCCATAATAGGTAGGTATGGTGGCTGTTTTGAGGAAGGTATAAGGAGGTTTATGTGTGAAAGAGTGTATCATATCACGGGGTTCGGATGCACCGGCGAAGTTAGCGCCAACTCTCAATGTGAGAAAGGGCAATGCACGGTACCGAAGAGGCTAGCAAGGATGGAAGGGTGAGAGTGTGTATAATCCATGGACTCAACATTAGTCATAAATAACTCACATACTTATTGCAAAAATCTACATGTCATCAAAAACCTCAGCACTACGTGCATGCTCCTAGGGGGATAGATTGGTAGGAAAATACCATCGCTCGTCCCCGACCGCCACTCATAATGAGGACAATCAAATAACACCTCATGTTTCAAATTTGTTGCATAAGGTTTGTCATACGTGCATGCTACGGGACTTGCAAACTTCAACACAAGTATTTCTCAATTTCACAACTACTCAACTAGCATGACTTTGATATTATTACCTCCATATCTCAAAATAATCATCAAGCATCAAACTTTTCTTAGTATTCAACACACTCATAAGAAAGTTTTATTATTAATCTTGCATACCAAGCATATTAGGATTTTAAGAAAATTACCATGCTATTAAGACTCTCAAAATAATCTAAGTGAAGCATGAGAGATCAATAGTTTCTATAAAACAAATCCACCACCGTGCTCCAAAATATATACGTGAAGCACTAGATCAAAACTATAAAGCTCAAAAGATATAAGTGAAGCACATAGAGCAAAACTATAAAGCTCAAAAGATATAAGTGAAACACATAGAGTATTCTATCAAATTCCAAATCATGTATGGCTCTCTCAAAAGGTGTATACATCAAGGATGATTGTGGTAGACTAACAAGCAAAGACTCAAATCATAAAAGATGCTCCAAGCAAAACACATATCATGTGGTGAATAAAAATATAGCTCCAAGTAAAGTTACCGATAGAAGTAGACGAAAGAGGGGATGCCTTCTGGGGAATCCCCAAGCTTTGTCTTTTATGTGTCCTTAGATTATCTTGGGGGTGCCATGGGCATCCCCAAGCTTAGGTTCCTGCCACTCCTTATTCCATAATCCATCAAATCTTTACCCAAAACTTGAAAACTTCACAACACAAAACGTAAAGTAGAAAATCTCGTGAGCTCCGTTAGCGAAAGAAAACAAAAGACCACTTCAAGGTACTGTAATGAACTCATTATTTATTTATATTGGTGTAAAACTTAATGTATTACAACTTATCTATGGATTATAAACTATTTTACTAGCCATAGATTCATCAAAATAAGCAAACAACACACGAAAAACAGAATCTGTCAAAAACAGAACAGTCTGTAGTAATCTGTAGCTAGCGCAAGATCTGGAACCCCAAAAATTCTAAAATAGATTGCTGGACGTGTGTAATTTATCTATTAATCATCTGCAAAAATAATTAACTAAATATCACTTTACAAATAAAAATGGCAGCAGTTCTCGTGAGCGCTAAAGTTTCTGTTTTTTACAGCAAGTTCAACAAGACTTTCCCCAAGTCTTCCCAACGGTTCTACTTGGCACAAACACTAATTAAACACAAAAAAACACAACCAAAACAGAGGCTAGATAAATTATTTATTACTAAACAGGAGCAAAAATCAAGGAATAAAAATAAAATTGGGTTGCCTCCCAACAAGCGCTATCGTTTAACGCCCCTAGCTAGGCATAACAAGCAAGGATAGATCTAGGTATTGCCATCTTTGGTAGGCAATCCATAAGTGGATCTCATGATAGATTAATATGGTAATTTTATTTTCTTTATAGTGAAGTGTTCCATTCCCTTTTTTAATGGAAATTGAAATATAATATTCCCTTCCTTCATATCAATAATTTCACCAACCGTTCTAAGGAAAGGTCTACCGAGAATAATAGGGCAAGAAGGATTGCAATCTATATCAAGAACGATAAAATCTACAGGCAAATAATTCCTATTTGCAGCAATAAGAACATCATTAATTCTTCCCATAGGTTTCTTAATAGTGGAATCCGCAAGATGCAAGTTTAGAGAGCAATCATCAAAATCACGGAAATCTAGCAAATCACACAAAGTTTTGGGAATAGTAGAGACACTAGCACCCAAATCACACAAAGCATAAAACTCATAATATTTAATTTTAATTTTAATAGTAGGTTCCCACTAATCATAAAGTTTTCTAGGGATAGAAACTTTCAACTCAAGTTTTTCTTCATAAGATTGCATCAAGGCATCAACGATATGTTCGGTAAAGGCTTTATTTTGACTATAAGCATGAGGAGAATTTAGCACGAATTGCAACAAGGAAATACGATCAATTAAAGAGCAATTTTCATAATTAAATTCCTTGAAATCCAATATAGTGGGTTTAGCATCATCTAGGGTTTTATTTCTTTTAATCCCACTTTTATCAATTTCATCATCAAGATCTAAATACTCCGAATTTTTAGAACGCCTTCTAGGTAAAGGTGCATCATATTCAGTCCCATCATTATCAAGATTAATATTGCAAAACAAAGATTTAATAGGGGACACATCAATAACTTTTAGATCTTCATCATTATTTTCATAGGAACTAGAAGAACACGCTTTAATAAAGGCATCTTTCATAGCACGCGTCCTAGCGGTTCTTTCCTGGCACTCATCAATGGAAATTCTCATGGATTTGAGAGACTCATTGATATCATGCTTAGGAGGAATAGATCTAAGATTTAAAGAATCAACATCAATAGAAATTCTATCAACGTTCCTAGCCAAATCATCAATCTTAAGCAATTTTTCTTCGATCATAGCATTAAAATTCTTTTGCGAAGAAATAAATTCTTTAATAATAGATTCAAAATCAGAGGGCATCTTATTATAATTTCCATAAAAATTGTTGTAGGAATTACCATAATTATTAGAGGGATTACTAGGATAAGGCCTAGGATTGAAATTTCCTCTATACGCGTTGTTACCAAAATTGTTCCTACCAACAAAATTTACATCCATAGATTCATTATTATTCTCAATCAAAGTAGAAAAGGGCATATCATTAGGATCAGAAGAAACACTCTTATTAGCAAATAATTTCAAAAGTTCATCCATCTTTCCACTCAAAATATTAATTTCTTCTATCGCATGCACCTTTTTATTAGTAGATCTTTCAGTATGCCATTGAGAATAATTAACCATAATATTATCTAGGAGTTTAGTAGCATCTCCTAAAGTGATTTCCATAAAAGTGCCTCCCGCGGCCGAATCCAAAATATTTCTAGATGCAAAATTCAATCCGGCATAAAAAATTTGTATAATCATCCACAAATTTAAACCATGAGTAGGGCAATTACGTATCATTAATTTCATTCTCTCCCAAGCTTGTGCAACATGTTCATGATCAAGTTGCTTAAAATTCATAATATAGTTTCTAAGAGAGATGATCTTAGCGGGAGGAAAATACTTAGAGATAAAAGCATCTTTGCACTTGTTCCATGAATCAATACTATTTTTAGGCAAAGATGAAAACCAAGCTTTAGCACGATCTCTAAGCGAAAAAGGAAATAGCTTCAATTTAACAATATCATTATCGACATCTTTCTTCTTTTGCATGTCACACAAATCAACGAAGCTATTAAGGTGGGTAGCGGCATCTTCACTAGGAAGGCCGGAAAACGGATCTTTCATGACAAGATTCAGCAAAGCAACATTAATTTCACAAGATTCAGCATCGGTAAGAGGAGCAATCGGAGTGCTAAGGAAATCATTATTGTTGGTATTGGTGAAGTCACACAATTTAGTATTATCTTGAGCCATCGCGACAAACAAGCAATCCAACACACTAGCAAACAAAAAGCAAACGGCTAAAAAGAGGCAAATAGAGAGGGAGGATAGAGAGAGAGAGGGCGAATAAAACGGCAAGGGTGAAGTGTGGGAGAGGAAAACGAGAGGCAAATGGCAAATAATGTAATGCGGGAGATAGGGATTGTGATGGGTACTTGGTATGTTGACTTTTGCGCAGACTCCCCGGCAACGGCGCCAGAAATTCTTCTTGCTACCTCTTGAGCACTGCGTTGGATTTCCCCGAAGAGGGGAGGATGATGCATCAAAGTAGCATAAGTATTTCCCTCAGTTTTTGAGAACCAATGTATCAATCCAGTAGGAGGCTACGCGTGAGTCCCTCGTACCTACACAAAAACAATAGCTCAATGCAACCAACGCGCTTAGGGGTTGTCAATCCCTTCACGGTCACTTACGAAAGTGAGCTCTGATAGATATGATAAATAATATTTTTGGTATTTTGGTATAGAGATGCAAAGTAAAAAAGTAAAATCAAAGTAAAAGCAGAGCAATAATAAAGTGATGGAGATTGATATGATGAGAAAGAGACCCGGGGGCCATAGGTTTCACTAGTGGCTTCTCTCAAGAGCATAAGTATTCTACGGTGGGTGAACAAATTACTGTTGAGCAATTGACAGAATTGAGCATAGTTATGAGAATATCTAGGTATGATCATGTATATAGGCATCACGTCCGAGACAAGTAGACCGACTCCTGCCTGCATCTACTACTATTACTCCACTCATCGACCGCTATCCAGCATGCATCTAGAGTATTAAGTTAAAAAACAGAGTAACGCCTTAAGCAATATGACATGATGTAGAGGGATAGTTTCATGCAATATGGTAAAAAAAACCATCTTGTTATCCTCGATGGCAACAATACAATACGTGCCTTGCTACCCCTTCTGTCACTGGGAAAGGACACCGCAAGATCGAACCCAAAGCTAAGCACTTCTCCCATGGCAAGAACAACCAATCTAGTAGGCCAAACCAAACTGATAATTCGAAGAGACTTGCAAAGATAACCAAACATACATAAAAGAATTCAGAGAAGATTCAAATATTATTCAGATATAGACTTGATCATAAACCCACAATTCATCGATCTCAACAAACACACCGCAAAAAGAAGATTACATCGAATAGATCTCCACAAGAGAGGGGGAGAACATTGTATTGAGATCCAAAAAGAGAGAAGAAGCCATCTAGCTACTAACTATGGACCCGTAGGTCTGAAGTAAACTACTCACACTTCATCGGAGGGGCTTGGATGATGATGTAGAAACCCTCCGTGATCGATGCCCCTTCCGGCGGAGCTCCGGAACAGGACCCAAGATGGGATCTCATGGATACAGAAAGTTGCGGCGGTGGAATTAGGTTTTTGGCTCCGTCCCCGATCATTTGGGGGTACGTACGTATATATAGGAGGAAGGAGTACGTCGGTGGAGCTTCGAGGGGGCCACGAGGCAGGGGCGCGCCCTAGGGGGGGCGCGCCCTCCACCCTCGTGACCGCCTCGTGGCTTTCTTGACGGAGGGTCCAAGTCTCCTAGATCTTATCTGATGAGAAAATCGCGTTTCCGAAGGTTTCATTCCGTTTGGACTCCGTTTGATATTCTGTTTCTCCAAAACACTGAAATAGGCAAAAAAAACAGCAATTCTGGGCTGAGCCTCCGGTTAATAGGTTAGTCCCAAAAATAATATAAAAGTGGAAAATAAAGCCCAATATAGTCCAAAACAGTAGATAATATAGCATGGAGCAATCAAAAATTATAGATACGTTGGAGACGTATCAGGGTTCCACATCCTCTTGTCCAAGCCACTCCACTGTTGAACTCATCTCAAATATAGTAGATGAAATTATTATTCCAACAAGAGATATGTTGACATTAATTACCAAAATCACCCAGGGAGCACTTGTGCTTTCACTCAATACATATTCTACTGATAGTATGTGAGGGAGTCCTGGACTAGGGGGTCCTCGGGCGTCCGGACTATGGTACGTGGGTCGGACTGATGGGCTGTAAAGATACCAGACCGAGGATTATCTCCCGTGTCCAGACACGACTCTCCTTGGCATGGAAGGCAAGCTTGGCGTCCCAATATGAAGATACCTTTCTCTGTAACCGAATTTGTACAACCCTAGTCCCCCTCGGTGTCTATATAAACCGGAGGGCTTAGTCTATAGAGAAGGATAATCATAGTCAGATAGCCTAGACTTCTAGGGTTTTAGCCATTACGATCTCGTGGTAGATCAACTCTTGTAACCCCCATACTCATCAATATTAATCTATCAGGACGTAGGATTTTACCTCCATCAAGAGGGCCTGAACCTGGGTAAACATTGTGTTCCCTGTCTCCTGTTACCATTGACCTCAGACGCATAGGTCGGGACCCCCTACCCGAGATCCGCCGGTTTTGACACCGACATTGGTGCTTTCATTGAGAGTTCCGATGTGTCGTCATCAAGAGGTTCGATGGCCCCGTCAATCATCCACAACAACATTGTCCTGGGAGAGACCTTCCTCCCCGGACAGATCTTTGTGTTCAGCGTATTCGTACTGCGGGCCAACTCGCTTGGCCATATAGAGCAGATCGATAGCTACGCCCCCGGCCATTAGGTCAGATTTGGAAGCTTGAACTATGTTGCGGACATCCGCAGATACTTGATCTTCGACGGATTCGAGACTGCGGCAGTAGCCGCTCCCTGTCACTGTTGGATTTCGGGTTCCGGCAGACCCTTGAGGTTCGAACACTCGGGTGTGCGCGGAGATTTCGCCTCCTACCTACCTGCACCCCTCTGCCTCACTAAGATCTAAGCTATGGGAAGAACGACACAAGAGACACAGGGTTTATACTGGTTCGGGCCACCATTGTGGTGTAATACCCTACTCCAGTGTGTGGTGTGGTGGATTGCCTCTTGGGCTGATGATGATGAACAATACAAGGAAGAACAGCCTCGCGAGGGTCTGTTCTTGGCTGGGGGGACGAACTGCTAGGGGGAGTTCAGTCACCCTTCTCTCTCTCTCAAATTTCGATCCCTCCTTCCTACTATGGTGGCTAGTCCTATTTATAGAGGCCCTGGTCCTCTTCCCAAATATCGAGCGGGAAGGGAGCCAACAATGGCAGGCTAATTTGAAGGGGGACAGCTAGTACTAGCTATCCTGACAAAAGTAGTCTTCGCCTGCACAAAGCTCTGGTGGTGACGCCGTCTTGGGCTCCACGATGACCTCCGTCTTGCAGTCCTCCTGGTCTTGGTCTTGTTGCACCGAAATGGCAACCTTTGCCTGATGCCTCGGTACTCCGCGGCTGCGCTTGCTCCCTTTGCACCAAAGAGGAAAGGGGGACACTACGCGGGCTGGCGCCCGCCTGGCACCTTTGGTCGTCATGGCTTGCATCACGGGCACCTCGTGAGGTACCCTGCCTTGATCTCTTCGCCTCCTCACGAGCCAGCCTAATGAGGCCGTGCCTGAGGAAGCTCTGTGTCGTCCGCCCCGCGAGGCTTGGCCCCTCGCGAGGGTCTTGGGTCTGTGTTGATGAAAATGGGCCGTGCTGGGCCCCCCTTTGAGCCACGCCACAGGCCGCAGGCAGGCAAGTCTGGGGACCCCCGTTCCCAGAACACCGACAGTAGCCCCCGGGCCCAAGGCGCGCCTGGACTTGGCCGTGCAGGGAGGCGGAAGGGCAAAAGCGAAGCGCCGCGGGCCCTAACAGCCTGCGGCCTTGGGCGCCGCGTGGCGGTTGATTGGACGTGGGCGTCTCCACTTCCCCATGGCGCCTCGGCAACTGCACGGATTGGACAAGTCCCTGCATGGAAAGCAGGTCATGATTACCTGCAATCATGGAGGTCGGCGGTTGACCTTCGCCGGCCATAAGTACGGAACGACGCGTGCCCTTCCAGTCCATCCCTTCTTGCTTCTCCTTCTTCCCGGTCCTTGCTCCGTCTTGCTGCGATGGCTCCGATCCGCCAGTTCTCGATGGCAAAGAAGGAAAAGGCTCCCCGAGAGGAACCAGACCCGCTCCTGTCGAAGAAACGGCTCGTCCTCCGCGGCCCGGACGAGGGGGCTCATCAGGTGGTGTCGAGGCCCCGGTGCGAGCGGGCACCGCCGGGGTTCCCGCTTCCCTTGTACGCCCACAACAAGGGCCCTGAAGGAGCTGATGCTGATCGCCACGGGCGGCGCCGCCATCGGCGCCAACGGGTCACGAAGGTGTGGGTCGTCCCCCCTGGGGTCCACACCGAGGGCTCCTCCCGAGAGTTCGTGTTCCACGCCGCCATGCCTCCTCAGTCTTGGATTTGCCTTCCTCCCTTCTTCGCCTCCATCATCCCGCGGGGAGAGCCCCTGGAGCTTTGGCTGCAGCACGCCAGCTACAGCACCCTCGCGACCGAGGCAGAGGTCGCGGTCGTTGCCCTGGGCGAGGTCTTCATGACTCGGGACTGGAGCAAAATCGCCCGGGTTTGCAGGACAAGGGGCGCCTTCGCGGTCCACTTGGATTACGACGGTGCTTCGGTGATGTTCTTCAAGGTCTTTGATGCGAACGGGCACCGGCTGGAGTGCTGCCCAGGGAGAGGTGGCCGGGACCCTTCTGCGGCGAGGACTGGGCCCGCTAACCGCTCCCTTGGCGGCTCCTCAGGCGGCGAAGGCATCGGAGGTTCCAGCGACTCCGGTGAGCTCTTCGCAACTTCGGAGACGAGCGATGACAGCTACGAGCCCCCGAGCCGGCGCCGCTCCTGGAGTAGAGCGGGCTCGTCGGGCCGCCGCTGACTCTGATCTGGATGGGGTTGGCGCCGGTGCTTGACGGCCCACTGTTGATGATGGCGTCTTCTGCAGGGGCGCGCGTAGTTAGTGTCCCTTTAGGATCTGTTCCCTGCGAAGAATCAAAGACGCATCCCGTGGGGGCTTGTAAGGTGCCTGTGATCCTATTTTGTTAATATAACCCTTGTCGTAGAATTGTGCGAGTTGCTCATTCCGTCTTAGCTCAGTCCTCCCTTTTGAACCTCACGAGGGCTTGGTGCTCTGTGCCGACAGGTCCTAGTCCCAAGGCGGCTTCAGCCGTCGCTGGTATGCCAGGTCGTGATGCCGTGGTCAAGGTTAGGAGGTGAGCGACCCAGAGTCCGGTAAGAGCCCCTGAGTCGCGATGCTCAGGAGGTCCCATTTGGCGCTCAAGCAGCCGTCGTTCGGTGAGAAAGGAGAGCGGCGTTGCTAACACGGGATTGCATTAGGTGCGGGGATGGTGCCACGGTAGCTGGCGCTTCTGGGTGATGACTTATCTCGAGAATCAGGGGCCGCTCTCTGGTGTGTCGCCGGGTCCGTGCATCGGCAGGCGCAAGGTTGCTCGGCGAGGTCCTCGTGTGTCCCTCCCCTCTCGCCTTTGCTCCCCTTTCTGGTTCGTGCTCTTGAAGATGTCTCCCTTGGCCTTGGCCCCACGACCGAGGCCGAGGCACGTGTCCTGTCTTCTGCAGCACTGACGCGGGTCCTCACCCACATCTACCTTCACGATCCCGGCGTCGACCTCGACAGCCTGCTGGAGCCAGTAAGCGGCGAGCGTGCCGCTGCCGCTGCCGAGGCCGTGAAGGGTCGCCCGGAGGCTCTACTGGGGAAGTTCCGGGCCTTCAGCACCAAGCCGAAGCAAGGCGCTGTCGACCCCATTGCTCCATGAGGCGAACCCACTCCGCGCTGCTCCACCGCCGACAAGTGACTCCGTTGTGGCTCCTGTCCTGCCTTTAATTCCTGCACATGTATCATGCCTCGGGGAGGCGTTTAAACTTGCGTTTGGCATTGAGATAACAGTGTGGACTGTAATATTTGCTTTTCAATTCCTTGAAATTTGTGCTTTTCCTTCCTACTTGCTTATGTTCTACGCCGGCAGAGCCCGGCCCCGCGCATACCTCACCTAGCGTTAGTCCCGACCGGAAACCAGGACGGTGCCAAGGAGTGAGGGGCTACGTGACAAGTTAGGCTCCTGAGTCGCAATGCTCAGGAGTCCCCCTTGGCGCACGAACAGCAAGTAGGGAGGTGTGATGTGGGTGGATCTACCGTTCTACGTCTGCAGAGCCCGGCCGCGCGCATACCTCAACCGCCATTAGCCTTTCGGAACTAAGGAGTGAGGGGCCACGTGACCAGTTAGGCTCCTGAGTCGCGATGCTCAGGAGTCCCCCTTGACGCTCAAACGGCCTTCGTACCTTGGCTCCGCTCGGGGAGAGACGCACGACGAACCAGGCCCGGGGGGGCCTGGCTGGGCGGCGTGCGTCTGGGCGTGACCCAGGCGCAGCCCCCGTGCCTAGCCCCCTCGCGCGGCACTCCCGAGGGGAGGCGTTACGATGAGGCTAGACACTGAGCTCTGGGCTCCCTGAGGTTGATGCGGCCCGGGGGCCACCCTCAGTTCTTTATCACCAGCGCGGAGCATAGCGCTTCCGTATGTGTACGGGCATAGCCGCTCCTCGGCAGTGTCGTCAGCCAGCGCGGAGCATGGTGCTTCCACTGGTATGTGGGAGGGGGCCCCCTCCGGGAGGAGCCCCCGGGGCGTGTACAGCCCCGCCTTGACACGTGGCTGGCACGGTAGGGCCTGGCGAGGTGTATCTGGGCACCCGTGAGCCAGCGCGGGACTCACAGGGCCCTACCTCTAGGCGGGTTGTGCCGGGCACTGGGCCTTATCTTGTGATGTGTCCCTGCAAATTCGGTTAGATGTCGACACTCTACGTCCTCAAGTCCCGGCCCTCGAGTTGGTCTCAGCCGTCGCTAGTATGCCAGGTCGTGATGGCGTGGACAAGGCCAGAGGGTGAGGGCTGGAGAGCCAGTAAGAGCCCTGAGTCGCGATGCTCAGGTACCCCCCCCCCTTTAACGTGCAAGTGGTTGGCATGGAGAAGAAGAGGTGCCGTGGACCGGCATCAAATAATCAAGCATGGTGGGTCGAACGCATAACCGAAAATAAACGCAAATGGGATACATGCCGCTGGGTCTGGCCCGAGCGGCTTGGGGATCATGCAGCCCGAGGGGCGCCCCCAACAAGGTAAGCTAACAACAGGAAATAAAAGGGATACACGCCGCAGGGACGGACCCACGCGGCCTGGGAATAATGCAGCCCTGGGGGCGCTCCCATGTGGAAGTGAAACTTGAAAGATGTCACCTGATGACGTTAAGGACGAAGGGGTGTTGGTGTAGCAGACTCGGTGGGCTACGGAAGCCGATCCTCACGAGCCCCCAGCCTCAGGGGCCTCGGGAGGCTCCGGAGGCGCTGGTGGCTCCTCGCGGACCATCTCCATCTCCGCCAGGGCCGCAGAACGCCTGGCCTCTTGTGCCTCCATGATGCCCCTCATGAGGCGCGGGTACATGGCAGCCGCACTCGGCAAGCCGTAAGGCATGCGAACGTAGCTGTGGGGTGGACCTCCACAACGCCCCACTCGCGAGGGCCAGAGGCGCTCCAGAGAGGTGACTCGGTTGAGCCCTGGTATGTCGATGCAGACGCGCAGCCCACCATCCTCGCCCGGATGGGGAGCCACTGCTGGTAGGTGCCGGCCGCCTTTCATGACTCTTGACTCCTATAGCTCCTGAATGGCCTTGCTGACGAACTCCTGAGGGTCTGGCTCTCCTTGCCTTACTCCTTCTTAGGGGAAACATGCTTCGAAACACGCCTCCATGTGGTGCCCAAGCGCCTCCCTCGTGACCCTAGCCAGGTCGGTGGCCCTCCAGGGGAGAGCCCCCGAGCCCTGCCTGAGGAGGGCGCCGGGCGCGCTTTCCTATGCGATGGAAGGAGGTTCCCCCTAGGAAGGCACGGGCCCAGAGGGGCCTGCCTCCTGAGGGGTCGGGCCGGATGATGTCTTCTTCTTCTTGGGGGCGGTCTCGGGAAGCCTCCTGCTTCCGCGATCCGGGTCTTCCAATGACGCAGCCTGAAAGGCTCGTTCCAGGGAACACACCGCGTCCTTCTCTTCACAGGGCACCGTGATGACTCCGCCACTTCCTGGCATCTTGAGGACGTTGTAGCCATGGTGAGTTATGGCCATGAACTTGGCCAGCGCTGGGTACCCAAGGATGGCGTTGTACAGCAGGCGAATGTGAGCGACGTCGAAGTCGATGAGCTCGGTGCGGTAGTTGTCGCGTGCCTCGAAGGTGACAGGGAGGCGGACCTGCCCAATCGGGACCGTGGAGCCGTCGGTGATTCCGGAGAAAGGCTTGGTTGGCTGAAGCTGGTTGTAGGGCACTTGGAGATTGTTGAATGTTTCCACGGACAGGACATTGAGCCCTGCCCCACCATTGATGAGGGTCCTGGTAACCACCACGTTGCTGATGATTGGGGAACAAAGCATCGGGAGGACTCCGGCTTTAGCCGCACACTTGAGCTGATCTGCTGAGCTGAACGTGATGGCGCACGCCGACCACCTGAGAGGGCGCGTGGCTTCGAGCCTGGGGAGGACTGCATTCACTTCACGGGCGAACTGCTTGAAGATGCGTTGAGAGGCTGGGGCTTGAGCCCCGCCCAAGATGCAGGCGATCGCGCACGGCTCCTGGAAGCCCCCAGCCCCCTCGTCCTGGTGGCGGTCCTCGTTTCTCCTTGGCTGCGGCGGCAGTGGAGGGAGGCCTGTGTTGCCTTGCGGGCGATCCTCGCGAGGCTGATCCCTCTAGTCTTCCCCTCGAGGCGGGTCTTGCCAGCGATCCTCGCGAGGTTGATCACGCCACCCTTGGCGCGGCCCACGGTCTTCCTAGCGTCCTGCGTTCCTTCCTCCTCCTCGACCGTAGCCCCGGTCACCGCGGTTGGGGCGGCGGCCGATCCTTCCTTCTCGCACGGCTCGGAGCTCTTGACATTCGTTGGTGTTGTGGGTGTGGAGGTCGTGGTACACACAGTACCGACTGCCCTTGGAAGGTTCGGGCTGATCTCTGCCCCGCTTGGTGTCTGGTTCTGCTGCGAGCACGGCAGCCCCCTTGCGCTTCACATCCTTGGCCTTGGGCTTCTTCTCTTCTGGGTCTGCGGCAGGTAGCTCGAGGAGGGAGAGACGCCCTTCCTCAGCCCTGGCGCACTTGGTTGCCAAGTTGAACAGCTCCAAGGAAGTGCCCAGGTCTTCATGCATCGCCAGCTCCTCCTTCATCTTGACATCGCGCACGCCGTCGGAGAAGGCTGAGATGATGGCCTCCTTAGTCACCCTGGGAATCTTGAGGCGTGCATTGTTGAAGCGCTGGATGTACTTCTGCAGGGTCTCCCCGGGTTGTTGCTTGATGCGGCGCATGTCGCTCACGGCGGGTGGCCGGTCGCGAGTACCTTGGCAGTTAGCGATGAAGCGGGTGCGCATCTCGTCCCAGGAGGAGATCATGCCTGGAGCCAGGTTCAGGAGCCAGGTGCGGGCCCCGTCCTTGAGCGCCATGGGAAACCAGTTCGCCATGACCTTCTCGTCTCCGTTGGCAGCTTCGATGCCCAGCTCGTAGAGCTGGAGGAACTCCGCAGGGTCAGCCGTGCCGTCGTAACGAGGAGGCAGGTCTGGCTTGAACTTGCCGGGCCACGCGACGCTGCGTAGCTCGGTGGTGAAGGCACGGCAGCCTGCTATAGCCACGGGAGGCCTTGGGTGACGGAGAGCTTGGTCTTGCATGTCCCCACGCGCTGCAGCTGGGAGCAGCGCGGGGTCTTAACGTGCGGGAGCAGGAGCATGGTCGCGACGTGCTGGGGCAGGGAGCGCCCAGGCGGCTTCTTGCGGGCGAGGGACTTCCTGGCAGCTCTGCTCTTGCCGCGCTGGCACCTGACGGAGCGGGTTCCGCCCAGGGGCCACGCGCCTTGGAGCCATGGCGCCTTCTTGAGGAGGAGGCGGCCGGGGCGCCGCCGGAGCTTCGTCGCCCGCGCGGGGCGGGGTGCGGTGCAGTGGAACGGACGGCGCAGGAGAGCCCCCTGCGGCGCGGACGAGCTCGGCGACGCGGTCGAGCCATTCTTCATAGACGTCGCCGACAGGACGGTAGCGCAGGAGCTCGTTTGCCGCGATGAGCGCAGCTCGAGCCTCCATGGGTGCGCGGAGCGCGCGGGATGAAGAACCAGCTGGGGTGAGCGAGGGAGTTGCGGTGTGGCCGTCTTGCCACACGAACGGATGCTGAGACGATGCTTGCTGCTCGTCCCCCGCCGGGCTGGTGGCGGCGTTGATGGCAGGTGACGGGGAACGGCGAGGACGCCCACCGACAGGAGCCGTCTGGGCGACGCGGGAAGCGAGAGTGGCCCGGCGCTCGGCGCGGGCCCGACGAGCGTCAGACATGGGCTCGATGGTCGGAGGAGAATGGGGTGGTGGAAGACGAATTCCGGCGCACCCCTACCTGGTGCGCCAAATGTTGGATTTCGGGTTCCGGCAGACCCTTGAGGTTCGAACACTGGGGTGCGCGTGGAGATTTCGCCTCCTACCTACCTGCACCCCTCCGCCTCGCTAAGATCTAAGCTATGGGAAGAACGACACAAGAGACACAGGGTTTATACTGGTTCGGGCCACCATTGTGGTGTAATACCCTACTCCAGTGTGTGGTGTGGTGGATTGCCTCTTGGGCTGATGATGATGAACAATACAAGGAAGAACAGCCTCGCGAGGGTTTGTTCTTGGCTGGGGGGGACGAACTGCTAGGGGGAGTTCAGTCACCCTTCTCTCTCTCAGATTTCGATCCCTCCTTCCTACTATGGTGGCTAGTCCTATTTACAGAGGCCCTGGTCCTCTTCCCAAATATCGAGCGGGAAGGGAGCCAACAATGGCGGGCTAATTTGAAGGGGGACAGCTAGTACTAGCTATCCTGACAAAAGTAGTCTTTGCCTGCACAAAGCTCTGGTGGTGACGCCGTCTTGGGCTCCATGATGACCTCCGTCTTGCAGTCCTCCTGGCCTTGGTCCTATTGCACCGAAATGGCAACCTTTGCCTGATGCCTCGGTACTCCGCGGCTGCGCTTGCTCCCTTTGCACCAAAGAGGAAAGGGGGACACTGCGCGGGCTGGCGCCCGCCTGGCGCCTTTGGTCGTCATGGCTTGCGTCACGGGCACCTCGTGAGGTACCCCGCCTTGATCTCTCCGCCTCCTCGCGAGCCAGCCTGATGAGGCCGTGCCTGAGGAAGCTCCGTGTCGTCTGCCCCGCGAGGCTTGGCCCCTCGCCAGGGTCTTGGGTCTGTGTTGATGAAGATGGGTCATGCTGGGCCCCCTTTGAGCCATGCCGCAGGCCGCAGGCAGGCAAGTCTGGGGACCCCCGTTCCCAGAACACCGACAGTCACCATGATGAACATGACTTAAATTTGTCATCGAACCATGCCCAGGAGATAGAACCTGCAACTGCTCCGGTTCTAGATCCGGAGCAAATCACGCCATCCGAGGATGGGACGCTGAACCCCGTCACGGAGGCAGCAGACTCAGCGGCGTTGGAGCCGCACACAGACCCAACCTCAAGTGAGATCTATGTTACCAGAACCTTGGGCATGTTTCCGGCTACAGGTTCCGAAGCATGTGTGTCCACGCACGACGAGCTTGATCGGGAGTTGATCATTGAATTCAGCTCCGCGGACATCTTCCGGTACTCGCCTTTAGGCGACGTGCTAAACTCATTAAAAACACTCTCCTTAGCGGAGGGACTCACAACCAAATTATATCCGGTTCGAACTGGAGGCTGATGTCGAATTTCGCTTCCCACCCCCCGCCCACTTAATAGCCACTGTCAAAGACTTAACTGACATGCTCGATTACGGCTCCGACGACATCGACGGTACGGACGATGATGCCAGAGAAGAAGAGGCCCAAAAACCGCCATTTACCGGACGCTGGACGGCCACTTCCTCATATGACGTAGACATGGTGGATGCACCAAAAGAGAATAGCGGCGATGACAAGGAAGATCCAGTTGAGGATAAACCTCCCGAGATACAACAAAAGCACTAGCATTAGCGGCACCGCTCTAAGTCACGCCGCAGCAAAGACAGCAACACCGGCACAGGAGAATATAACACTCCGGACGGTGCCGAAGACAATGAAGACCCTGTTGAGGAAACTTCCGAACAAGATGAATGGGTATACGGGAAAGTTATCCCTGGTGAACAGGCCACGCACAAAGACTCGGAGGACAGTAATTATCTTCCGCTCTCCAAGGATGAGGCGAGCCTCGGCACCGAGGATTTTATCGTGCCTGAGGAACCTCTCGAGCAGGAGTGCTTCAAGCGCCAGCTAATAGCCACTGCAAGGAGCTTGAAAAAGAAACAGCAGCAGCTTCAAGCTGATCAAGATCTGCTCAATGATAGATGGACTGATGTCCTGGCAGCCGAGGAATACAGCCTCAAGCACCCAGCCAAAATTTACCCGGAGCGCAAATTGCTACCTCAGTTCGATGACGAGGCGTTGGAGCCCGTACCATCAACGCGCAATGCAGCTGATCGACCAACACGTGGTCGGGATAAAGAGGCAACTCAAGCCGAACACCATCCTGCCCTACCTCACCGTAAAGGAAGAGATAAAACAGCTCGAGGACACACATATGACCTACGGCATGACCTAGACAGTAGAGAAGGTCAAAACAAATCGATCTATGGATCACGGGGATGTGCCCCGACACACGATAACGGCTATCTAGTCGGATGCAATAGTCATACTCACGCCCGGGCTGAAAACCGTAGACAGACTCCATCCGAGCTATGTCACGACGTGGCACGATATAGATGGGCCGCTCACCCACTTTGCTTCACCGACGAAGTAATGGATCACGAATTCTCGGAAGGGTTTAAACTCATAAACATCGAATCATATGATGGGACAACAGACCCCGCGCCTTGGATCGAAGACTTTCTTCTTCACATTCATATGGCCCGCGGCGATGATCTCCATGCCATCAAATACCTCCCACTAAAACTCAAAGGACCAGCCCGGCATTGGTTGAACAGTCTGCCTGAAAACTCCATCGGCAGCTGGGAGGACTTGGAAGAGGCCTTCCTTGAAAACTTCCAAGGTACATATGTTCGACCTCTGGATGTCGATGACTTAAGTCACATAATTCAACAGCCCGAAGAGTCAGCCAGGAAACTCTGGACTATGTTCTTAACGAAAAAGAACCAGATCATCGACTGTCCAGATGCCGAAGCCTTGGTGGCCTTTAAACACAGCGTCCGGGATGAATGGCTCGCCCGACACCTCGGCCAAGGGAAGCCGAAGTCCATGGCAGCCCTTACGGCACTTATGACCCGCTTTTGTGCAGGCAAAGATAGCTGGCTAGCCCGTAGCAATAATAGTGCAAGCGAACCTGGCACTGCGGAAGCCAAAAATAGCAACGGCAAGCCCCGACGCAACAGACACAAGCGTCGAAACAACGGTGATAATACCAACGACACGGCGGTCAACGCCGGATTCAGCGGCTCCAAGTCCGGCCATCGGAAGAAGCCGTTCAAAAGGAACAATTCGGACCCATCCAGCTTGGACCGCATACTCGATCGCCCATGCCAGATACACGACACTCCTGACAAACCAGCCAATCACACCAACAGAGAGTGTTGGGTTTTTAATTAGGCCGGCAAGTTAAATGCAGAGAACAAGGAGAAGGGGTCTCAAAGTAAGGACGATGACGAGGAGCCCCGGTCACCGAACACAGGGGACAGAAGAAGTTTCCCCTCCAAGTTAAAACGGTAAATATGATATATGCTACCCACATCCCCAAGAGGGAACGCAAGCGCGCGCTCAGGGATGTCTACGCGATGGAGCCAGTCGCCCCAAAGATCAACCCATGGTCTTCCTGCCCGATCACTTTTGATCACAGGGACCACCCGACCAGTATCCGTCATGGCAGTTCAGCCGCACTGGTCCTCGACCCAATCATTGATGGATTTCACCTCACGCGAGTCCTCATGGACGGTGGTAGCATCCTGAACCTGCTCTATCAGGACACAGCGTGCAAAATGGGCATTAATCCATCAAGAATCAAGCCCACAAAGACTACCTTTAAAGGAGTCATACCAGGTGTAGAGGCCCGCTGTACGGGCTCAATCACACTAGAGGTTGTCTTCGGATCTCCGGACAACTTCCAAAGCGAAGAGTTGATCTTCGATATCGTCCCCTTTCACAGCGGCTATCACGCACTGCTCGGACGAATCGCATTTGCATGCTTCAACACGGTGCCACACTACGCTTATCTTAAGCTCAAGATGCTCGGTCCACGCGGCGTCATAACAGTCAATGGAAACACGAAACGCTCCCTCCTTACCGAGGAGCACACCGTTGCGTTAGCAGCAGAAGTACAGAGAAGCCTCCTCGAGCAGAACCTTAATTCATCGGCTGAGCTCCCGGACACTGTCAAACGAGTCTGGACTACTCTAGAGTAGGACAGCCCATCTCGTCAAGAGCTCGACTAGCAATGCAGCCTCTGTCCCAGTCCCAACCAAGAAGCGGCATTCAAAATACCACGGGCATAGACGGAGGCATAACTATCTTGTGATCCATAATACAGCTCGACCGCTCCTGGACACACATACTTTCAATTTTTTCCCTTTTTACCCTTTTTAGGTCTTTTTCCATAGGTTTCTTCTGACGACCTGATCATCGGTCCTCTCGGCAGGATGGATACACCAAGATGGCAAGAAGCACTGGAGTACAAGGGAATTCTTAGATGGTCTCTTTAACGATCACTCTACCTGCTTTGAGGACCCGCACGCAGCTCTCCCTTGGTTGTGGCATGTTAAATTGCCTGGCTGCTTATCGCACCAGTTGTACAAATACACTTTGCCATATTAATCAAACTATAATGGAAACAACTTGCGGCCCAACTTTTGCGGCACTAGCTTACTACCCTTTTTTCCTTTTTCTTTGATGATTTTTCTCAAAGTTGCGACCATACACTTTGGTACGCTTTAATCGGCCAGGGGCTTCATCGCGACCCATCAGACGGCAACAAAGTCCGCACACTTTCTACAACATAGTTCGGAACCCCAAATTTAGCATTATATGCATTGGCTCTGAATCATGTCTTTGGTCAATAGTTGGCTTTCCCGGCTCCTATGCTTACTACCTTACGTTCCGCTATATTGGCTAGGGTAGTAAAGGGAGAACTACTGCGATTGTGTCCTGGCTATCCGGATGAGCACCTCAATAGAGAAAGCCGAAACTGACTGTCATGATGCGGCGAGAGCCGGTCAGCTCTTCGGAGGTTTCAAATCTTTAGCGATTTTTTCCGCATTATGCGATGAATCGGCTTTTTACCCGATCAGGTGTTTACTACCCTAGTTTGGATACTAGGGGTTGCGCCTAAATTTTCATTGTAGAACTCCAATGGCTAAGTGAGGGTGATAAAGCCACATAGTCTGATTGCCTGCTTCGTTGCGCTAGACACCTCCTTTAAGGACCAAACAAATTGGATCCATAGTGTTTAGATTCCACCCCGAACACCCTCATACTACCTACGTGGGGGCTGAAGCCGACGATTGGCCAACTCTCAGAATTTCATAAAAACAGCCGCACAGGAGGTAAAATATTAAACAAACATTATATTACATAGCCGAACTTGTTTTTATATTACAGGGCGAGACAATATAACTGTATTCATTCGAAGAGTACATCCTTCATACACTGCTTCGCCACAATGCGGGATCCCTCAAGGATTTCGCTAAAATATCGCTCGAGCTTGCGGTGCTCCTTGCCCACGGGCGGTCCTTCAGTCGCGACCGTCGCGGCATTCATCTTCGCCCACTGCATCTTGACACGGGCGAAGGCCATCCGCGCACCTTCGATACAAAACCGATCGCTAGATGGCGTCAAGACGAGGGCAGGCATCGACTAGCCGCTTCACGAGACCGAAGTAGCTGCCGGGTATAGCTTCGGCTGGCCACAGCCGGACTACAATGTCGGGACCCCGATTCTAAGTCACACCGATCTAGCATGTAACACCTCATATCACTTTGCGGCCTCACGCACGGTATCCCCACGGTGTCGCCTTACCATGGCCCGGGACCGTTTGCGCCTTTTGGCTCATGTATATGACAGTGTCGCTAGCATCCATATGCCAGAGAACCCAGGCCGACATGGCAAGTCGTGAACCCGAAGCGGCACATACCTATGGAGACAGGCATACATGAATCACATCGAGCATGTCGGTCAACAGCGTATGAATCCGGGCTGTAGCACTGGGCTAACAGGACTCCGGGGAACCCGGGCTGTAGTAGGCTAGGCAGGACTCCGGAAGTCACCGCGTGACATTTCCCCGAAGGGACAGACATAGGAACGAAGTGGAACACACGCCGGCCAGTCAAGTGTTCTGAGCAGTAGTGCTGGGCTAGCAGGACTCCGGTGATCCGGGCTGTAGCGGACTACTATGGCTCAAGGAAGCACTAGACTACATTTCCCCATAAGAGAGGCTGCCAAGGATAAACAACTAGATTGTCGGATCCCACACATAGTAGTACACGTCACACGTACGCATAACATGCAAGTATGTGTTGTACAACATGGCATCACAAAATAACGCAAACTCATATAGATAAAGGCTCAGAAGAGCCACATAACATTAATACAAACAGGGGTCACATGACCCATCATTCAGAGCATACAAGCAACGGAAGCATTACATGTCTGAGTACAGACAACTACAAAAGAAAAAGGCTAAGAAGTCTAACTATCTACAAGTCCCTCCCAAGGGCACAAGATCGTAGCTGAGGTGCAAGCTACTCGTCAAAGTCCAAGCGGTACTACTAGTGAGACAGATGTCTCACCTGCAAAACATAAATAAAGCAAACATGAGTACAAAGGTACTCAGCAAGACTTACATCAGATCCTATCATACATGCATTTGTATCAAGAAGGAAATTTGGGGTTTAGTTGTAGCAATCCAGCATTGACTCAGTGGCTATCCTGTTCTACGACAACGAGAAACTTCTTTGAGGTGAGGCAGCGCACACGAGTCCACTAATCACCACATCAATACACCACTATGGATTCATCCTTGTCTTCTTACAAGAAGGCCATCCATAGCACTCACACTTTTCTTGAGCATTTTAAAGTATCCACTTTAAGTTGTCTATGTACCACGTAAGCATCCAAGAAGTCCATAACCGAGGACACGGCTATTCGAATAGATCATGATAACCCTGCAGGGGTGTACTTCTTCACACACGCTCCCACCACTTATCACCATGTACACGTCATGTATCTCGGCAACCTTCAAGCGGAAGCCTGGCGAGGGTGTCGGCCATGACCTGACTAACCACACAAGACTCTAGTCCAGGTTTATCGCCTATTCGGGTTCCATCCGCAAGGAGATCTGGCCGGGGTGTCGCTCACAGCCCCAAACGATGTGAGCAGGGTTACCAAGCTCACCATCCGGGTGCCACTTGGTACACCATGCCACTGTGCCTAGTCTGTCCCAAGCCCACCTGGCCGGGTGCCACTTGGTAGACTACTAACACTACCTACAACACCAGAAACTAATTGCAACTCCTGGACAGAGATCAAGTTGGCTAATAAGTCGAGAGAGCTTGGAGCGCCCGGAGCCCAATGTGTGGTAGTAACTAGTCATTGGACAACTTACACCGAACTCAGTTCTTAAGGACAGTTCCAGTGAGACAACCCACCATGTACTCCTACATGGCCTCTCACCGCTACCTTTACCAAATCGTGTTCACACACTTAACTCTCAGCACCAGAACATATCATACCACTCCAATTCATTCCCGATGAATCAGACCTGACACAACTCTAAGCAATAGCAGGCATGGCATGGTAGGAACACCACATGGCTCAATCAACTCCTACACATGCTAGTGGGTTTCAACTATTTAATGTAGCAATGACAGGTCATGCAGAGGAATGGGTTCAACTACCGCAACATAAAGTAGCAGTTGAATCGTTGTTGTCCTAATGCAATAAAAGAGAGCAGGAGCGAGAGACTGGGATTGTATCGGAATGAACAAGGGGGGTTTCTTGCCTGGTAGATCAACAGGGGGGCACTGCTCCTCAGACAGGTACTCTCGAACACTCTCCGGAGCAGGACCTATCGAGAAGGAACGGTGTCGGAAATCAAGCACAAGCATATGCAACAATATGATGCATGAACATGGCATGAGTAAGTGATGTTGTTGAGTTAATGCATCTAGCATTTATTTAGTTGAGGTCCATTTGAACCAAGGGTTCAAATGCAACTCCAAAATAAGCTCTTATAAATGCATACATGTGTTTTCATATATACAGCATGTATAGGTTGGTTTGTCATGCATGAAAATGGTACAGATGGATAGATTGAATTTTTCTGATCATTTTTCATATATAAATTATTTCAATCTGAGCTACGGTTGAATTTCTATGAATTTTTGAAGTTTATATCATTTTCTGGAATTTCCTAATTTATTTTAATACCAGAAAATGATATATTGTGTCAGCATGACAGCAGCATTGCGTCAGCAGTCAACCTGGGTCAAACCTGACGTGTGGGCTCCACACGTAAGTGTAACAGGTTAATTAACAGAGTTAATTACTTTTTAAACTAATCCTAAACTAAATTAGCAGAGCCGGGCCCCACATGTCATTGACCCTGGGTGGTCAAACACCAGGTCAACTGGGGGGTGGTTAGACCTGGTCAACCCCACCGGCGTTTAGCCGCCGGCGAGGCCGAACGCGGCGGAGGGGCTCGGGATCACCGTTCCGGCGACCAAAAGGATGGCGGGGACCACCGGGGCGTAGCCCGCGCTCGTCCGCACCGTTTGGAGCAAGTGGGAGAGGCGGGGGCGGCCGGAGCACGGCCAAGTGCGGGCGAGGGCTGTGGTGCATGGGGAAGCGAGTGGAGAGGCTCTACGGCCTCCTGGCGTCACCAGGAGCAGGGTGACGCGCTCGGCTGCGGGCTGCGGTGGCCAAGGCGACGGCGGCGACATGGACGGCGGCGGGGCGCTTTGGCCATCTATGAAATGACGGCTACGGCGAGCGGCAAGCTACGGGGTTAGGGGGAAAATGACCGAGGGCTCACCGCGGTCACGAAGAGCTTCTCGGCGAGCTCGGGGAGGCACGGACGGCGACGGATTTGACGGCAGCGATGCACGGCTGTGCGCGGAGATGACGGGTCGATGGCAACGCGACAGGGCGTCCGACGATGCTCGTGTTGAGGGGGAGCTTCAAGGCGTCGAGGCGGACGTAGGGGACAGCACGGGGAGGCGAGGTGTGCCCGGTGGCTGCGGTGGAGCTGGGCGGCGCGCTGCGCTCCGCTCGGGTGCGAGGTGGAGGGGGACCAGAGAAGGGGGAAGCACGGGGGAGAGTGAGAGAGGTTCGGGGGAGTGCGTGGCGTCGTCGGGGGCCTCCGGCGTCGAGCGGGGAAGCATGAGGTGGCCGGCGCGTGCTCGCGCGCGGCGAGCGCGTGCCCCTGTCCTCCTGGCGCGAGGAAGGGGATGACTGGCAGTGCCAGTCGGCTGGGCCGGCCTGCTGGGCCGCTAGGCCAGGCCGACTGCATAGTGCCAGGCCGCAGGTAAGCACATGTAGGCTTTTCCTTTTTTTTGTTTTCTTTTCTATTTTTCTGACATTTGTTTGGTTTAAATAAAATACTAAACCATTTTATTTTCTTATGCCAATTTTTGCAGGGGCTAATGGTATTATTCCAGAGCTCCTCAACAACTGGCATAATTTTTGGACAATATTTTATATATATAAAAATATTTATCCAACGCAAATAATTACTGGATTAATTCCAAATGCCCAAAATAAATACTTATGAGCTCTTTAAAATATTGGTTTGATTTTTATCTCTGTCCAATATTTTCAGAGAGCAACATAAGCATTTTCTTGGACCCTTTTGGAGCAATTTTTACTTGGGTCATTTTCAGAAATGATCCTGAGGGTTTCACAAATCCCCATTTCAAATTTAAATGGAATTTAAACATGATGCAAACATGAAGGGCTAGCCTAGGTCATACCGGAACTAGGGATGTGACAACTCGCCCCCACTCAGAAGAATCTCGTCCCGAGATTCAGGAGTCGGCGGGAAGAAAGTGGGGCACTCCAGTCGTAGACGATCTTCACGCTCCCATGTAGCTTCTCTCTCGGAATGATGAGACCACTGAACCTTGAGAAACTTGATGTTATGATGTCGAGTGACACGCTCTGCTTGATCAAGAATGCGAACAGGGTACTCTCGATAAGTAAGGTTATCTTGGAGATCAAGCGTTTCGTGGTCCACTCCGCGGATAGGATCCGAGAAGCAACGCCTGAGTTGAGAGACGTGGAAAACATCATGTACTCGAGAAAGATGTGGGGGTAGTTCCAACTGGTAGGCAACCTCTCCTCGTTTAGCGAGAATGCGAAAGGGACCAATGTAACGAGGAGCCAACTTGCCCTTGATACCGAAACGATGGG
The DNA here is from genome assembly GCF_056163025.1 of Triticum urartu. Taxonomy (NCBI): domain Eukaryota; kingdom Viridiplantae; phylum Streptophyta; class Magnoliopsida; order Poales; family Poaceae; genus Triticum; species Triticum urartu. The sequence continues at coordinate 163,693,700 of NC_141878.1, read as the reverse complement.
TACCCTTCAAAGGGGTAACCCAAAGGTAAGCCTTGTCGCCAATTTCATAATCCACTTCCTTATGACTATGGTCACACTGGCTCTTTTGATGAGATTGGGCTGTTTTCAAGTTCTCACGAATGATGCGAACTTGCTCTTCTGCCTCCTGGATTATATCTGGTCCAAAGAATTGTCTTTCACCAGTTTCTGGCCAGTTCAAAGGTGTTTGACATCTTCGTCCATACAGAACCTCAAAAGGAGCTTTCTTGAGGCTGGATTGGTAGCTGTTGTTATAAGCAAACTCGGCGAAGGGAAGACACTTCTCCCAATCCATACCGAATGAGATAACACAAGCTCTAAGCATGTCTTCGAGAATTTGGTTGACCCTTTCCACCTGACCACTTGATTGAGGGTGGAAAGCGGTACTGAAGGAAAGATGGGTGCCCATGGCAGTTTGGGAACTCTTCTAGAAATGAGAAGTGAAAAGACTACCACGGTCTGAATTGATCTCTAGTGGAACACCATGAAGTGACACTATTCGAGAAATATATAAGTCAGCGAGCTGACTAGCAGTGATACTCTCTCGAACAGGTAGGAAGTGAGCCACTTTGGAAAGACGATCAATGACTATGAAGATAGCATTATTCCCTTTCTTGGTCCTGGGAAAGCCGGTGATGAAGTCCATACCAACTTTATCCCACTTCCACTCAGGAATAGCTAAAGGTTGAAGGGTTCCAGCAGGTCTTTGATGTTCTGCCTTAACGTGACGACAAACATTGCAGTTAGCAATAAACTGAGCAATTTCTCTCTTCATCCTAGTCCACCAGAACCTCTGGCGTAGGTCCTGATACATCTTAGTACTACCGGGATGAATCGCGGGAGGAGATTCATGTGCCTCCTTAAGGATTAATTGTCGAAGATGTTGATTCTTGGGAACCACCAAGCGACCCTCAAAGAAAACAACACCACGATCATCTATAGAGAAACTACCACCAATTCCCTTGTTAATGTTTCTCTTGATCCGGGAAATTCCTGTATCCTGCTTCTGAGCAGAGATGATTTGATCCACAAGAGTAGGTTTCGCCACCAAGGTAGAAAGGAATCCGTGAGGAGCAAGGTGAAGGTTGAGCTTACATAATTCCTCATGGAGAAGTGGTTGGCCCTGCTGCAACATGAGATTGTTGCAATAGGACTTACGACTTAGCGCATCAGCCATGACATTGCCCATGCCTGGGGTGTAGGTAATCCCTAAGTCATAATCTGAGATCAACTCCAGCCAACGTCTTTGCCTAAGGTTCAAATCTGGTTGGGTGAAGATATACTTCAGACTCTAGTGATCGGTGTAAATCTCGCAACGTTTACCGAGAAGGTAATGTCGCCAGGTCTTAAGTGCATAGACTACGGCTGCAAGCTCTAGATCATGTGTAGGATAATTCTCCTCATGTGGGTGCAACTGTCGATATGCATAGGCAATCACATGGCGACCTTGCATAAGAATGCAACCTAGTCCCTGTCGTGAGGCATCACAATAGATAACAAAGTCCTTAGTGAAATCCGGTGGCACAAGTATGGGAGCAGAAGTCAAGCGTCTTTTCAGTTCCTGAAAAATGTGCTCACACTGTGGGGACCACTCAAACTTTTTATCTTTCTTGAGAAGTTCCGTGAGAGGTTTGTCCATTTTGGAGAAGTTCTCAACGAAGCGGCGACAATAACTGGCTAGACCAAGGAAACTCCTAACTTGCTTAACTGTTTCAGGCGGAGTCCAATCAAGAACGGCATGAACTCTCTCAGGATTGACAGCAATGCCCTTACCAGAGATTGCGTGGCTGAGATAGGTCACTTCTGGTAACCAAAATTCGCACTTGGAGAACTTGGCATAAAGGCGGTGCTCTCTGAGTTTCTCTAACACAAGTCTAAGATGTTCGGCGTGCTCTTCCTCGTTCTTCGAGTAAATAAGAATATCATCGAGGTAAACCACGACGAACTTATCTAAGTACTCCATGAAGATCGAGTTCATCAAGCGGGAGAATGTAGCTGGAGCATTGGTTAGACCAAAGGACATGACGGTGTACTCGTACTGACCATAACGAGTGACAAAAGCCGTCTTAGGAATGTCCCCATTTCTGATCTTGATTTGGTGATAGCCTAACCTCAAATCCATCTTGGAAAAGACTGAGGATCCAGCGAGCTGATCATATAGATCGTTGATCCTGGGGAGCGGATACTTGTTCTTTATCGTGACCAAATTAACGGGACGATAATCTACAACCATTCAGTCCGTACCATCCTTCTTCCTGACGAAGAGGACGGGGCAAGCCCAGGGAGAAGAACTAGGACAGATGAAACCCTTTTGCAAGGATTCATCGAGTTGTTTCTTAAGCTCAGCTAGCTCTAAGGGTGCCATCTTGTAGGGTCTCCTAGAAATTGGGGCGGTTCCTGGGATAAGATCTATGACAAACTCTACATCTCTGTCAGGTGGAATACCTGGCAGTTCCTCAGGAAAGACATCCGGAAAGTCACGGACTATCGGGATATCTTCAAGGTCAGGAAGAGGGTTGGCATTAAGGGAATAGAGTTGGCACTTTACAACTCTAGTGGAGACAGTGACTATCTTGCCAGATGGGTGTGTAAGCTGAACAGACCTTGTGTAACAATCAATCTTGGCATAATGAGCTTTCATCCAGTCCATACCCAAGATGATGTTAATATCTGTAGACTTGAGGGCTATAAGTGATGCAAGCAATACAAGTCTGTCAACAAGGATTTCATTACCATGGCTTACACTAGAAGTTTGCCATTTGGATCCAGGGGTTTGAATGACTAGTGGAGAGGGCATGTCACAAAATGACATGTTGTGCAAGTTAGCATAGCTTTTGGATATGAAGGAGTAAGATGCTCCGGTATCAAATAAAACCGATGATGGATGGCAATTGACAAGGAGTGTACCAAGAACGACATCTGGATCATCATGAGCGTCTCTAGCTGAGATGTGATGCACATGTCCACGTTCAGTGGAAGCTGACTTGACACTGATCATCTTGCGTGATGGCTTACCACGGCCAACAGACTTCTCAGGCTGGGGTGGAGCATAATTGGTTTGAGAGCAGTCATGTGCATCGTGTCCTGGCTCTCCGCATGTGAAGCAAGTCCCTGAGGTAGGACGTCGACCCGCATTGACAAGGGGTCTACCAATAGGTCTGGGTGGAGCATACTACTGAACTGGGTGAGGCGCCACATAAGATGGCCTCGGTGAATATCCGGGTGGAGGAGCGGAATTCGGAACCCAAATCCGGCGCTTCTGCGAAGTAGAACCGGAAGAAGAACCCAAATCACGGGTGTGCTTACGAGACTCCTCGTAAGTAAGTTGAGCTGTTTCTGCGTTAATGGCCTTGTTCACAAGAGCCTGGAATGTAATGCAATGATGCAAGTGGAGATCACGACGCAACTTGGGGTTGAGACCCTTCCGGAACCTAGCCTGCTTCTTGGCGTCTGTGGACACCTCTTCTGTAGCATAGCGGGCAAGGTTCTCAAATTCCCTACTGTAAGCATCAACAGCCATCTTACTCTGGGTGAAACTACAGAACTCTTCTCTCTTGCGGTCAATGAGAACCTGAGGAATGTGATGCTCGCGAAAGGCCTCGGTGAAATCTCTCCAGGTGGTTATCTGGCCAGCTGGAAGCATAGCCTCATAGTTCTGCCACCAAAGACTAGCAGGACCTTCCAAGTGATAAGCAGCATAGGTGACCTTGTCACCTTCAGCTACGTTCGCAGAACACAGCTTGTGTGTGATACTACGAAGCCAGTCATCTGCATTGAGTGGTTCAATGGAATGATGGAAGGTAGGTGGTTTCAGACCAATGAAATCATAGATGGTCGCTGACTCTTTGTGCTGATGGGAGGTGTTCTCCTCAATACGTGCTAACAAGCGGTTAGACTCACGCTTGTTCCTCTCCATCTCTAACATGAACTCTGCCAACGAGGACTGATCGGGAGGATCCTCATCCCTACCATCTCTGTGGTTCCGGCTACGAGCAATAGAACTCCGATTAACCGACAACATCCTGAAGAACGAAACAAAGGAAACAAGGATGGATTCAGCATCATCATAAGGATGTAGAACATAGTAAGAGGAAAATACTATCTCTTGAACTCCTGGGACAATTCCGGCAGCATAACGGCAGTAGAATGCTCAAAATCAAACATTCTGCAAGGGCAGGGTAGCACCAAACTCAACTATGGAGACAGGCATACATGAATCACATCGAGCATGTCGGTCAACAGCGTATGAATCTGGGCTGTAGCACTGGGCTAACAGGACTCCGGGGAACCCGGGCTGTAGTAGGCTAGGCAGGACTCCGGAAGTCACCGCGTGACATTTCCCCGAAGGGACAGACATAGGAACGAAGTGGAACACACGCCGGCCAGTCAAGTGTTCTGAGCAGTAGTGCTGGGCTAGCAGGACTCCGGTGATCCGGGCTGTAGCGGACTACTATGGCTCAAGGAAGCACTAGACTACATTTCCCCATAAGAGAGGCTGCCAAGCATAAACAACTAGATTGTTGGATCCCACACATAGTAGTACACGTCATACGTACGCATAACATACAAGTATGTGTTGTACAACATGGCATCACAACATAACACAAACTCATATAGATAAAGGCTCAGAAGAGCCACATAACATTAATACAAACAGGGGTCACATGACCCATCATTCAGAGCATACAAGCAAGGGAAGCATTACATGTCTGAGTACAGACAACTACAAAAGAAAAAGGCTAAGAAGTCTAACTATCTACAAGTCCCTCCCAAGGTCACAAGATCGTAGCTGAGGTGCAAGCTACTCGTCAAAGTCCAAGCGGTACTACTAGTGAGAAAGATGTCTCACCTACAAAACATAAATAAAGCAAACGTGAGTACAAAGGTACTCAGCAAGACTTACATCAGATCCTATCATACATGCATTTGTATCAAGAAGGAAATGTGGGGTTTAGTTGCAGCAAGCCAGCATTGACTCAGTGGCTATCCTGTTCTACGACAACGAGAAACTTCTTTGAGGTGAGGCAGCGCACACGAGTCCACTAATCACCACATCAATACACCACTATGGATTCATCCTCGTCTTCTTACGAGAAGGCCATCCATAGCACTCACACTTGTCTTGAGCATTTTAAAGTATCCACTTTAAGTTGTCTATGTACCACGTAAGCATCCAAGAAGTCCATAACCAAGGACACGGCTATTCGAATAGATCATGATAACCCTGCAGGGGTGTACTTCTTCACACACGTTCTCACCACTTATCACCATGTACACGTCATGTATCTCGGCAACCTTCAAGCGGAAGCCTGGCGAGGGTGTCGGCCACGACCTGACTAACCACACAAGACTCTAGTCCAGGTTTATCGCCTATTCGGGTTCCATCCGCAAGGAGATCCGGCCGGGGTGTCGCTCACGGCCCCAAACGATGTGAGCAGGGTTACCAAGCCCACCATCCGGGTGCCACTTGGTACACCGTGCCACTGTGCCTAGTCTGTCCCAAGCCCACCTAGTCGGGTGCCACTTCGTAGACTACTAACACTACCTACAAACACCAGAAACTAATTGCAACTCCTGGACAGTTTCGGATTTCGGGTTCCGGCAGACCCTTGAGGTTCGAACACTGGGGTGCGCGTGGATATTTCGCCTTCTACCTCCCTGCGCCCCACTGCCACGCTAAGATCTAAGCTATGGAAAGAACAGCACAAGAGACACGGAGTTTATACTGGTTCGGGCCACCGTTGTGGTGTAATACCCTACTCCAGTGTGTGGTGTGGTGGATTGCCTCTTGGGCTGATGATGATGAGCAATACAAGGAAGAACAGCCTCGTGAGGGTCTGTTCTTGGCTGGGGGGATGAACTGCTAGGAGGAGTTCAGCCACCCTTCTCTCTCTGTGTGTGTGATGCTACTCGATCCGATCCCAGCTTGTTTCTGGGTTGGCCGATTCTAGATCCCCTCTACCCTGGGGGTGGCTAGTCCTATTTATAGGCAAAGGCCCTAGGCCTCTTCCCAAATATTGAGCGGGAAGGGCGCCAACAATTGGCCATTTTGAAGGGGAACATCTGGTACACTTATCCTGACTAAAGTTGGTCTTCGCCTGCCAAAGGCTCTGGCGGTGACGCTGGCTTGGGCTCCACAATGACTTCCTCCCTGCCGTTGGGCTGGTCTTGGTCTTGTTGCACCAAAACGGGTGCCTTTGCTTGATGCTCTCGCCTACGCTTGCTCCCTTTGCACCAAAGAGGAGGAGGACACTGCGCGGGCTGGCGCCCGCCTGGCACCCTTGGTCGTCATGGCTTGCATCACGGGCACCTCGTGAGGTACCCCGCCTTGATCTCTCCACCTCCTTGCGAGCCAGCCTGATGAGGCCGTGCCTGAGGAAGCTCTGTGTCGTCTGCCCCGCGAGGCTTGACCCCTCGCGAGGGTCTTGGGTCTGTGTTGATGAAGATGGGCCGTGCTGGGCCCCTCCTCGAGCCATGCCGCAGGCCGCAGGCAGGCAAGTCTGGGGACCCCCGTTCCAAGAACGCCGACAGTAGCCCCGGGGCCCAAGGTGCGCCCGGACTTGGCCGTGCAGGGAGGCAAAAGGGCAAGAGCGAAGCGCCACGGGCCCTAACAGCCTGCGGCCTTGGGCGCCGCATGGATGTTGATTGGACGTGGGCGTCTCCACTTCCCCACGGCGCCTCGGCGACTGCACGGATTGGACAAGTCCCTGCATGCAAAGAGGGTCATGATTACCTGCGATCGTGGGGGCCTACGGTTGGCCCTCGCCGGTTATAAGTACGGATCGGCGCGCGCCCTTCTAGTTCATTCCCCCTTGCTTCTCCTTCTCCTTCATGGCCCCGTTGAGGAGGTTCTCGGCCGCAGAGAAGGGGAAGGCTCGCCAGGTTGAGCCTGCCTCTCCCCCACCCAAGCGCGGCCGAGGGCGCCCTCGCAAACATCCTGTGGCCACCACGGCAGCTCCCCGCGGCCGTGGAGACAATTTCCAGCACGGTGGCGGGCGGACTGCTGCAGCCGGGGGCCGCGCTTTGGTCGCGCATTCCCCTAGGTCGCGCTTTCGCGCTGCAGAGGTGCTGCCGGAGTTCGTTGTGTGGTCGGCGGAGCCGACTAGCACCCCGTTTCAACTTCCTCGCTTCCTCCTCAGTGAGCTCCTGGCTGGCGCCCCGGGCGGCCTCTGGCTTCAGGCAGACGGCTGCTGCAGCCGGGCCTCATGGGCTTCACTGGAGGTCTCCGCAGCCGGGAGCCTGGCCTTGACCCGCGGTTGGCAGACGTTTGCCCGCGCGCGTGGCCTGAGCCGTCGGTGCACCCTGCACTTCAAGTTTGACGGCGATGCCACCCTCTACGTGAGGGTGTTTGGGGAAGATGGTCACCGCGCAGGGTGCTGCCCCGAGGATGGCGACCGCGACCGGGTACCCAGCCCCGGCGATGATGGAGAGGACAGCGCTCGCGTGATTGGCGGCGCTCAGGGTTCCCCAAGCTTCACCGGTTCTTCTTCAGGCGGCGACTCTTCTAGCGGTGGCCGCGGTCAGCCTCCACGCCGTCGTACCTGCTTGGGAGGTGGTAGCGTGTTTGCCCGCCGTCGCGCTTCGGTGAAGCGCGAGAGGGAGTCTGCCTGAGCCCCGGAGGCAGCTCGAGTCTTCCCTGCAGGCCGGTGTGAGGCGAGCTGCACCTGATTTGTTCTTTCTTTTCCTTTTTCCTGCGTAAAAAGACAGTAGCGTGGAGCCCCGCGGGGGCGTGTTTGGGTTATTGATGTTAATCATCGCTTTGCTTCCGTTATTGTGCCTTCTGGCTACGTGCCCACGCGTGGATAGTTCCCGGCCCCAGCCGTGGGGGCGACTGACCCAGGCCATGTGTTCGTGTCGTGGTGCCCGTGGGGCACGGACTGGAGGGGTGCTCCTGTAATGGACCCAGGTCGCGAAACCTTTGAATGACTAGGACAGGAACACTCGCGAGGGCGCTCGGCTGCCCCCCTCGCGAGGCCTTGCATAAGAGAAATCGAGGCAGGAGAGTGAAAAGTCGACGAACTACGAGCCAAAGACGGCAATAGCTTCAATAAAACTTCGAATGAGAATGAACAAGCCAACTGCGGAAAGCAAATGAAAAAGCCGCGTCTGGCACCTAATCTAGTCTTCGACATCTTCTCACCAGCGCAGAGCTAAGTGCTGCCACTGGGCGTGGGAGGGAGCCCAAGGGCCTGAGGCCGGCGCTCCTGAGACTCCGGGGCGTGTACAGCCCCAACTCATTATTACGTGAGAGTGTCACGGGCGGCGAGCTTCATGGGCGTTGGCCTTCTTCACAGGCTCCGGGCCTTTCTTGGGGGAAGCAGGCTTCACGGGCATTTGCCCTCTTCACAGGCTCCGGGCCCTTTCCAAAACGTGACAGCTTCACAGGCTCTGGGCCTTTTCCAAAACGCAACAGCTTCACAGGCATTCGCCTTCTTCACAGGCTTTGGGCCTTTTCCAAAACGCGACAGCTTCACAGGCATTCGCCTTCTTCACAGGCTCTGGGCCTTTTCCAAAACGCGACAGCTTCACAGGCATTCGCCTTCTTCATAGGCTCTGGGCCTTTTTAGGGGTAGAACCTCCAAAGGTGCTGGATGTTCCATGCGTTCTGGACCGGCACCCCCTCCTGAGTCTCCAAGCGCGCGGAGCCGGGCCTGGAAACATGAACAACCTTGAACGGGCCCTCCCACATGGGAGAGAGCTTGTGCAGTCCCTCCCTAGAGAGAACCCGCCTGAGCATGAGGTCTCCTACCTCGAGAGTTCTGGGGCGGATGTTGCGGCAGTGATATCGTCGCAGTGCTTGTTGGTACCTCGCCGCTCGCAGCGCGGCTTCTCGGCGACGTTCCTCCCCCAGCACGAGGTCCATCCCCCGCATGGCGTCCTGCTGCGCCTCGTCGAACGCCAGGACCCGCGCGGAGCGACGTCTGACCTCGTGAGGGAGGACCGCTTCGGCTCCGCAGACCAGGAAGAACGGGGTCTCTCCAGTCGGCTTGGTCGCGGTTGTGCGGATGGACCACAACACGGACTGAAGCTCGTCGTACCAACCTCTGCCGCAGGCCTCCAGCTTCTTCTTGAACATCCTGGTCTTGATGCCCCTCAGGACCTCTGCGTTGGCTCGCTCGGCCTGGTCGTTGCTTCGGGGGTGCGCCACCAAAGCGTAGCATATCTGCGTTCCAAGGTTAGCACAGTATGATTTGAAGAGGTTACTGGTGAACTGCGAACCGTTGTCTGTGATGATGCGGTTCGGCACCCTGAACCGGCTCACGATGCCCCTGATGAACTTGACCGCGGAACCCGCGGGGATGGTGCGGACGGCCTCTACTTCAGCCCACTTGGTGAACTTGTCCACGGCAACGTAGAGGTAGCGGTAGCCCCCTGGCGCCCGAGGAAACAGGCCCAGGATGTCCAGCCCCCAGACTGTGAATGGCCACGAAAGGGGTATAGTCTGCAGGCCTCCTGCCGGCTGATGGATTTGCTTGGCATGGAACTGGCAGGCCTCACAAGCTTTCACCAGTTCGACGGCGTCATTGAGTGCGGTGGGCCAATAAAACCCACTGCGGAACGCCTTGCCGACGAGGGTCTGTGATGATGAATGATGTCCACAGTCTCCACCGTGTATATCTTCCAGCAGTTCCTTTCCTTGCTCCCTGGAGATGCAGCGCAGGGATACATCGTTTGGTCGCTTCCGGTAGAGCTCTCCATCCTTGATGCAGTATGCCGTGTCCTGCCGTGCCACACGCTCCGCTTCCTCCTCCTTCTCCAGCAGGGTCCCTTGTGTTAAGTAACTCCGGAGCTCCGTGATCCAGCACCCCTCCTAAGGTTCCATCGTCAGGAGCAGGCGTGCTCCTGAGGCCGGGCCACAGACCGAGGCTCCTGAGGCAGGTGGCTGGGGGAGCTCCTCCCGAGGCTGAGCCGTGTTTGACAATGACGGCAGGGCTGAGGGCTTGAAGAGCCACTCCTCGAAGACGCCAGGCTCCTGAGGTAACCGCCTGGACGCCCGTTTGGCGATGTCGTCGGCCTCCTGATTGGTGCCACGGGGCACATGCTGCAACTCCAACCCCAGAACTGCTTCTCCATCTTGCGGACCTCCGCAAGGTAGGCTTCCATGTGCTCATCTTTCGGCTCGTACACCTTGTTGGAGAAATTGACAAGGAGCTGCGAATCGCCCTTGATGGTGAGGCGTTTCACCCCCAGGGCAGCTGCAGCCTTCAAGCCCGCTATTAAACCTTCATACTCCGCTATGTTGTTGGAGACCTTTTCACCTTGCTGGAAACAGAGCTGTACAGCATAGTAGAGCTTGTCCTGAGTGGGTGATATAAGCACTGCCCCAGCCCCAGCGCCATGCCTGGAGAACGCCCCATCGAAGTACATGACCCAGCCTTCTGGCGCCTCTCTTCCCGGGGAGAGGGACCGATCCTCGTCGGCCTTGAGGCCTGGTGCCTCCGTCCATTCTGCCACAAAATCCGCTAATGCTGCTCCCTTGATGACTCTGGTCGTGCTGAATTCGAGCTGAAACGCTTGCAGTTCTATGTTCCACTCAGCGACCCTTCCAGCTGAGTTAGGGCTCCTGAGCACTTTCTCCAGGGGGTATGACGAGACGACCTTGATGGGGTGACCCTGAAAATAGTGCCGCAGCTTGCACGAGGCCACCAGTAGCGTGAGGAGGAGCTTCTGAGGAATGGGGTACCGTGCCCTCGCGCCCCGCAACACCGTGCTGACGAAGTACACTGGGTGCTCAACGAGGTTGGGTGCGTCAGTGCTGGTGGCGCCCTCCGGAGACCATGGCGCCTCCTGAGGCGATGAGGCCTCCTGAGGCTGGCCATCTGGGAGAGGGGCCTCTTCCGCCTCCGGTGCACTCCTCTGGGGCGGCTGATCCTCCTCAGCCGCGGTGGCGGTTTCTGTGGGCCTTCCTTGTTCCTGTTTTGCCTTGTCCCGGGCTGCTGTTGTGGTTTTGATTCGACGCTCCTCCCTAACCGCCACCAGGGCTGCGCTGGCGGAGTAGGGAATGGCAGCGAGGTAAAGCACCAGGGGCTCTTGAGGGCGCGGAGCCACCATGACCGGAGGGCTGGTCAGGTATCTCTTGAGATCCTGGAACGCCTTGTCGGCCTCTTCAGTCCATTCAAAGGGCCCCTTTTTCTTCATTAGCTGGAAGAAGGGCAGCGCTCGCTCCCCCAACTTGGATATGAAGCGCCCTAGCACGGTCACGCGCCTAGTGAGCTTCTGCATTTCTCTGAGGGTCTTTGGCGGGCTCATGTCCTCGACCGCCTTGACCTTTTCCGGGTTAGCCTCGATGCCTCGGTGGGACACGAGGAAACCCAAGAGCTTGCCTGAGGGGACTCCGAACACACACTTCTCTGGGTTGAGCCGCAGGTTCACTGCGTTGAGGCTTGCGAAGGTTTCCTCCAGGTCTTGTATCAGGGTCCTGGCCTCCCGAGACTTCACCACAATGTCATCGACGTAAGCCTCAACATTCTTCCCGAGCTGCGGGCCCAAGGTGATGTGCATCAGCCGCTGAAAGGTCACCCCTGCATTACGCAGCCCGAATGGCATGCATGTGTAGCAGTACACCCCACACGGGGTTAGGAAGGCTGTCTTTTCGACGTCTTCTACCGCCATCTTGATCTGGTGATACCCAGAGAAGGCATCCAAGAAGCATAGCAGGTCGCATTCTGTGGTGGAATCGACGATCTGGTCGATGCGGGGGAGCGGGAACAGATCTTGCGGGCATGCCTTGTTGAGGTTGGTGAAGTCGACACACATGCGCTCCTTCCCTCCCTTCTTTGGCACAACGACAGGGTTGGCCAACCAATCCGGGTATCGGACCTCGCGAATGACCCCAGCGGCTTCTAGTTTGCGGGTCTCTTGGACGATGAAGGCCTGCTTTTCTGTGGACTGCCGCCTTGCCTTCTGCTTCACAGGGCGCACGTTGGGGCACATGTTGAGGTGATGCTCGATTACGCTCCTAGGGATCCCTGCCAACTGGTCAGGCTCCCAAGTGAATACCTTCTTGTTTGCGCGCAGGAACCTGACCAGGGCCTCCTCCTGCTCGGGCTCGAGGTTGGCGCCTATGGTGAAAGTGGCATTGGTGGACCCGTCCTCATCGACGGGTATCTGCTTGGTTTCTGCCTTGTCTTGGGTGAACAACTGTTTCTTCTTGGCGGGTGCAGCCCCTTGGGCTCGGGGGTCTCCGAGTCGGCGGGCTGTGCCGACGCCGCCATCTTGAAGGCGAGCTTGAGCACTCGCAGCGCGTCTCCGGTGTCACCGTGCACGGTGAGGACACGGCTGCTCCCGGGCATCTTCATGAGGTTGTACGCCGGGTGCGTCGCGGCCATGAACTGGGCCAGCGTTGGGTAGCCGAGGATGGCGTTGTAGGGGAGGCCGATGGGTGCGATATCAAAGTCGACCAGCTCTGTGCGGAAGTTGTTGTAGGTGCCGAAGGTTACTGGGAGCCGGATCTGTCCCAAGGAGCTGGATGATCCGCCCCCAACGCCTGAGAAGGGCCGGCTGGGTTGCAGCCGTTCCAGGGGTATGCAGAGGAGGTTGAAGGCCTCAACCGAGAGCACGCTGAGGCCCGCACCACCATCGATGAGAGTTCTGGTGACGGCCACCTGGCAGATGGTGGGGGTGCACAGCATGGGTAGCGCACCCGAGCAGGCCGAGTTGGAGGGGTGGTCCTCCGAGCTGAAGGTCAGGCCGGCCTTGGGCGCCGCCCGGTCCGGGAGAGCCCCCTGCCGCGTGGAAGCGGCTCTGACCTGGCGGATGAACGGCTTGACATGGTGACTTGTAGGCGGCGCCTGCGAGCCGCCCAGGAGGGCCGCGACGACCGGGGGTGTTGGTGTAGCGTGGTGGGCGGGGAAGAGACTGCGGAGCTCTTCCCAAGAGGCCATGGAGGCTGCCGGCAGGTGGAGCAGCCATGCGCGCGGAGCGCCGGTGAGGGCCGTGGGGAGCCAGTTGGCCATGACCCTATCGTCACCTCCAGCTTTGAGGATGGCCTCCTCGTACGCCAGCAAGAAGGCCAGCGAATCAGTCGCGCCGCTGTAGCGCGGCGGCGTCGTTGGCTTGAACTTGTCCGGCCACCGTACCCGTTGCAGGGCTGGGGCCAGGGCTCGGAGCCCCCTGGCCCTCGTGCTGGCGCCGGCGGCCGGAGCGGGCGACGCGCTACTCATCGTGAGGCAGGTCGTGGCGGTGGCGGAAGGGAAAACTCCGGTGCACCCCTACATGGCGCGCCAACTGTCGGATTTCGGGTTCCGGCAGACCCTTGAGGTTCGAACACAGGGATGCGCGCGGAGATTTCGCCTTCTACCTCCCTGCGCCCCACCGCCACGCTAAGATCTAAGCTATGGAAAGAACAGCACAAGAGACACGGAGTTTATACTGGTTCGGGCCACCGTTGTGGTGTAATACCCTACTCCAGTGTGTGGTGTGGTGGATTGCCTCTTGGGCTGATGATGATGAGCAATACAAGGAAGAACAGCCTCGCGAGGGTCTGTTCTTGGCTGGGGGGATGAACTGCTAGGAGGAGTTCAGCCACCCTTCTCTCTCTGTGTGTGTGATGCTACTTGATTCGATCCCAGCTTGTTTCTGGGTTGGCCGATTCTAGATCCCCTCTACCCTGGGGGTGGCTAGTCCTATTTATAGGCAAAGGCCCTGGTCCTCTTCCCAAATATTGAGCGGGAAGGGCGTCAACAATTGGCCATTTTAAAGGGGAACATCTGGTACACTTATCCTGACTAAAGTTGGTCCTCGCCTACCAAAGGCTCTGGTGGTGACGTTGGCTTGGGCTCCACAATGACTTCCTCCCTGCCGTTGGACTGGTCTTGGTCTCGTTGCACCGAAACGGGTGCCTTTGCTTGATGCTCTTGCCTGCGCTTGCTCCCTTTGCACCAAAGAGGAAAGGAGGACACTACGCGGGCTGGCGCCCGCCTGGCACCCTTGGTCGTCATGGCTTGCGTCACGGGCACCTCGTGAGGTACCAAGCCTTGATCTCTCCACCTCCTCGCGAGCCAGCCTGATGAGGCCGTGCCTGAGGAAGCTCCGTGTCGTCCGCCCCGCGAGGCTTGGCCCCTTGCGAGGGTCTTGGGTCTGTGTTGATGAAGATGGGCCGTGCTGGGCCCCTCCTCGAGCCACGCTGCAGGCCGCAAGCAGGCAAGTCTGGGGACCCCCGTTCCCAGAACACCGACAGATAGAGATCAAGTTGGCTAATAAGTCGAGAGAGCTTGGAGCACCCGGAGCCCAATGTGTGGTAGTAACTAGTCATTGGACAACTTACACCGAACTCAGTTCTTAAGGACGGTTCCAGTGACACAACCCACCATGTACTCCTACATGGCCTCTCACCGCTACCTTTACCAAATCGTGTTCATATGCTTAACTCTCAGCACTAGAACATATCGTACCACTCCAATTCATTCCCGATGAATCAAACCTGACACAACTCTAAGCAATAGCAGGCATGGCATGGTAGGAACACCACATGGCGCAATCAACTCCTACACATGCTAGTGGGTTTCAACTATTTACTGTGGCAATGACAGGTCATGCAGAGGAATGGGTTCAACTACCGCAGCATAAAGTAGCAGTTGAATCGTTGTTGTCCTAATGCAATAAAAGAGAGCAGGAGCGAGAGAGTGGGATTGTATCAGAATGAACAAGGGGGGTTGCTTGCCTGGTAGATCAATAGGGGGCACTGCTCCTCAGACAGGTACTCTCAAACACTCTCCAGAGCAGGACCTATCGAGAAGGAACGGTGTCGGAAATCAAACACAAGCATATGCAACAATATGATGCATGAACATGCCATGAGTAAGTGATGTTGTTGAGTTAATGCATCTAGCATTTATTTAGTTGAGGTCCATTTGAACCAAGGGTTCAAATGCAACTCCAAAATAAGCTCTTATAAATGCCATACATGTGTTTTCATATATACAGCATGTATAGGTTGGTTTGTCATGCATGAAAATGGTACAGCTGGATAGATTGAATTTTTTTGATCATTTTTCATATATATAAATTATTTCATTCTAAGCTACGGTTGAATTTCTATGAATTTTTGAAGTTTATATCATTTTCTGGAATTTCCTAATTTATTTTAACACCAGAAAATGATATATTGCGTCAGCATGACAGCAGCATTGCGTCAGCAGTCAACCTGGGTCAAACCTGACGTGTGGGCTCCACATGTTAGTGTAACAGGTTAATTAACAGAGTTAATTACTTTTTAAACTAATCCTAAACTAAATTAGCAGAGCTGGGCCCCACATGTCATTGACCCTGGGTGGTCAAACACCAGGTCAACTGGGGGTGGTTAGACCCGGTCAACCCCACCGGCGTTTAGCCACCGGCGAGGCCTAACGCGGCGGAGGGGCTCGGGATCACCGTTCCAGCGACCAAAAGGACGGCGGGGACCACCGGGGCGTAGCCCGCGCTCGTCCGCACCGATTGGAGCAAGTGGGAGAGGTGGGGGCGGCCGGAGCGAAGCTCGGGGCGGCGGCCGGAGCACGGCCAAGTGCGGGCGAGGGCTGCGGTGCATGGGGAAGCGAGCGGAGAGGCTCTACGGCCTCCTAGCGTCACCAGGAGCAGGGTGACGCGCTCGGCTGCGGGCTGCGGTGGCCAGGGCGACGGCGGTGACATGGACGACAGCGGGGCGCTTCGGCCATCTATGAAACGATGGCTAAGGCGAGCGGCAAGCTACGGGGTTAGGGGAAAATGATCGAGGGCTCACCGCGGTCACGAAGAGCTTCTCGGCGAGCTCGGGGAGGCACGGACGGCGACGGATTTGACGGCGGCGATGCACGGCCGTGCACGAAGACGACGGGTCGATGGCGAGGTGACAGGGCGTCCGACGATGCTCGCGTTGAGGGGGGAGCTTCAAGGCGTCGAGGCGGATGTAGGGGACAGCACGGGGAAGGGGTCGACTGGCAGTGCCAGTCGGCTGGGCCGGCCTGCTGGGCCGCTGGGCCAGGCCGGCTGCACAGTGCCAGGCCGCAGGTAAGCACAGGTAGGCTTTTCCTTTTTTTGTTTTCTTTTCTATTTTTCTGACATTTGTTTGGTTTAAATAAAATACTAAACCATTTTATTTTCTTATGCCAGTTTTTGCAGGGGCTAATGGTATTATTCCAGAGCTCCTCAACAACTGGCATAATTTTTGGACAATATTATATATATATATATATAAATATTTATCCAACGCAAATAATTACTGGATTAATTCCAAATTCCCAAAATAAATACTTATGAGCACTTTAAAATATTGGTTTGATTTTTATCTCTGTCCAATATTTTCAGAGAGCAACATAAGCATTTTCTTGGACCCTTTTGGAGCAATTTTTACTTGGGTCATTTTCAGAAATGATCCTGAGGGTTTCACAAATCCCCATTTCAAATTTAAATGGAATTTAAACATGATGCAAACATGAAGGGCTAGCCTAGGTCATACCAGAACTAGGGATGTGACATACAAAGTCCTTCGTGGCCAGTTCGGCCACCCTATGCAGTTTGACCAGCTGTTTTAGCTGGCCGCTCAAGGGCACCGGATGTTCTGGCGCAAGGTATTGCGACCAGAACAGCTTCTCCGTCGAGCTCCCCTCTTCGGCTTGGAAGAATTCAGCAGCATCAGAAATGCTGCATGGCGGATCCGCAAATGCCCCTGGAGAACTCCAAATCCGGGTCAGTGAGAGATACCTCTTCTTCACATACTTGCTTTGCATAACAAAAGCCTTACCCACCACGATCTTTTTGGCCTCCTAGATTTCTTGGAGGGCGCATTGGGCTTCGGTCCGGGCCTCTTGTGCGCTCTGGCGGGCCTTCTCAAGTTCGGACTCTTGGTCCGCATGCTAACGCTCCAAGGACTCGTACTTCTTCAAAGCGTCCTGGAGTTCCTGCTGGACCTCCCCAACTTTGGCCTCATGCTTTTTTTCGGACGGCTCGTTCCTTCGCTGCCCTCTCCTCGGCCTTGGCCAGCGCTTTCTTGAGGGTTTCAACCTCAGTCGCCGCTCCTACAAATATCACGGCACTACAATCAATATACATCATTTATTCTTTTGGAATACACAGCAAGTCTCCACATACCTTGCTTGTCCTCTATCTGCCTTTTCACAAGGCCGAGCTCTTCTTCGGCCCGCTCCAGACTCTGCTTTAGTCCGGAGACCTTAGCAGCATGAGAGGTGGCGGCCAGCAGCGACACCTGTGTTCATAAGACATATTTAGTTAGTTTCCCGCGAAAATTACTTGATCATCTGTCCGGTTTTTCTTTCCAAACACCGGACAGTGTCTCAGGGGCTACACTGTCTACACTGTCTACATTTGTTGGTAGAGTATCTTTTTAAAGGAATTCCCAATGGGAGTAATTGACATTTCAAAACATGTAGTTACTCTTGGGATTTATGATATTGGTTTTGTTTCATTTGAACAACGAAATAATAATTAACATGAAGTCAAGATCATCTACATGTAAAGTGTTGCATCGTACAGATTGATTATTTTACTTATGCAATACTATAAATGAAGTGTTAACGGGGCCCTAAGTTTTACTTTCGCCCCAGGGCCCCCAACATGCATGAACCGGCCCTGCTACTGGTACAAACCCTCAGCCCCAAGGATGGACAACTCCCTCCTTGTCGTGGTGGCCGTCGGGATGATGAAGATGGCCATCGGTGATGATTTCCCTCTCCGGCAGAGTGCCGGAACGGGGTCTGATGAAGCTATGTACCTAGGGTAGGGTCATAGGCCTGACCTAGACTACCTCCCCAAGGACATCACCCTAAAGCCAGCAGCATTCAAAGGGTACCATCATCCACTCGACCAGAGACATTCCACTCAGAAGAATCAATGTCACTCGACCGTCACAGAAGTCACTCGTCAAACAGAAGATCTGAAGCCACTCTACACAGCAACGGTCAGGTGTTTACTCATAGCCTTAACTACCATTTATAGCACTTTAAGACGGACGTTACCTGTAACGCTCCACCTTTATGTACATTGAACCCCGCATAACGGAGGGGGGCTGGGGTCCTGGCGCACTCTATATAAGCCACCCCCTCCTCCAGGACAGGGGTTCGCATCTTTTGGAAACACACACACACACACACACACATATAATCCAGTCGACCGCCCAGAGCACCGAGACGTAGGGCTATTACTTCCTCCGAGAAGGGCCTGAACTCGTAAACTCGTGTGTACAACTACTCCATAGCTAGGATCTTGCCTCTTCATACCTACCCCTCATTCTACTGTCAGTCTTAGAACCACGACAGTTGGCACCCACCTTGGGGCAGGTGTCTTAGCAGTTTGTTGGACAAGTTGCGATTTTTCCGATTCCTGTCATCATGGTTTCCAGCGGAGGATTAGCTGAAGGCCGCGAGATCCATCTCGGTGTGCTTATCTTCATCGCCGATGACTCTGCTTGGCTCCACGAGGCTCCACTCGACGTCGAGGCGCTCCCCGTCCGTGGCGCGACGCACTTCCGTGCATGCGTTCGCGGCGTCATTCTTCGGTAGCCGTCGACTCAGTATCAGTCGGCTCCTACGGCGACCTCGCTTTCCGTTGTTCGCCGGCGACAGTGATCCGGTCGATCGCGGCTTCAGCAGTGGGTGAGGCATGCGGTGGCCCGCCAATTGGCCACCCCACAAATCGCGGCGATCGAGCCTGATGAAAATCTCTACGGCCTGTTCGATCTGTCGACTGGCTCCGTCGAGACTGCATCCAACTGCGACAGCAGCGACCCCGCGGCAGAAGTTTGATGGTCAATGTCGGATTTCGGGTTCCGGCAGACCCTTGAGGTTCGAACACTGGGGTGCGCGCGGAGATTTCGCCTTCTACCTACCTGCACCCCTCCGCCTCGCTAAGATCTAATCTATGGAAAGAACAGCACAAGAGACACAGGGTTTATACTGGTTCGGGCCACCGTTGTGGTGTAATACCCTACTCCAGTGTGTGGTGTGGTCGATTGCCTCTTGGGCTGATGATGATGAGCAATACAAGGAAGAACAGCCTCGCGAGGGTCTGTTCTTGGCTGAGGGGATGAACTGCTAGGAGGAGTTCAGTCACCCTTCTCTCTCTCTCTCTTCTCGATTCTCTCTCCGATTTCCCTCCTAGCTAGTTTCTCTCTTGGCTTCTAGATTCTCCCTTCTTGATTCCGATCCTCCTACCCTGGGGGTGGCTAGTCCTATTTATAGGCAAAGGCCCTGGTCCTCTTCCCAAATATTGAGCGGGAAGGGCGCCAACAATTGGCCATTTTAAAGGGGAACATCTGGTACACTTATCCTGACTAAAGTTGGTCCTCGCCTACCAAAGGCTCTGGTGGTGACGTTGGCTTGGGCTCCACAATGACTTCCTCCCTGCCGTTGGACTGGTCTTGGTCTCGTTGCACCGAAACGGGTGCCTTTGCTTGATGCTCTTGCCTGCGCTTGCTCCCTTTGCACCAAAGAGGAAAGGAGGACACTACGCGGGCTGGCGCCCGCCTGGCACCCTGGTCGTCATGGCTTGCGTCACGGGCACCTCGTGAGGTACCCCGCCTTGATCTCTCCACCTCCTCGCGAGCCAGCCTGATGAGGCCGTGCCTGAGGAAGCTCCGTGTCGTCCGCCCCGCGAGGCTTGGCCCCTTGCGAGGGTCTTGGGTCTGTGTTGATGAAGATGGGCCGTGCTGGGCCCCTCCTCGAGCCACGCTGCAGGCCGCAGGCAGGCAAGTCTGGGGACCCCCGTTCCCAGAACGCCGACAGTAGCCCCCGGGCCCAAGGCGCGCCCGGACTTGGCCGTGCAGGGAGGCGAAAGGGCAAGGGCGAAGCGCCGCGGGCCCTAACAGCCTGCGGCCTTGGGCGCCGCGTGGCAGTTGATTGGACGTGAGCGTCTCCACTTCCCCATGGCGCCTCGGCAACTGCACGGATTGGACAAGTCCCTGCATGCAAAGCGGGTCATGATTACCTGCGATCGTGGAGTTCGGCGGTTGGCCTTCACCGGCCATAAGTACGGAACGGCGCGCGCCCTTCTAGTCCATCCCTTCTTGCTTCTCCTTCTTCCCGGTCCTTGTTCCGTCTTGCTGCGATGGCTCCGATCCGTCGGTTCTCGACGGCAGAGAAGGGAAAGGCTCCCCGAGAGGAACCAGACCCGCTCCCGCCAAAGAAACGGCTCGCCCTCCGCGGCTGGGACGAGGGGGCCCATCAGGTGGTGTCGAGGCCCTGGTGCGAGCGGCCACCGCCGGGATTCCCGCTTCCCTTGTACGCCCACATCGAGGGCTCTGAAGGAGTCGATGCCGATCGCCACGGGCGGCGCCGCCGTCGGCGCCGACGGGTCACGAAGGTGTGGGTTGTCCCCCCTGGGGTCCACACTAAGGGCTCCTCCCGAGAGTTCGTGCTCCACGCCGCCATGCCTCCTTAGTCTTGGATTCGCCTTCCTCCCTTCTTCGCCTCCATCATCCTGCAGGGAGAACTCCTGGAGCTTTGGCTGCAGCACGCCGGCTGCAGCACCCTCGCGACCGAGGCAGAGGTCGCGGTCGTTGCCCCGGGCGAGGTCTTCATGACTCGATGCTAGAGCAAAATCGCCCGGGTTTGCAGGACAAGAGGCGCCTTCGCGATCCACTTGGAGTACGACGGTGCTTCAGTGATGTCCTTCAAGGTCTTCGATGCGAACGGGCGCCGGCTGGAGTGCTGCCCCGGGAGAGGTGGTCGGGACCCTGCTACGGCGAGGACTGGGCCCGCCGACCGCTCCCTTTGCGGCTCCTCAGGCGGCGGAGGGTCCAGCGACTCCGGCGAGCTCTTCGTGACTCCGGAGACGAGCGATGACAGCTACGAGCCCCAGAGCCGGCGCCGCTCCTGGAGCAGGGCGGGCTCGTCAGGCCGTCACCGACTCTGATCTGGATGGGGTTGGTGCCGGTGCTTGACGGCCCGCTGTTGACGATGGCGTATTTCGCAGGGGCGCGTGTAGTTAGCATCCTTTTAGGATCTGTTCCCTGCAAGGAATCAAAGACGCGTCCCGTGAGGGCTTGTAAGGTGCCTGTGATCCTGTTTGTTAATATAACCCTTGTCGTAGAATTGTGCGAGTTGCTCATTCCGTCTTAGCTCAGTCCTCCCTTTCAAACCTCACGAGGGCTTGGTGCTCTGCGCCGACAGGTCCCAGTCCCAAGGCGGCTTCAGCCGTCGCTGGTATGCCAGGTCGCGATGCCGTGGTCAAGGCCAGGAGGTGAGCGACCTGGGGTCCGGTAAGAGCCCCTGAGTCGCGATGCTCAGGAGGTCCCCTTTGGCGCTCAAGCAGCCGTCGTTCGGTGAGAAAGGAGAGCAGCATCGCTAACACGGGATTGCATTAGGTGCGGGGATGGTGCCACGATAGCTGGTGCTTCCGGGTGGTGACTTATCTCGAGAATCAGGGACCGCTCTCTGGTGTGTCACCGGGTCCGTGCATCGGCAGGCGTGAGGTTGCTCGGCGAGGTCCTCGCGTGTTCCTCCCCTCTCGCCTTTGCTCCCCTTTCTGCTCTACGTCCTCGGGTCCCGGCCCTCGAGCGAGTCTCAGCCGTCACTGGTATGCCAGGTCGCGATGCCGTGGACAAGGCCAGAGGGTGAGAGCTGGAGAGCCAGTAGGAGCCCTGAGTCGCGATGCTCAGGCAGCCCCCCCCCTTTAACGTGCAAGCAGTTCGCGCGGATGAGAGTGAAGGAGACACCGCAAGGGCCTCTCCTGACGCAGCTCCTTTAGGAGATCCTGTAGACCCATCATAGAAAGAACGAGGGGTTGCCATGACAATTGACAGTCAGCCGTTGGTTGCTTCCGAGGGGCGATGAGGCACTGAAGGCTTGACGAGGTGGCGCCATGCGGGGCTGCCGCGGCCAGAGCTCAGCCATTCAGGTTTGTCGGCGTTGCAGGGACGGACCCATGCGCAAGCGTCGTGCCGTTTGGGAGCAGCTCCGTCAGTTGGCGTCAGTTGAGCGGGCAACTAGGTCAAACACATTAGCCGCGAAGGAGTGGATTCATTCAAATAGATGCTGGGAAGGCGGACATCACTGGGTCAGGCCCGAGCGACTTGGGGATGATGCAGCCCGTGGGGCACCCCCAACAAAGCAAGCTAACAACATGAAACAAAAGGGATACATGCCGCAGGGACGGACCCACGCGGCCTGGGAATAATGCAGCCCTGGGGGGCGCTCCCAGCTAGAAATGAAACTTGAAAGATGTCACCTGATGATGTTGAGGACGAAGGAGTGTTGGTGTAGCAGACTCGGTGGGCTGCGGAAGCCGATCCTCACGAGCCCTCAGGCCCAGGGTCCTCGGGAGGCTCCGGAGGCGCTGGTGGCTCCTCGCGGACCATCTCCATCTCCGCCAGGGCTGCGGAACGCCTGGCCTCTTGAGCCTCCATGATACCCCTCATGAGGCGCTGGTACATGGCAGCCGCGTTCGGCAAGCCGTAAGGCATGCGAATGTAGCTGTGGGGTGGACCTTCGCAGCGCCCCACTCGCGAGGGCCAGAGGCGCTCCAGAGAGGCAACTCGATTGAGCCCTGGTATGTCGATGCAGACGCGCAGCCCACCATCCTCGCCTGGATGGGGAGCCACAGCTGGTAGGCGGCGGCCGCCTTTCATGACTCTTGACTCCTGTAGCTCCTGAATGGCCTTGCTGACGAACTCCTGAGGGTCTGGCTCTCCTTGCCTTACTCCTTCTTGAGGGAAACGTGCTTCGAAACACGCCTCCATGTGGTGCCCAAGCGCCTCCCTCGTGACCTTAGCCAGGTCAGTGGCCCTCCAGGGGAGAGCCCCCGAGCCCTGCCTGAGGAGGGCGCCGGGAGCGCTTTCCTATGCGATGGAAGGAGGTTCCCCCTGGGCAGGCGCGGGCCCTGAGGGGCCTGCCTCCTGAGGGGCCGGGCCGGACGATGTCTTCTTCTTCTTGGGGGCGGTCTCGGGAAGCCTCCTGCTTCCGCGATCTGGGTCTTCCAGTGATGCGGCCTGAAAGGCTCGTTCCAGGGAACACACCGCGTCCTTCTCTTCACAGGGCACCGTGATGACTCCGCCACTTCCTGGCATCTTGAGGACGTTGTAGCCGTGGTGAGTTACGGCCATGAACTTGGCCAGCGCTGGGTACCCAAGGATGGCGTTGTACGGTAGGCGAATGTGAGCGACGTCGAAGTCGATGAGCTCGGTGCGGTAGTTGTCGCGTGCCCCTAAGGTGACAGGGAGGCGGACCTGCCCAATCGGGACCGTGGAGCCGTCGGTGACTCCAGAGAAAGGCTTGGTTGGCTGAAGCTGGTTGTAGGGCACTTGGAGATTGTTGAATGTTTCCACGGACAGGACGTTGATCCCTGCCTCGCCATCGATGAGGGTCCTGGTGACCACCACGTTGCTGATGATTGGGGAACAAAGCATCGGGAGGACTCCGGCTGTAGCCGCACACTTGAGCTGATCTGCTGAGCTGAACATGATGGCGCACGCTGTCCACCTGAGAGGGCGCGTGGCTTCAAGCTTGGGGAGGACTGCATTCACTTCGGGGGCGAACTGCTTGAAGATGCGTTGAGAGGCTGGGGCTTGAGCCCCGCCCAGGATGCAGGCGATCGTGCGCGGCTCCTGGAAGCCCCCAGCCCCCTCGTCCTAATGGCGGTCCTCGTTTCTCCTTGGCTGCGGCGGTAGCGGAGGGAGGCCTGCGTTGCCTTGCGGGCGATCCTCGCGAGGTTGATCCCTCCAGTCTCCCTCGCGAGGCAGGTCTTGCCAGTGATCCTCGCGAGGTTGATCGCGCCACCCTTGGCGCGGGCCACGGTCTTCCCAGCGTCATGCGTTCCTTCCTCCTCCTCGACCGTAGCCCCGGTCACCGCGGTCGGGGCGATGGCCGATCCTTCCTTCTCGCACGGCTCGGAGCTCTTGACATTCGTTGGTGTTGTGGGTGTGGAGGTCGTGGTACACACAGTACCGACTGCCCTTGGGAGATTCGGGCTGATCTCTGCCCCGCTTGGTGTCTGGTTCTGCCGCGAGCACGGCAGCCCCCTTGCGCTTCACATCCTTGGCCTTGGGCTTCTTCTCTTCTAGGTCTGCGGCAGGCAGCTCAAGGAGGGAGAGACGCCCTTCCTCAGCCCTGGCGCACTTGGTTGCCAAGTTGAACAGCTCCAAGGAAGTGCGCAGGTCTTCATGCATCGCCAGCTCCTCATTCATCTTGACATTGCGCACGCCGTCGGAGAAGGCTGAGATGATGGCCTCCTCGGTCACCTTGGGAATCTTGAGGCATGCGTTGTTGAAGCGCTGGATGTACTTCTGCAGGGTCTCTTCGGGTTGTTGCTTGATGCGGCGCATGTCGCTCACGGCGGGTGGCCGGTCGCGAGTACCTTGGAAGTTGGCGATGAAGCGGGTGCGCATCTCGTCCCAGGAGGAGATCGTGCCTGGAGCTAGGTTCAGGAGCCATGTGCGGGCCCCGTCCTTGAGTGCCATGGGAAACCAGTTCGCCATGACCTTCTCGTCTCCGTTGGCAGCTTCGATGCCCAGCTCATAGAGCTGGAGGGACTCCGCAGGGTCGGCTGTGCCGTCGTAACGAGGAGGCAGGTCTGGCTTGAACTTGTCGGGCCACGCGACGCTGCGTAGCTCGGTGGTGAAGCAACGGCAGCCTGCTGTGGCCACGGGAGGCCTTGGGTGACGGAGAGCTTGGTCTTGCATGTCCCCACGCGCTGCAGCTGGGAGCAGCGCAGGGTCTTGACGTGCGGGAGCAGGAGCATGGTCGCGACGTGCTGGAGCAGGGAGCGCCCGGGCAGCTTCTTGCGGGCGAGGGACTTCTTGGCAGCTCTGCTCTTGCCGCGCTGGCACCTGACAGAGCGGGTTACACCCAGGGGCCACGCGCCTTGGAGCCATGGTGCCTTCTTGAGGAGGAGGCGGCTGGGGCGCCCCCGCAGCTTCGTCGCCCGTGTAGGGCGGGGTGCGGTGCAGCTGAACGGACGGTGCAGGAGAGCCCCCTGCTGCGCTGACGAGCTCGGCGACGCGGTCGAGCCATTCTTCGTAGATGTCGTCGACGGGACGGTAGCGCGGGAGCTCGTTTGCCGCGATGAGCGCAGCTCGAGCCTCCATGGGTGCGCGGAGCGCGCGGGACGAAGAACCAGCTGGGGTGGGCGAGGGAGTAGCGGTGCGGTCGTCTTGCCGCACGGACAGATGCTGAGACGACGCTTGCTGCTCGTCCCCCGCCGGGCCGGTGGCGGCGTTGACGGCAGGTGACAGGGAACGGCGAGGACGCCCGCCGACAGGAGCCGTCTGGGTGACGCGGGAAGCGACAGCGGCCCGGCGCTTGGCGCGGGCCCGACGAGCGTCAGACATGGACGCGATGGTCGGAGGAGAACGGGGTGGTGGAAGACGAATTCCGGCGCACCCCTACCTGGCGCGCCAAATGTCGGATTTCAGGTTCCGGCAGACCCTTGAGGTTCGAACACTGGGGTGCGCACGGAGATTTCGCCTTCAACCTACCTGCACCCCTCCTCCTCGCTAAGATCTAAGTTATGGAAAGAAAAGCACAAGAGACATAGGGTTTATACTGGTTTGGGCCACCGTCGTGGTGTAATACCCTACTCCAGTGTGTGGTGTGGTGGATTGCCTCTTGGGCTGATGATGATGAGCAATACAAGGAAGAACAGCCTCGTGAGGGTCTGTTCTTGGCTGAGGGGATGAACTGCTAGGAGGAGTTCAGTCACCCTTCTCTCTCTCTCTCTTCTCGATTCTCTCTCCGATTTCCCTTCTAGCTAGTTTCTCTCTTGGCTTCTAGATTCTCCCTTCTTGATTCCGATCCTCCTACCCTGGGGGTGGCTAGTCCTATTTATAGGCAAAGGCCCTAGGCCTCTTCCCAAATATTGAGCGGGAAGGGCGCCAACAATTGGCCATTTTGAAGGGGAACATCTGGTACACTTATCCTGACTAAAGTTGGTCCTCACCTGCCAAAGGCTCTGGTGGTGACACTGGCTTGGGCTCCACAATGACTCCCTCCCTGCCGTTGGACTGGTCTTGGTCTCGTTGCACCGAAACGGGTGCCTTTGCTTGATGCTCTCACCTGCGCTTGCTCCCTTTGCACCAAAGAGGAAAGGAGGACACTATGCGGGCTGGCGCGCTCCTGGCACCCTAGGTCGTCATGGCTTGCATCACGGGCACCTCGTGAGGTACCCCGCCTTGATCTCTCCGCCTCCTCGCAAGCCAGCCTGATGAGCCATGCCTGAGGAAGCTCCATGTCATCCGCCCCGCTAGGCTTGGCCCCTCGTGAGGGTCTTGGGTTTGTGTTGATGAAGATGGGCCATGCTGGGCCCCTCCTCGAGCCACGCCGCAGGCCGCAGGCAGGCAAGTCTGGGGACCCCCATTCCCAGAACGCCGACAGTCAATGGACCACGCAGTCCTCCTGGCTTCACCCATGAAGACGGTGGTGATGGCGTCGGCGACCCATCACATGCCCACAAGGAGTACTGCCCCGAACCCCTCGCTTCGCAGCGAAGGGAAGAGCTTCGGCACTGTAACATGGATGCACTTCACACTCCTATCGCTGGAGAAACCCCCGAGGCCCAGGCCTTGGAGGAGGCGCGCCTAGCCAACTTGGCTGAGCGCACTCGACTGGAGAACCTCCAGTGCGCTCTCGACGAGCGTGCTCGGCAGCGAATACCTGAATTCAGTCGACGACAACTTTTTCCGCCTCCGACTCAGGTATACCGAAGTCCGATCCAGAATCCCACAGCTGCAGCTCGAATAGAAGAGTCAATTCAACCTTCCCAGTCAGAAGCTGGCCGAGGTTTGATGCAGATCCAAGCTTTGCTCCGGGCAGCGGGAGAGCAGAATACAGCAGTATCTCAGTCACAGAATAGGATTCATAGAAGATCTGTGGTGGCATATACTGTCCAATCTGCTCATAGCCCAAGATCGCCTCCGCAGCGTGAGGAACATGGGCACCGGCAAGATCAGTACAGGAACCGTGAGCAGTATGATCATCGACTCGACCACGATGACCGTCGTCGAGTGCCCACGCCTCCTCCGAGGAGTGGGTCATACGTGCCTCGGCGGCAAGATGACAGGCGCCCCCACAGCGGCGAACGAAGAATTCCAGTCGACCCCAGAGAGCCAGACTTTGATGCTAGATCTATCCTCGTTAGAGGTCTGGTTGATAGGAACAGGGCTCACAGAGAAGGCCAGGATAGAGGTCATCCGACTGGAAGCAGGGTGCACATTTTAGGACCCGAGTGTTTCAGCAGAGCCATCAGAGCAGCAATGATTCCTCCCAACTTCAGGTTGGCGACTGGAGTCAGCAAGTTCACCGGCGAGTCCAAGCCAGACACTTGGCTTGAGGACTACCGAGTGGCTATGCAGATTGGTGGCGGCAATGATGATGTGGCTATGAAGCACCTCCCCTTGATGTTGGAGGGCTCAGCCAGAGCGTGGTTGAATCAGTTGGCTCCTGGCAGTATATATAGTTGGGAGGAACCTGCTCGAGTGTTTGTTAGGACCTTTGAAGGCACTTGCAAAAGGCTGGCAGGGTTGACAGAATTGCAGTGTTCTGTCCAGAAACCGAATGAAACCTTGAGATATTATATCCAGAGATGGATCACATTGCACCATACAGTGGAGAATGTGTCAGATCACCAAGCAATTTGTGCCTTCAAGTAAGGCGTTAAGTATCGGGAGTTGAATCTGAAATTCGGTCGGACAGGAGATATGACTCTGACTCGGATGATGGAGATTGCCACCAAATATGCCAATGGTGAAGAGGAAGACCGACTCTGGAGTGGCAAGCACAACACAGTCGCCCAAGAAACCGGAGGAGGGAATTCCAGTCGGAAATAGAAGCAAAAGGCTGAACCAGGTGCTCCTAGTGAAGCTTTAGCTGTTGCCCAAGGAAAGTTCAAAGGAAAGCCCAAGGGGCCCTGGACTCCCAAAAAAGTTAAGGATAAAGACGGGAATGATGTGTTGGATTTACCATGCCATATTCATACCAAAAAAGATGAAGAGGGGAACGTCATTTACCCTAAACACACCACTCGACAGTATCGTTTCCTTATCCAGCAGTTCCGAGAGAAACAACCCAATGAGAAGGAAAAGGAGTTGGACGGAGGTGAGGATAGCAAAGAAGATGATGATGGTTTTCCCAATGTCAATTCCACACTGATGATTTTTGCTGATGTTGAAAGCAAAAGTCGGTTGAAAGTTATTAACAGGGAAGTAAACATGGTTGCTCCTGCAACACCCAGTTATCTGAAGTGGTCCCAGGCTGCCATCACATTTGACCAGTCAGACCATCCAGCTCATATAGCCACCCCTGGGAGGCAAGCACTGGTGGACGACCCAGTAGTTGAAGGCACTCGACTGACTAAAGTGCTGATGGATGGTGGCAGTGGCCTGAATATTCTTTACGTTGAAACCTTGAAGGGAATGGGCATTCCGATGTCCAAGCTTAGTGAAAGCAAAGTTTCCATGGTGTTATTCCTGGCAAGAAAGCTCAGTCACTCGGCCAGATCGCCCTTGATGTGGTTTTCGGTGATTCCAAGAATTACCACAAGGAAAAGTTGACATTTGAGGTAGTGGATTTCAAGAGTGCTTACTATGATATTCTGGGTAGGCCTGCTTATGCACGTTTTATGGCTCGACCATGTTACATGTATCTCAAATTGAAGATGCCTGGTCCTAAAGGAGTACTCATTGTCACTGGCAATCGGCAGAAGGTGGAAGAGTGCTTCCAAAAGGGCTCAAAAATTGCCGATGCACAGATGGCAGTAGTAGAACTACAAGAGTATCAGAAGAATGCAGATCTGAGTGATTTGCTGCAGCCAAGAAGCCTACCACAGATTCTGCATTTCAGTCGTCCGGTGAAACAAAGCCGATTCATATTCACCCGACTGACCCCAATGCTGCTCCGACCCATATCTCAACAACACTCGATAGCAAATAGGAAGAAGCGCTAATCCAGTTCCTCCATGAGAACTGGGACATCTTTGCATGGAAAACTTCTGACATGCTGGGTGTACCCAGGGGACTGGCTGAGCATTGTTTGCGAGTTGACCCAAAAGTAAAACCAGTCAAGGAACATCTCCGACGGTCCGCCGTCCAGAACAGAAAAGCAATCGGCGAGGAAGTGGCTCGGCTCCTGGCAGTTGAGTTCATCCGTGAAATCTACCGCTCCGAGTGGCTCCAATGTTGTCATGGTCCCCAAGAAGGACGACTCACTTCGCATGTGCATTGACTTCAAGCATATCAATCGGGCCTGCCCGAAAGATCATTTTCCTCTCCCCCGCATCGACCAAATCGTCGACTCAATTGCGGGGTGTGAGCGTTTGTCTTTTTTGGATGCCTATTCCGGGTACCATCAGATCCGACTGTATGGTCCCGATGATATAAAAATGGCTTTCATCACTCCATTTGGATGCTTTTGTTATGTCACTATGCCATTCGGCTTGAAGAACGCCGGAGCCACATTCATGAGGATGATCCAGAAGTGTCTGCTCACTCAAATCAGTCGGAATGTGGAAGCATACATGGATGACATTGTGGTCAAGTCATGTAAAGGTTCCGACCTGTTGGCTGACCTTGCTGAAACCTTTGCCAATCTCAGAAGATATGATATCAAGCTTAATCCATCAAAATGCACATTCGGAGTTCCTGGCGGAAAGTTACTCGGTTTCCTCGTTTCCGAACGAGGGATCGGCGCTAACCCAGAGAAAGTTGGTGCTATACTTCGGATGAAACGCCCTGTGCATGTGCATGATGTCTAGAAGCTTACTGGTTGTTTGGCCGCCTTGAGTCGATTCATTTCTCTCCTCGGTGAAAAGGCATTGCCTCTTTACCGACTGATGAAGAAGTCTGATAAGTTCGAGTGGACTCCCAAAGCTGACGCAGCATTTACAGAGCTCAAAGCCCTGCTTTCCACCCAGCCGGTGCTTGCTGCGCCAATCAGCAAAGAGCCTTTACTGCTTTGTATTGTAGCCACTGGACAAGTTGTCAGTACAGTACTCACGGTCGAGCGGGAGGAAGAAGGAAAAGCCTATAAAGTTTAGTGCCCAGTATATTATGTTTCTGAAGTTCTGACTCCGTCGAAGCAAAGATATCCACATTATCAAAAGCTTGTTTATGGGATTTACATGACGACGAAGAAAGTTGCACACTACTTCTCTGATCATTCCATTACAGTCGTTAGCGATGCTCCATTATCAGAGATTCTGAACAACAGAGACGCAACTGGTCGAGTGGCAAAGTGGGCGATTGAACTCCTTCCCCTGGACATCAAATTTGAGGCAAAGAAGGCCATCAAGTCCCAAGCAATAGCTGATTTCCTTGCCAAGTGGATCGAACAACAACTTCCGGCGCAAATCCACTCGGAGCATTGGACCATGTTTTTTGATGGGTCCAAGATGTTGAATGATTCCGGTGCGGGGCGGTGTTGGTATCCCCCTGTGGTGACAAACTCAGCTATGTTCTCCAGATTCACTTTGACTCCTCCAATAATGAAGCCGAACATCAGGCACTTCTGTACGGGTTGCGTATGGCCATTTCACTCGGCGTCTGTCGCCTCATGGTCTATGGCGACTCAGATTTGGTGGTCAATCAAGTAATGAAGGAGTGGGATGTCAGAAGCCCAGCTATGACTGGTTATTGCAATGCAGTGAGAAAGCTAGAAAAGAGATTTGAGGGATTAGAGCCCCATCACATCCCTCGACTGAAAAATCAAGTGGCCGATGATCTGGCAAAGATAGGCTCCAAGAGAGAAGCCATCCCCAACAATGTGTTCTTGGAGCACATTCATACGCCTTCAGTTCAAGAATATCTCTTCACTGAAGAGCCCCCACAGCCGAAGAGTGCCACCGATCTGACTGAAATCGAGGTTCCAGCCATAGTCGATTTGATTTTGGAGGTTTTGGTCATCACCCCCGATTGGACAATACCATATATCGCATACATTCTTAGAAGGGAACTCCCAGAAGATGAAGAAGAGGCTCGACAGATTGTCCGTCCATCTAAAGCCTTTACTGTGATAAGAGGACAGTTGTTCAGAGAAAGTGTGATTGGAGTTTGCCAGAAATGCATAACGCCTGAAGAAGGTCGAGTGATCCTCAACGACATCCACTCGGGGACCTGTGGTCATCATGCGTCCTCTCGAACAATTGTGGCCAAAGCATACCGAGCGGGATTTTACTGGCCACGGGTAAATGAGATGGCACAAGAAATAGTCGACCAATGTGAAGGTTGCCAGTTTTACTCCAACATGTCTCACAAGCCTGCGTCAGCCTTGAAGACCATTCCACTCGTCTAGCCCTTTGCTGTTTGGGGATTAGACATGGTTGGACCTCTGAGGACTGGTAGGAGTGGATTCACTCATGTGCTTGTAGCAGTCGACAAGTTCACCAAGTGGATTGAGGCCAAGCCTATCAAGAACCTTCATGCCAGTACTGTTGTCAGCTTCATTAGAGAGATAACATTCAGATATGGTGTTCCACACAGCATCATCACTGACAACGGATCAAACTTCGATTTTGATGAGTTCAGAACTTTCTGTGCTTCACAAGGTACTCGAGTCGACTATGCCTCGGTCGCCCATCCCCAATCGAATGGACAAGCTGAAAGAGCAAATGGATTGATTCTCAAAGGACTGAAACCCCGACTGATGTGTGACCTCGAACACGCAGCAGGAGCCTGGGTTGATGAAATTCCATCAGTATTGTGGGGATTGAGGACAACTCCCAATCGGTCGACTGGTAGAACCCCATTTTTCTTGGTTTATGGAGCCGAAGTTGTACTTCCAAGTGACTTGCTCCACAATGCGCCCGGAGTCGAGCTTTTCTCAAAGGAAGAAGCAGAACAAGCACGACAAGATGCAGTTAATCTCTTGGAAGAAGAAAGAGAGATGGCCTTGATCCGATCAACCATCTATCAGCAAGACCTACGTCGATTCCATGCCAGAAACGTGAGGGGTCGAGCATTTCAAGAGGGAGACTTCGTTCTCCGAGTGGATCAGCAGAAACCACACAAGCTTGCTCCTTCCTGGGAAGGCCCCTTCGTTGTCACCAGAGTGCTCCACAATGGAGCGCACCACCTCTACGATGTCGAGCACAAGAAAGACGAGCCGCGCGCTTGGAATGCGGAGCTGCTCTGCCCCTTTTATACTTAAACACTCAGTCTGTTGAGATGTGATAAGAAGCACCTTTGTAGTTTGTTTATCAAAGACAAGAGTTTTTACAGTCTTCTGAAAATGATTATCGATTGCTTACGTTTGTTTCTGAAATCCCCCAGTGGGTGGCTTAGCTGTGAATCTGTTTCGCCTAAGTTGAAAAAATCCTACAGAGTGATGAGCAAGCCTCTCACTCGGGGGCTTAGCTGCAGTCCAGTACTCGCCTAAGTTGAAAAAATCCTACCGAGTGATGAGCAAGCCTCTCACTCGGGGGCGTAGCTGCAGTCCAGTACTCACCTAAGTTGAAAAAATCCTACCGAGTGGTGAGCAAGCCTCTCACTCGGGGGCTTAGCTGCACTCCAGTACTCGCCTAAGTTGAAAAAAATCCTATCGAGTGATGAGCAAGCCTCTCACTCGGGGGCCTAGCTGCAGTCCAGTACTCGCCTAAGTTGAAAAAATCCTACCGAGTGATGAGCAAGCCTCCCACTCGGGGGCTTAGCTGCAGTCCAGTACTCGCCTAAGTTGAAAAAATCCTACCGAGTGGTGAGCAAGTCTCTCACTCGGAGGCTTAGCTGCAGTCCAGTACTCGCCTAAGTTGAAAAAATCCTACCAAGTGATGAGCAAGCCTCTCACTCGGGGGCTTAGCTGCAGTCAGTACTCGCCTAAGTTGAAAAAATCCTACCGAGTGGTAAGCAAGCCTCTCACTCGGGGGCTTAGCTGCAGTCCAGTACTCGCTTAAGTTGAAAAAATCCTACTGAGTGATGAGCAAATCTCTCACTCGAGGGCTTAGCTGCAGTCCAGTACTCGCCTAAGTTTTAAAAATCCTACCGAGTGATGAGCAAACCTCACACTCGGGGGCTTAGCTGTAGCCCAGTGCTCACTTAAGTTTCAAAAATCCTACCGAGTGATGAGCAAACCTCACACTCGGGGGCTTAGCTGCAGCCCAATGCTCGCCTAAGTTTCAAAAATCCTACCGAGTGATGAGCAAACCTCACACTCGGGGGCTTAGCTGCAGCCCAGTGCTTGCCTAAGTTTCAAAAATCCTACCGAGTGATGAGCAAACCTCACACTCGGGGGCTTAGCTGCAGCCCAGTGCTCGCCTAAGTTTCAAAAATCCTACCGAGTGATGAGCAAACCTCACACCCGGGGGCTTCGCTGCAGTCTAGTACTCGCCTAAGTTGAAAAACCATCCCTATCCGCAAGGACGACGAGGTGCCGGTCGACTGCAATCCTCTCCACGGAGCTGCACCACAAGTACAACGTCTGCTCCATCCCTATCCGCAAGGATGACGAGGTGCAGGTCGACTGCAATCCTCTCCACAGAGCTGCGCCACAAGTATAATGTCCGCTCCATCCCTATCCGCAAGGACAACGAGGTGCAGGTCGACAGAAATCCTCTCCACAGAGCTGCGCCACAAGTACAATGTCCGCTCCATCCCTATCCGCAAGGACTACAAGGTGCAGGTCGACTGCAATCCTCTCCATGAAGCTGCGCCACAAGTACAATGTCCGCTCCATCCCTATCCGCAAGGACGACGAAGTGCAGGTCAACTGAGATATATCCCTCAGAGTTGCATCTCAAAAAATATTCCGAGTGAAGATTAAATTCCACTCGAAGGCAAACGCAAGCACATGCAGAAGATAAACCAAGATCAGATAAAATCTCAAGAGTTTCAAAACAAAGTTAAAAGTACTCGGGCGTCAGGCCCGAAGGAGTTTAACGGTTACAAAAACCACTCGGCATCCCGAGGAAATTTAAAGCAAGTTTAAGTATCAAGTTTTTTCACTCGGCAGGAGGAGGACTTGCAGGCTCGACGAACTCGTCCAAATCAATCCCGTCCGCGATCCGAGTGGCAGCAACAATAAAAGTCTCCATGAAGGACTGGAAGTTGTACCTTTTTGTGTTGGCAACCTTGATCGCCGCCAACTTCTCCTCTCGAGCTTCTCGGCACTGGACCCTGACCAGTGACAGAGCCACGTCAGCACCGCATCAGGCAGAGGACTTCTTCCATTCCTACACTGGACCAGGGATCTCGTTGAGTCGAGCCATCAAAGACTCGAGATCATTCTGAAGTGTTGCCCTCGGCCAGAGCAATGAGTCAATGCGTGAAACTGCAACCTTCAGACTTGTAACACTGGCGACGCGAGATTCCAGTCGAAGCACACTCATGGCAGCCTCGTCACCGACTAGAGAAAGGATAGGGTCCAAGACTGTCTCGACCCGTCCAGTCTCCTCTTCAAAGTTTTGGCAGAATTCTGCAGAGTCAAGGAGTTAATAAGTCGACTGGTCGGGTCCAACTTGCAAACAGTAAAACAGTCGAGTAAAAAAGAGGTACCTTTGAGCATAAGAAAGAGTTTCTTGGCGAGAGCTTTCAGATAGGCCTCCAAATCATTCCTCCTGCGAGTCATGCTCTCTAGCTGGTCGGTCAGAGCCACTTTATCTTTTTTCAGACGAGTCGCCTCTTGATTGGATTCAGTGAGAGACGACTTCAGCTTGTTGATTTCTTCCTCCAGTGCTCCGATCGAAGCCAGTTTCTGGTCAGCAAGGGCAGTCTTCTCCTGAGCCTCCTTCTGCGCAGCTGCAAGGTCCAGATCCTTCTTCTCCAGGGCCAGCCTCATTTTCTCTGCAAAATACACATTTAGATCAAACAGAAGAATGAAGAGATAACTTGAGAGATGGTCAAGATAAGTAGTCGACAGGCTGTTACCTTCCGTACCAGTGACTTCATCTTGAGCCTTCTTCAAGTTCTGCTGAGCCAACTCCAGGTTAAGGTTGAGTTGCCTTTGCTTTTCCTCAAATTCGGAGAACTTGGAGATAAGCGTACAAGATTTCTACAGTGAATAAAAGACATATCAATCGACAAGATCAAAGATTATTTATTTCCGAATGAATAAAACTTCAAGACTACTCAGACCCCAACCGACTGCCAGCAGTCGACTGTGGTCTCGGGGACTACACCCACTGGGTGCACTAAGTGTGCCCCCAGTGGTTCGGATTCCACTCGGCCAGTCCGCCCAGGCTGAGTAAAAAAGAGAGAGAAAGAAGTGCTCAGACCCCAACCGACCGCCAGCAGTCGACCGCGGTCTCGGGGACTAACACCCAGTGGGTGCACTTGGCGTGCCCCCACTGGTTTGGATTCCACTCGACTACACCCAGTGGGTGTACAATCTCAAAGTGCAAGACAATGAAAGATTGCGCGAAGGAAAATATTCGGGTAACATATCCTAAAAGAACAAATTCAGTCGGAAGTTGACTTACCTGGACATTGGCTCGAAGAGCCGTGCTGGCGTCATAAGCAACCTGACTGCTTTCATGCACCGCCTTCACCCACTCCATCATTATGCCAGCCTGATGAATAGCCTCCGCAGTAGCGTCCGACTGGATTTCTAGAACATGATGAGTAGCAAAGAAGGGGACGGACGGTCCAGACGCAGCGGCTTGGAGATCCGAGGCATGAGGTGGGATGGTTGAAGCAAGCTCTGGAGCAGTCGACGATGCAGGACGCACACTCGACACTGGGTCAGCAAAGGTTACAGAAACCTTACTCACATCCTCGGGCCGTTGAACTATTCACTCTGTCGCCGGCTCCGACTAGGATGTCTTGCTAGCTGTTGCCTTCTTCTTCCTGGGCCTCAGCGGCACATCCTTGTCATCATCCGGAAGCTCAATGACATTGGAGGGGCTGCAAAGAAATCAGTCGACCCTAAATGAGTCGCCATAATTTGACCAACTATACAATCGAGGACAAGATCATGAGGGTTGTACCCGGGTTGGAGGTGACCGCATCTTCCATGTCCTCATCTTCATACTGGCGGGTGGAAGTCCCAGAAGTAGCAGCACTACAAATTTCAGAATTCAGTCAGGCATGTTTGACGAAATGTGTCGACTCAAATCCAGATTCATACTAAAACAAGAAATCATGTCCAACTAATACCCGAAAGCAATGGGGATGGCCACTTTGATCTTCGGCGAGGCCTTTGGTTGTTTGGACGGCGTAGCTTTCGGTTGCTTCGACGCCTTTTCAGTCGGCGCCGGAGAAGACGTTCGAGGGCGCTTCGATGACTGCCCAGTTTGCACGGTCGCTTTGCCGCGGGCACTTGCTGGATCGTGAGAAAACTTGGATCGTTTTCCCTACGAGGAGGAGAGTCAACCTCTTCTTCATCACTCGGGTCGTCATTGTCCTCATCCTCTTCGTCGTCAGAGTGCCACTCGCCGCTTTCACCTCCACTCGCTTCCCCCTCTGGGTCCTGCTCCTGCTCCCCGTTGGGCATCGAGTACATCTCAGTCAGGGCCTAGAAGACAACAACCAAGATAGGAGACAGTCAGATGAGAGCAAACAGCTAATTGATAAACCAAGAAGACACTCGACCACTTGGAGTCATACCTTGTCGGTTTCGTACGAGTTGTTGAGCGGAGGAATCCTCTGAGATCCCCTGGGATTGTCCTTGTGTTCCAGTGATGCTCTTCAGCCACCCTTCCAACGTGGCATCGTCGACTTCCTATGGATGGATCCGAGTGGTGCCGTTGGTGCCCGAATACATCCACATGGATGGTCACGAGCTTGAAGGGGTTGGATGCGTCGCCTGAGGAAGACCTCCAACAGATCCATACCGGTTACCCCGTCACGAACAAGCTAAACTACTCGCTCAACCAGCACTTTCACTTGCGCCTTCTCCTCTGGGATCACTTTCAAAGCAGAGGGCTTCTCCACTCGGACCATGGAAAAGGGGGGAAGTCCAGTCGACTGACCGGGAGTCAGCTGGTCCTTACAGTAGAACCAGGTTGACTGCCACCCTCAGACTGACTCAGGAAGGATCATGGCTGGGAAAGTACTTCTACTCCTCATCTGAATCCCAAGACCCCTGCACATCTGAATCACTTGCGTCCTCTCATCACTCAGGTTGGCCTTCTTGACCGACTGAGAACGGCATGTGAATATGTGCGTGAAGAGCCCCTAGTGTGGCCGACAGCCCAGGAAGCTCTCACACATGGACACAAAAGCAGCGAGGTACACGATGGTATTCGAAGTAATGTGGTGGAGTTGCGCCCCGAAGAAGTTCAAAAAACCTCGAAAGAAAGGGTGGGGAGGCAAGGAAAACCCGCGGTCGACGTGAGTAGCGAGGAGAACGCGCTCACCCTCCTGTGGCTGCGGCTCGGTCTTGTTCCCCGGAAATCACGCCGATTCGTGGGGGGATCAGGCCCCCCTCGACCAGGTCGTCGATGTCATCCTGGCGGATCGTCGAGCAGATCCAGTCGCTCTGGATCCAGCCCGGTGGCAGGCCGGCCCTCGAAGAAGATCCGCCCCGGCCAGACTTCTTCCCCGTCACCTTCTTCGCGTGCTCCAATGCCACCGTCTTCTCCTTCCCCATCGCGGCGAGCAGAGCACGAATGGGGCGGC
Source organism: Triticum urartu (assembly GCF_056163025.1). NCBI lineage: Eukaryota > Viridiplantae > Streptophyta > Magnoliopsida > Poales > Poaceae > Triticum > Triticum urartu. Next base: position 163,656,226 of record NC_141878.1, on the reverse strand, counting down.
GGCGCTGGAGCAGGAGCAGATGCAGCGGAGAAAACTAAGAGGGAAAGAGAAGAACAAAGACGCACTATTCAAAGAAAACCCCGGCCCAACGCCTTATATGGGGCCGCTTCCGAGTGGCTGACTTGTGGGTCCGGACGACCCAATCAAATCCCGCAACAGTCACGCGCGAGGTACGTGGCGAAAAAGGTGGCGCAGTGATCAAGGCGGACGCACCTAATCCCTTCTGATTACTGTGGCCTCCCCTATTTTGCGTGCTTCCCCAAAATCCAAATCCCACGATATCCATGCACAGCGGGGCAATCTGTCAGACGGAATATATTCTCCATACCAGTACTCAAGACATCACAGTAAATTTCACTCGGCAGATTCAAGAATGGATCAAGGCGACTGAAAGGGAGTTGAGATCATTATGGTTGTTCGCTTGGTCACGATAAGTCACTACCGGAGCACAAAAATTGAACCGGAGAAATACTCAACTCCTTCTCCACTCAAGCCCCGAACCATTCGGGGGCTAATGATGAAGCTATGTACCTACGGTAGGGTCATAGGCCTGACCTAGACTACCTCCCCAAGGACATCACCCTAAAGCCAGTAGCATTCAAAGGGTACCATCATCCACTCGACCAGAGACATTCCACTCGGAAGAATCAATGTCACTCGACCGTCACAGAAGTAGCTCGACAAACAGAAGATCTGAAGCCACTCTACACAGCAACGGTTAGGCGTTTACTCATAGCCTTAACTAACATTTATAGCACTTTAAGACGGACGTTACTTGTAACGCTCCACCTTTATGTACATTGAACCCTGCATAACGGAGGGGGCTGGGGTCCTGGCACACTCTATATAAGCCACCCCCTCCTCCAGGACAGGGATTCGCATCTTTTGTAAACACACACACACATATAATCCAGTCGACCGCCCCAGGGCATCGAGACGTAGGGCTATTACTTTCGCCGAGAAGGGCCTAAACTTGTAAACTCGTGTGTACAACTACTCCATAGCTAGGATCTTGCCTCTTCATACCTACCCCTCATTCTACTGTCAGTCTTAGAACCACGACAGGGTCTAGATTGGTTTTCGATGGCTACAGAGCCTTGCGGCGATGGAAATTCTGATCTAGGGTTACTTCTGATGGTTATTTATAGGATTTTTGGCATCGGTTTCACATGAAGATGGGCCTCGAGGTGAGCACAACTCACCGGGGCAAGCCGGGCCCACCAGGCATGCCCTGGTGTCCTGTGCCCTACTCCTTCACCTTCTGGTCCTTCCACGAAGCTTCGGGGGTCTCTTTTGTTCCAAAGAAATAGTCAAAAAGTTTCAGCTCATTTGGAGAACTTTCATTTCTGCACAAAAAACAACACCATGGTAGTTTTGCTGAAAACAGTGTCAGTCCGAGTTAGTTCCATGCAAATCATACCAAAATCATATAATATTATTGTAAACATGGCATGAATACTTCATGAATTATAGATATGTTGCAGACGTATCAGCATCCACAAGCTTAATTCCTACTCATCCTTGAGTAGGTAAATAATAGAAGAAATAATTTATGAAGTGTGAATGCTAGCAAAGTGCACAAGTTTGATCAATGACAATTTCAATCACTTTTCCTAGCATCATAACAGCAATTCTTTCTCATAAAATTTATCACGTTAAAGTAACAACCAATGCACATGTTAAGGTTCAAACAATGAATTCTCTTGAAACTCAACAACCTATGTTCTCAGTCACCAAGCAATTGCAATTCAACTTATTCAACAGAGTCTAAGTAAGAGGTCCACATACTCAACCATCATATAGTCTTCTATGATTGCTAACAGTCACCGCATACACATGAGCAAAACATTTCAACCAGACACATAGAAAGATAGGGGCTTATAATTTCGCCTCCCAACATATTCACCTCAAGGGTGATGTCAACAATAATAACTCATGCTACCCATACCCAACTGGATATATGTGCCTAGATCTTTCCTCACCACGTGATGCTTTCCAAAAGAGAAAAATAAAAAGGAATAGAGAGAAAAACTTTGACTCTTGCACGAAAGTAAATACATAAAAGTAAAAGATAGGCCCTTCGCAGAGGGAAGCAGAGGTTGCCATGTGCTTTTTGTTTGTATGCTCAACCCCTTAGTGCAAAAGAACATCACATTATATTGCCCCTTATGATAGAAAACTTTATTATGCAGTCTGATGCTTTTATTCTTTGCCATCACAAGTTCGTACAATGCTCAATTTTATCTTACACTAAATGATCTAACACTTCTGGAAGCAATTTGTATTGCCTTATTGCATCGGTGACAACTTACTTGAAGGATCTTACACGATCCTTAGGTAGGTATGGTGGACTCTTGAAAATAAGATTTGGGTTTAAGGGTTTTTGGATGCACAAGTAGTATCTCTACTTGCTGCGGAATTTTTGGCTAGCAAAGATGGGGGCAAGCACCACATGTTGAAGGATCTATGACAATATAACTTCTATGTGAATATGAACAAACATAAATCATTACGTTGTCTTCCTTGTCCAACGTCAAAAATTTTGGCATATAATATTTTGATGGGGGATCACAATCACAAAAGATTTCCAATATAGTGTATTTGCATGTGAAAGTTCTCTTCCTTCTACTAATCATTCGTGAATTGCTTGTATGACCAATGTTGTGATTGTCAAGCCTCAAAAGATTTCACTTTCCTAACCCAATGTGAAGCTACCACTAGGCATTATATGATTTCAACTTCATGACATTCAATTTATTCAACAATGTACTCATAGGATATAAGTGAAGCACAAGAGTAAATGACAAGCTACTCCAAAAAGATATAAGTGAAGATCAAGCGAGTAGTTAAGTAAATAGGTAGCTATGTGAGGACTCTCTCTTATTTAAAACTTTTAGATCTAAGCATTTTATTTGCCGGTGGGAAACGACACCTATGGGATCACAAGAATCCCTACTACGATTGCCGAGGTGCGGGGTCGTGAGAAGAGCAGGATTAGCAGTCAGCACGAGGATCGTTTACCCAGGTTCGGGCCACGAGGATGTGTAAAACCCTAGTCCTGCTTTGGTGGATGTATTGAATGTTCTTGGGCTCTCAAACTAGCTACGGTGGTTGTGTCGTTCAAAAGAGCCGAATCCCCCTCCAGTACGCCGTAGGCCTCCTTTTATAGTCGAAAGGGGCTGCCACAGTGGCACACAGGAGGTGGAAAGGCCTACAGTGTTCCGAGCTTATCGCTCGTATTACAGGACAAGACACATTTAATGCATCGCTTAGGTGTCCCTTATCTTTATCGCGGACGGGAACGAGGCACGTCCCGTTCGTCACCGCTCCTCCTCGCTTCGGCACGCGCCAAGGCTAGCGATGCGTGCAGTGCCATGTAGGCAGGCAGGCAGCTGAGGTGGTGCGGTGGTAAGGCCTTCATGAAGGTCCGCACACCGCCACGCAGGTGCCTGCTGATTTGGCATGGAAGTCGCATGTTGCCATGCAGGTGCCTGCCCAGCTGGTTGGGCTGGCAGCTGCATGTGAACGGTGGCAGAGTCTTGGCTGGTGCGGGCCTGGCAGTGGCCCTGCTGACGCCCTCGGCAAGGGTCTTGCCGGGGGCCCGGCAAGGGTCTTGCCGTGGCGTTGCTGTCATCCCTGGCAAGGGTCTTGCCGGGGGTCTTGTGGATTTCCTCGGCTAGGATCATGCCGAGGGTCGCCGTCTTCTAGTCCTCATCTGAACTCATATATTTATGGGTTCGACAAAGATTTGCATGCCACCACAGAGGTGCCTCCCGAGCCTTGGTTCTGACGCGGTTGCTTGGGTCGGAGCCAGTGGGCTCAAGGGTGGCTCGCTCTGCTGGTGTTGGGCAATTTGCCCCGGCAAGGCTCTTGCCAGGGCCGCGGGGGGCCGCCTCAGCAAGGATCTTGCCGAGCGAGTCCACCTCACCCTCTTTCCCTCATGCGCTTCTGGTCTTGTCATCGCCTTGGTTGTCTTGTGCTTTGGCTTCTCTCCGGCTTCCCTCCTCTGCCCTGCTAAGTGTGGCCGTGGAACGTGGCTCTGACTGCCCGTGCACAAGTAAAGGGGTCAAAAGGAGAGTCCCTACTTTTGTACACCGACAGGAGCCCCCGGGCCTGGGCCATACATAAGTGCGACGTGTTGTTGGGCTAGGCCCAGAACAGTGCGCGGGCAGGTGGGGCGGATTTTACTACAGTAACTTCTTGTCCGCCATGCTTCCCCATGACCCGCGTTCACTACTGGAATCAGCTACTTTGCCATCTGCCAGCTCTTTGCCGTCAGCTAGCAGACGGCAAAGAATCTCTTTGCCATCAGCTACCAAAAAGCAGACGGCAAAGAACTGGTTGATGGCAAAGACATAATTTGTCATCAGCCAGTTCTTTGCCGTCGGCTAGCAGACGGCAAAGATTCTTTGTCGTCGGCTAGCGTACGGCAAAGAGGGAGGGGGCCCCACTGACGAGCTGCAAAAAAAACCTAACGCCCCCTCCCATCTTTGCCGTCCGCTAGCGGACGGCAAAGGGGGGCGGACGGCAAAGAGGGAGGGCCCCACTAACGTTAACGGCGGCCCCACCCCGCCCCTCTCTCTCTCTTTCTCTCCCCTCGCCGCCGCCCCGTCGCCCCACCACCCCGCCGCCACCCCAGCGCCCTGTCGCCCCACCACCCCGCCGCCGCTCTGGCGCCCCCCGCCCCGTCTCCCCCATCGCCCCCGCCGCCCCCGCTGCCCTGCCGTCTGGGCGCCGCCACGCCCCGGCGCCCCGGCCCCGTCGCCACTGCCGCTGCCCCAGGACGCCCCGCCCCCCTCCTCCGCTGCCCCAGGCCGCCCCGCCCCCCTCCTCCACCCAGGTGAGCTCTCCTGCCTCCTTTTTTCCTTTTTTTTGTTTTTTTTGTTTTAGGTTTATGTTTAGTTTAGATTTAGTTTTAGTTTTAGTTTTAGGATTAGTTTTAGGTTTATAGGTTTAGTTTTAGTTTAGTTTTAGGTTTAGATTTAGTTTTTTCCTTTTTCTGTTTTTTTAGTTTTAGGTTTAGGTTTAGTTTAGTTTTAGGAAAGAAGAAGAAGAGAACAAGAGGAGAGGAGGAGAAGAAGAAGAAGAAGAAGAAGAAGAAGAAGAGGAGGAGGAGAAGAAAAAAGAAGAGGAAGAAGAAGAAGAAAAAAGAGGAGAGGAGGAGAAGAAGAAGAGGAAAAAGGAAAGGAGGAGGAAGAAGAAGAAGAAGAAGAAGGAAAAAAGGAAGAAAATGAAGAAGAGGAAGAAGAAGAAAAGGAAAAAAGGAAAAAAAAACCCGACACGGTACCCAGACCCCGACCCGGCACCCCGACACGACACTCCGACCCCGAGACCCCGACCCCGAGACCCCGACCCCGACACCCCGACCCCGACCCCGAGACCCCGACCCCGACACCCCGACCCCGACCCCGACCCCGACACCCCGACCCCGAGCCTGACCCGACACCCCGACTCCGACACCCCGACCCCGACCCCGACCCCCCGAGCCTGACCCGACACCCCGACCCCGAGCCTGACCCGACACCCTGACCCCGACACCACACCCCGACCCCGAAACAACACCCCGACACCGACACGGCACTACCCCGACATCGACATGACACCCCGACCCGACACGGTACCCAGACCCCGACCCGGCACCCCGACACGACACCCCGACCCCGACACCCCGACCCCGAGATCCCGACCCCGACACCCCGACCCCGACCCCGACCCCGACACCCCGACCCCGAGCCTGACCCGACACCCCGACCCCGACACCCCGACCCCGAGCCTGACCCGACACCCTGACCCCGACACCACACCCCGACCCCGAAACAACACCCCGACACCGACACGGCACTACCCCGACATCGACACGACACCCCGACCCCCCGACCCCGAAACAGCACCCCGACCCCCGACACCTCCCGAAAAGGTGTTCTTTGTCCTTCCAGAGGCCGACGGGGTCATATATTTGTGAATTATTAGTTAGGTCATATATTTTACGATTTTGTTATGAAAAACATCATATATAATTGTGTTGATCGTGTAGTTTTAAATGTGCAGTTGTTTCATCGCTGCGAGGTTTGGTGTTCGACGACCTCGCCGTGCGTTTGACGAGCTCTGCCCCTTCGTTCGTGAGTGAGCACAAATGACAAGTTCTCCTCCCCCATTAATTATTTGATCTATTTCGATGAAACTTGATAGCTAGCTATATATGTGTCTTGAATCATCAGTATGCGTAACCAATATGTGTCTCCCGTTCGAAAGCGTCATAGTTATAAATATGCATGCATTTGCATATTTATAACCTTGATTCTTTCGAATTGTCCAACGCTATCCATGGACAGCCCGAGTATGTGTAGATTGGGTTCGTTTTCCCATATGCTTTGCTCCGGATCCGACGCATAAATTTCGTCAGTGCCTCCCCTGTTGTTCTCCGGGTACACATCCTCTCTGTTTATTGCAGAGACGTGTATCAGGAGAACAACGGGGAGGTGCTGCCGAAATTTTGCGTCGGATCCGGGGCATAGCATGGGAAAATGAACCCAATCTACACATACACGGGTGGGATTAGGACCTATCATTACCTATTAGAGTGTAGGTTGCATGGACATAATAAAATTGACAGAGTAGATCAACTGATGAATATATACATGGTGAATTACATATATAATTGTTGTGTGTCCAGTAGCTCTGAAAGTCAAGATGAGTGACCGTGCATGGATGTATACCGGTCACACTGGTCAGAACAAATGGAGCGCTGAATGGTTCACAAAAACCAAGGGGTTTGTGCAAGCCGCATTTGCAAATGGCCAAAAGAAAACCTGGTGCCCCTGTTTCCGGTGCGGCAATTGGGAAAAGAAGACAGAGGCTGAAATGGGCAAACACCTGCAGAAGAGTGGTTTTACGCCTGATTATACGGTGTCGACATTTCATGGTGAGTCTGCCCAACGTGACCGAGCTGAGGTGGATCGTCGTCGCACCGACGAGCATGGTACCGGGATGGAAAACATGGTGCAAGACTATGATGATGCTCGGGATTCGGACGAGGAGATGGAGGAATCTGCAAAGGCCTTCAATGAAATGTTGGAGTCTTCAAAACATCCGCTCCACGAGCACACTGAGCTTTGTTAGTTGGATGCCATCTCACAAGTAATGGCTCTGAAGGCTCAGTTCAACTTGGGCAGAGAATGCTATGACGCAATTATGACAGTATTTTGACGCTTTCTACCCAAAGGCCATGTAATGCCTGCAAACCTGTACCAGTCGGACAAAATCCTCTATGCACTGAAGATGCCCTATGAGAAGATACATGCCTGTGAGAAAGGATGTGCCTTATTTAGGCTTGACTATGCGGACTTGAACTATTGTCCCATTTGCAAGTCTTCCAGGTATATTGTGGTAGACAACGGTATGGGTGAGAAGACACAGACCAAAATCCCCGTTAGTGTTCTTCGGTATATGCCAATCGTACCAAGACTTCAACGTCTTTTCATGGTTGAAGAGACGGCCAGACAGATGACATGGCACAAAACAGGCAAAAGAACCGAACTAGATGCAGATGGGAATCTGATGATGGTACACACATCGGATGGTGTTGCGTGGAAAAAGTTTGATGAATTACATGCTGACAAAGCGGCAGATCCGAGGCATCCTCGAGTCGGCATCAGCACGGATGGGTTCAGTGTGTTTGGTATGACGGCATCCCAATACAGTTGTTGGCCCGTATTTGTCTTTCCACTCAATCTCCCCCCCGGACAGATTATGCAAAGAAAGAACATTTTCCTGACGTTGATAATTCCAGGACCCAACTATCCGGGGAAAAATATGAATGTGTACATGCAGCCACTTAAGGAAGAATTGCAAGAAGCCTGGGATAATGGGTTCAAGACATACGACGCCTTTAGCAAACGAAACTTCATAATGCGTGTCTAGTACATGTACTCGACGCATGACTTGCCGGCGTATGCGCTATTCGTAGGCTGGTGTGTGCATGGAAGGTTCCCGTGCCCCACATGCAAGGGAGCTCTTGAGTTTCGTTGGCTTCAGGCCGGTCGCAAGTTTTCTTGCTTCGACATGCATAGACAGTTCAATGGGTATCGCTTTCGTACCTATGGCAAAGAGCTATCTATGGCCGACGAAAGTCTACAAATTGTTGTGTATCTTCTATCGGCGAAGGAGGTACCCGAGTATTATGGGAGAGTTGAAGCAATTTATGAACTTCTGTTCTATGGTGAAAACCCACCGAATGTCGTAGTCTTCAAATGTTATTGGTTTCAGCCGAAGGAGACTAGAAGGACTCATGAACATATAGGGAAAGTTGAAATCAACCAAAGCACCCATTTAGATGTTCCTGATGTCTATATTACGGCTCAACAGGCGACCCAAGTATTCTATCTACCGTGGGCCTGCCAAACTAATCCAAATCTGAAAGGTTGGGATGTCGTTTATGAAGTGCCGCCACGTGCTAGACTTTCTCCCCCAAAGGAAGAGGATTATGAACCTCACATTAACCCAGACACATATGAAGGAGAATTCTTCCAAGAGACACGTCTTTCCAAAAAGCGTTTCAAGAACCGCTATACTTCACCCCAAAACATTGAAGTAGATAGCGACAATGAATCCGATATCACCCCAGAGGAGGAACAAGAAGAGCCGGAACAAGAAGAGGTTACTGCTGCGGATGACCTGTCAATGCTTGACCAATTACGTCAAGGTGGCCTTGCAAATGTTGATGCCAATGAACCCTATGAGCCCATCATTGATTATAGTGATGATGATGATTATGCATTTATTGATGATACTGATCGAGATTATTAGTAGTGTCAGGTATTCAATTTTTTTATGTTGTACTTGATGATGATACACTTAAGTGATATACATATTATTATTCATGTCGGTACTTTTTTATGTTGTACTAATTTCGTTTACTCTTTGTCATGGCAGGTGTTGAAAGATGGTGGGGGCTGGTCGGGAGCGCGCCGAGGCCCCTTCTTCGTCGGCGCGTGGTGCGAGGTCTTCCATTCCACACGCACCTCTCCGCCGAGCGTTGCTGGACAGTATGGCGACACCGTCGGGCCCTTCTTTTCGTCGAACGCGGTGCCCAGCAGGGGACGAGGTAAAAAGAAGAGAGGAGGTGGAGCACGTGGTCGCGGGAGAGGAGGTAGGGTGACTCTTACGGCGCCTTCCTCGCCGCCGCCCCCCAGCTGTTTCACCCGAGCACGTGACTGCTAGGGTGGACTCGTCTGAGGAGGAGGCTGCACGGACTCCGGTCCATGAGCCTCCGGTCCACGGGTCTTCCGCCCATGAGCCTCGGGTCGACGGGCCTTCGACCCACGAGACCCCAGACGAGCACACGTCTGGATGGGGTACCTGGCTTGAGGAGCCGAGTGGCCATGCTGATGATGGCGGGGAGCCGAGTGGCCATGCTGATGATGGCGGGGAGCCGACTGATGAGGAGGGGGAGGAGGGGGGCAACGTCTACCAGCGTGGTGCTACACGGCTCCCGTCCGTGCCGGCGACCCGCGAGCAGAGGTGGTTGATTTTCCCTGGTGGGGAGAGGTAAGTGCATTTAATATTTTTGTACCTTCTGCATTCACGTTTCTTCAAATAACTGATGTGTTGGCCTTGTCATGCTGCAGGGGTTGAGACCACCATGAAAGTGTCCGCCGGCCCAACTCCGTCCTTGGAGTTCTGATTCGGCAAAACTTCCCGGGGTTTGTCACGTTGCCTGGTGAGGGTCGGCTTCCAGAGGTTGGATTGACTTGGGAGCACTACTTGGCTGCCCCGGCCCCGCCGGGTGAGATTATCGACGGTGTCTTGTGCAAGACGAGGGCAGACGTCGTGATCAGAAAGTTCTGGGTAATTGCTCCTTTACACAATTAAAAATCTTCAACTAGCTAGTTATTAATTGTACTAATCAATATTGTCTCATTTGATTGCATACATTCTACAGGTGTGAGGAGGGATACGAGGAGGAGGAGGATCATGTTATCCACAAGGAGTGCAAGCGCCTACTTCAGAACTTACGGCATGAGGTTCGGGTGTAGGCTGTTCGAGACTACTACGCCGGGCGTGGTATCAAGAAGCCCAAGCAGGAGTGCCGCGATAAGTTCTTTAGTAAGGAGAAGTACATGAAGGTAATTCTTAAGGCCTTGTACTTACTTCCTTCATTTAGTAATTCATAGCCGTAGCGCTCAAGTTTCTATTTGCTAACTTAGGCCCCTCCGAGATGGTGTGCGGATCGGATGGATTGTTGGGAGGTGTTGGTCAATGAGTGGTGCTCAAAAGAATGGATGGCCACCCACAAAGAGGCCAAGGACAAACGTGCCCAAATGGAAGGTGTGCCACACCACCAAGGCAGCTCCAACTTATTTCAGTATGGGCGGAACTGGGTATGTGGTTTGATTCATGATTCATGCAATTCATTCATCATGCTAGCTTTAGCCCTTTAATTACTAATTTACTTTGTTTCTCTCTTTCAGGCATGCTACAATAAGGCGGATAAGGTGCCAGAGGTGTATGACCTGTATGCCATGGCCCACACTGGCCCTTACAAGAAAGTCAAGGCATTCTCTGCGTCTGACCTCGATGATCCAAAGAACTTCACCAACATCTCCGCCCACGACAAGCTCGTGCAATATAGAGATCAGGGGAAGGCGAGGAAAGGGGAGGACTTTAACCCGAGCCAGGGTCCCATTGATACAGAGCTGCTGATGATATCTGGTGGCGGGAGGTCCCATGGCTCCATAGCCATGGGAGATGGACTTATCTGTTGTCCTAGCACTCTCCCGGAGATCAAGGCGCGCCAGTCGAGCTCTGCTCCTGAGATAAGGCCTCGTCAATGACCAGTCGAACTCGCCTTCAAGGTTAGTTATACGTACTCAGCTATCTTTCTCCATTACATTGTGTGCGCTTCCATCAATGATTACAAATGGTCATGTGAGTGGTGTTGCAGGCTGCTATAGAGAGTGAGAGAGATAGAACGGAGAAACTTCTGGCGGAGGCGACGGAGAGGCAGCGGGAGTTGGAGGAGAGGACGACAAAGATGTTGGAGGAGGAGAGGGCACGGAATGACATGCAGGCAAGGGCCATGTACGAGCTCCTTGTGGTAAGTTTCTTCTGCAGATTACTTGCTAGTCTTAACATTTGAGTCTCATTACTAACTAGTATGACTCTGTTATGAAAACCAAATGTGTAGTCTGTGTGCGAGAAGTCCGGTCAGAACGCTCCGCCGATGCCAGTGATTGCTCCTGGGAGCACGGTGAGTTAATTTGAATGGACATTACTTGCTAGTCTTAACATTTGAGTGTCATAATGCTAACGAGACATTGGAAATGATCTTTGGTGCAGCTTAACTCCAGAAACGCATCGCACGATCCTTCTCCAGCTACCGGCGCGAGCCAGCCCGCTCCTTCTCCAGCTACCGGCGCGAGCCAGCCCGCTCCTACATCTCCGTGATCACGGTAAGTTTCTCTAGTGTTTTGCTTAACAAATGCATAAAGACCTAGACTTAGCTTTATTTCCTCCAATATGCTTACCATAATGGCCTAGAGTTAGCTTCTTTTCCTCCAAAATGACTTAATAAGCTTACTGACCTCATAAACCATCCATTCTACCTAAGTTAGCTCTAAAATGACTTATTTTACCTTAGTTAGCTTACAAGTGATCCAATTTATCCAAGTTAGCTCTAAAATGGCCCATTTTACGTAGATTAGCTCCTAAATGATCCATTTTACCTACGTTAGCTTTAAAATGACCCATTTCACCTAGGTTAGCTCCAAAATGACCCATTTCACCTAGGTTAGCTCCAAAATGGCCCATTTCACCTAAGTTAGCTCAAAAATGATCCATTTTACCTTAGTTAGCTCAAAAACGTGGCATTTCACCTTAGTTAGCTCATAAAAGACCCATTTCAACTAAGTTAGCTCCAAAATGATCAATTTCACCTAGGTTAGCTCATAAATGACCCATTTCACCTAAGTTAGCTCAAAAACGATCCATTTTACCTTAGTTAGCTCAAAAACGTGGCATTTCACCTTAGTTAGCTCATAAAAGACCCATTTCAACTAAGTTAGCTCCAAAATGATCAATTTCACCTAGGTTAGCTCATAAACGACCCATTTCACCTAAGTTAGCTCAAAACGATCCATTTTACCTTAGTTAGCTCAAAAACGTGGCATTTCACCTTAGTTAGCTCATAAAAGACCCATTTCAACTAAGTTAGCTCCAAAATGATCAATTTCACCTAGGTTAGCTCATAAATGACCCATTTCACCTAAGTTAGCTCAAAAACGATCCATTTTACCTTACTTAGCTCAAAAACGTGGCATTTCACCTTAGTTAGCTCATAAAAGACCCATTTCAACTAAGTTAGCTCCAAAATGATCAATTTCACCTAGGTTAGCTCATAAACGACCCATTTCACCTAAGTTAGCTCAAAAACGATCCATTTTACCTTAGTTAGCTCAAAAACGTGGCATTTCACCTTAGTTAGCTCATAAAAGACCCATTTCAACTAAGTTAGCTCCAAAATGATCAATTTCACCTAGGTTAGCTCATAAACGACCCATTTCACCTAAGTTAGCTAAAAAACGATCCATTTTACCTTACTTAGCTCAAAAACGTGGCATTTCACCTTAGTTAGCTCATAAAAGACCCATTTCAACTAAGTTAGCTCCAAAATGATCAATTTCACCTAGGTTAGCTCATAAACGACCCATTTCACCTAAGTTAGCTCAAAAACGATCCATTTTACCTTACTTAGCTCAAAAACGTGGCATTTCACCTTAGTTAGCTCATAAAAGACCCATTTCAACTAAGTTAGCTCCAAAATGATCAATTTCATCTAGGTTAGCTCATAAACGACCCATTTGACCTAGGTTAGCTCATAAATGACCCATTTCACCTAGGTTAGCTCATAAACAACATATTTCACCTAGGTTAGCTCATAAACTACCCATTTCACCTAGGTTAGCTCATAAACGTGGCATTTCACCTAAGTTAGCTAATATATGGCATATACTTCTTCTTCTAGTCTTCTTCTTCTATTCTTTTTCTTCTAGTCTAATTCTTCTTCTAGTCTTCTTTTTCTAACTTTCTTATTTGTCATTTTGCAGGTTTCATTCACTTCACGGAAGCCAGCTTCCTATGATGGATTGCTTGCTTTTTCCTGTTTTTTCCTTTAATGCACTTCTTGTATTCTGCTCGCTTGCTATGATGAAACTTTGCATATTGTAATATGTATGGATCGATGGAACTATGTGCAACCTACTATGTATGTATGGATGGATATATATGTGCTGGATATTTATTATGTTGGATATATATGTGCTGGATATTTATGTGATGGATATATATGTGCTGTGAAATATTTGTTGTGATAATTGTTGGATATAAGAAAAACAGAACAAAAAAGAGGCAGTGCAGGCTCTTTGCCATCCGCGGCAGACGGCAAAGACCCCTTTGCCGTCGGTGGTAGACGGCAAAGGGGGCACGTGGCGCCCACCTGTGCTTCCTGGGGATGGACCATTTGGCCAATTTGCCTACTGTGGCGGACGGCAAAGCCAAGCTGATGGCAAAGACTTTGCCTTTGCCGTCCGTCGGGCGGACGGCAAAAAAGAGCGGGCGCTGACGTATAGCTGACGTTGTCTGGTGGACGGCAAAGAGGCGCTCAAATTTGCCGTCCGCAGGCGGACGGCAAAGGCCGCCGTTAGCCGCCTAACGGAGTGACGCTGGCGGACGTGCAACATTTTGCCGTCCCCCCTCTTTGCCGTCAGCCGCTGTAGGCAAAGGGCTCTTTGCCGTCCGCCATAAAAAGCTGACGGCAAAGGACCTGTTTGCCGACCCTATCTTTGCCATCACTGTTTGCCGTCCGCGGCGGACGGCAAAGTGCTTTGGCATCAGCCGTCCCTGCCTTTGCCGTCCGCCATGGCAGACGATAAAGTACTGGATTCCTGTAGTGGTTGAACGCGCGACATGGAGGGTCGTGCGTGACGTGGGGGTCATGCGTGGGGCGGTCTCCGCACGTATGCGTCACATCGTGGTAACGAGGCGGCTGATACGTCTCCAACATATCTATAATTTTTGATTGCTCCATGCTATATTATCTTCTGTTTTGGATGTTTATGGTCTTTATTATACACTTTTATATTATTTTTGGGACTAACCTATTGACCCAGAGCCCAGTGCCAGTTTCTATTTTTTTCCTTGTTTTAGAGTATCACAGAAAAGGAAAATCAAACGGAGTCCAATTGACCTGAAACTTCACGGAACTTATTTTTGGAAGGAAAGCAGCTCGGGAGACTTGGAGTCCACATAAGGGAAGCTTCGAGGAGGCCACGAGGTAGGGGCACACCCACCCCACTGGGCGCGCCCTCCACCCTCGTGGGCCCCTTGTGGCTCCCCTGGCGTACTTCTTCCACCTATATATCTCCATACACCCTAAAACGATCCGAGAGCACAATAGATCGGGAGTTCCGCCGCCAGAAGCCTCCGTAGCCACCAAAAGCCAATCTAGACCCGTTCGGGCACCCTGCCGGAGGGGGAATCCCTCTTCGGTGGCCATCTTCATCATCCCGGTGCTCTCCATGATGAGGAGGGAGTAGTTCTCCCTCGGGGCTGAGGGTATGTACCAGTAGCTATGTGTTTGATCTCTCTCTCTCTCGTGTTCTTGAGGTGGCACGATCTTGATGTATCGCGAGCTTTGCTGTTATAGTTGGATCCTATGATGTTTCTTCCCCCTCTACTCTCTTGTAATGGATTGAGTTTTCCCCTTGAAGTAATCTTATCAGATTAAGTCTTTAAAGATTTGAGAACACTTGATGTATGTCTTGTTGTGCGTATCTGTGGTGACAATGGGATACCACGTGATTCACTTGATGTATGTTTTGGTGATCAACTTGCGGGTTCCGCCCATGAACCTATGCATAGGGGTTGGCACACATTTTCGTTGTGATTCTCCGGTAGAAACTTTGGGGCACTCTTTGAGGTTCTATGTGTTGGTTGAATAGATGAATCTGAGATTGTGTGATGCATATCGTATAATCATAACCACGGATACTTGAGGTGACATTGGAGTATCTAGGTGACATTAGGGTTTTGGTTGATTTGTGTCTTAAGGTGTTATTCTAGTATGAACTCTAGGGCTGTTTGTGACACTTATAGGAATAGCCCAACGGATTGATTGGAAAGAAAAACTTTGAGGTGGTTTCATACCCTACCATAATCTCTTCGTTCGTTCTCCGCTATTAGTGACTTTGGAGTGGCTCTTTGTTGCATGTTGAGGGATAGTTATGTGATCCAATTATGTTATTATTGTTGATAGGACTTGCACTAGCGAAAGTATGAACCCTAGGCCTTGTTTCAACGCATTGCAATACCGTTTACTCTCTCTTTTATCATTCTTTACCTTGCTGTTTTTATATTTTCAGATTACAAAAACTATTATCTACTATCCATATACCACTTGTATCACCATCTCTTCGCCGAACTAGTGCACCTATACAATTTACCATTGTATTGGGTGTGTTGGGGACACAAGAGACTCTTTGTTATTTGGTTGCAGGGCTGCTTGAGAGAGACCATCTTCATCCTACGCCTCCTACGGATTGATAAACCTTAGGTCATCCACTTGAGGGAAATTTTCTACTGTCCTACAAACCTCTGCACTTGGAGGCCCAACAACGTCTACAAGAAGAAGGTTGTGTAGTAGACATCAAGCTCTTTTCTGGCGCCATTGCCGGGGAGGTGAGTGCTTGAAGGTATATCTTTAGATCTTGCAATCGAGTCTTTTAGTTTCTTGTTTTATCACTAGTTAGTCTATAAAAGAAAACTATAAAAAATGGAATTAAGTTTGCCACATACGCTTCATCTTTTTCATATCTTTCGTGGGTATGATGGGAAGGAAAATTGTGCTCAAGTACTAGAAGAAGAATTACATAGAATGTTTGGCATAAAATATGTGAATGATGAGCATGATTGCATTGTTGTTAGTACGAATTCTTTGAACATCCATGATACTAATGATGATTGCACTAGTTATGATGAAAATGTATCCTATAAACATGTCAATTTTTGTGGAGTGCATTGGGTTTGTAAGTACATACCAAATAGGGAAGATAGATATTGCAAGAGGCATAAGTACTTAGAAACTAAATTGTTGCAAGAAAGGCTAGATGAATGTGCTGAAAATTTAAATTATCTTGGCCATACTTGTGAGCTTTGCAATGAACATGATCATTTCAATACCCAATGCAAATTGTTTCATGATTGTATCGTGTCCAAAAATTGTGATGACTTGATTTCCCTTGCACATCAAAATGAACTTAGTTTGCTCTTGGGTTATGAAGAAATGAAACGTATAACTAAGGATATTCCAAAATTTGCCCTTGATAGAGTTCTTCATTTTGATCTAGAGGAAATCTATATGTATTGTGCAGTGAATTGTATTGAAAATCCTTATATTGCCAATTACATAAAGAAAAGAAAACAAATAGAAGATGAAGAGAACACTAATGAAAGGCAAGAGACTTCCCAATATTCTCCTATTATTTCTTATGATGAATCAGGTAACGAGGAGGAGCCTCCTATTCAACCAATCTCATTAATAAGGAGCTCCAAAAAGAGGATTGAACCCACACATGATGTGGTGAAGAAGAATAAAAGAAAAATAAAGAGAGGTAAAAAGATATCTCTCCAAAATAATGCTGCTCCTATTACTATTGTGCCCCATGAAAATATAATTGTGGAAGATAATGATACTTCTTATGATCTTGAAAATCTTTTTGGCACTTGCTTGGAAGAATATGATAATTGCTATACTATTGGTGATATCCATACTATTAATTATGAGAGTGATTATGCTTATGATATGAAAAGGCCCAAGCTTGGGGATGCTATGTTTGATGAAGATGATGTTTTTTAGAATATATTTTCTACAATTAATGTTTGTCCCAAGCTTGGGGATTCTACGCTTAATGAAGATGATATTTTTAGTCTCCCAAGTTTTGATATGCAAATTTATAATGATGATAGCATGCGTCCTACTAATGATAATTATTGTGATGATACATATGCTATAAAAAGTAGTGATGATTATATTTATAAAACTTGTCATGATTATGATTACCCTTTTTCTGAACATTACTCTTTTAATGTGGAAACAATTTATAGTATTCAAGTCTCTTATGATACTCCCACTATTCCGATTGAGAAGAAATTTGCTTATGTGGAGAGTAGTAAATTTTCTATGCTTGTAGATCATGAAAATAATGCTTTAGGTGTTGGTTATATTGTTGAATTCATTCATGATGCTACTTAAAATTATTATGAGGGAGGAACATATGCTTGTAGGAATTGCAATAATATCAAGTTTCCTCTCTATGTGCTTAAAATTTTGAAGTTATGCTTGTTTTACCTTCCTATGCAAGTTGATTCTTGTTCTCATAAGTTGTTTGCTCACAAAATCCCTATGCATAGGAAGTGGGTTAGACTTAAATGTGCTAGTCATATTCTTAAATATGCTCTCTTTATGTTACAATTCTTATCTTTTATGTGAGCATCATTGAAATCATCATGCCTAGCTAGGGGCGTTAAACGATAGCGCTTGTAGGGAGGCAACCCAATTTTATTTTTGTTCCTTGCTTTTTGCTCCTGTTTAGTAATAAATAATTCACCTAGCCTCTGTTATGATTGAGTTTTTATGTTTTAATTAGTGTTTGTGCCAAGTAGAACCGTTGGGAAGACTTGGGGAAAGTCTTGTTAATCTTGCTGTAAAAAACAGAAACTTTAGCGCTCACGAGAATTGCTGCCATTTTTATTTGGAGAGTGATATTTAGTTAATTCTTTTTGAATATGATTAATAGATAAATTACTCAGGTCCAGAAATTTATTTGAGAATTTTATGAGTTCCATAAGTATACGTTTGATCCAGATTACTACAGACTGTTCTGTTTTTGACAGATTCTGTTTTCGATGTGTTGTTTGCTTATTTTGATGAATCTATGAGTAATATCGGAGGGTATGAACCATAGATAAGTTGGAATACAGTATATATTACACCAATATGAATTTAGAATGAGTTCATTACAGTACCTTAAAGTGGTGTTTTATTTTCTTATACACGGAGCTTAGGAGTTTTCTACTTTAAGTTTTGTGTTGTGGAGTTTTCAAGTTTTGGGTAAAGATTCGATGGACTATGGAATAAGGAGTGGAAAGAGCCTAAGATTGGGGATTCCCAAGGCACCCCAAGGTAATATTCAAGGACAACCAAAAGCCTAAGCTTGGGGATGCCCCGGAAGGCATCCCCTCTTTCGTCTTCGTTCATCGGTAACTTTACTTGGAGCTATATTTTTATTCGCCACATGATATGTGTTTTGCTTGGAGCGTCATTTTATTTTCTTTTGTTTTGCTTGATGTTTGAATAAAATACCAAGATCTTAAATTCTTAAATGTTAGAGAGTCTTCACATAGTTTCATAATTATTCGACTACTCATTGATCTTCACTTATATCTTTCGGAGTAGTTTGTCATTTGCTCTAGTGCTTCACTTATATCTTTTAGAGCACGGTGGTGGTTTTATTTTGTAGAAATTAATGAACTCTCATGTTTCACTTATATCATTTTGAGAGTCTTAAATAGCATGGTAATTTGCTTAAATAATCCTAATATGCTAGGCATCCAAGAATAGTAAAAAACTTTCTTATGAGTGTG
Source organism: Triticum urartu (assembly GCF_056163025.1). Taxonomy (NCBI): domain Eukaryota; kingdom Viridiplantae; phylum Streptophyta; class Magnoliopsida; order Poales; family Poaceae; genus Triticum; species Triticum urartu. The sequence continues at coordinate 163,637,530 of NC_141878.1, read as the reverse complement.
TTGAATACTAAGAGAAGTTTGATGATTGATGATTGTTTTGAGATATGGAGGTAATAATATCAAAGTCGTGCTAGTTGAGTAGTTGTGAATTTGAGAAATTCTTGTGTTGAAGTTTGCAAGTCCCGTAGCATGCACATGAGGTGTTATTTGATTGTCCTCCTTATGAGTGGCGGTCGGGGACGAGCGATGGTCTTTTCCTACCAATCTATCCCCCTAGGAGCATGCGCGTAGTGCTGAGGTTTTTGATGACTTGTAGATTTTTGCAATAAGTATGTGAGTTCTTTATGACTAATGTTGAGTCCATGGATTATACGCACTCTCACCCTTCCATCATTGCTAGCCTCTTCGGTACCGTGCATTGCCCTTTCTCACATTGAGAGTTGGTGCAAACTTCGCCGGTGCATCCAAACCCCGTGATATGATACGCTCTATCACACATAAACCTCCTTATATCTTCCTCAAAACAGCCACCATACCTACCTATTATGGCATTTCCATGGCCATTCCGAGATATATTGCCATGCAACTTTCCACCGTTCCGTTTATTATGACACGCATCATCATTGTCATATTGCTTTGCATGATCATGTAGTTGACATCGTATCTGTGGCAAAGCCACCGTTCATAATTTTTCACACATGTCACACTTGATTGCAATCCCGGTACACCGCCGGAGGCATTCATATAGAGTCATATCTTGTTCTAAGTATCGAGTTGTAATTCTTGAGTTGTAAGTAAATAGAAGTGTGATGATCATCATTCATAGAGCATTGTTCCCAAAAAAGAGAGAAAGGCCAAAAAAAGAAGGGGCCAAATAAAAAAATAAAGGCCAAATAAAAAATAAAATAAAAGGGACAATGCTACTATCCTTTTTTTCCACACTTGTGCTTCAAAGTAGCACCATGATCTTCATGATAGAGAGTCTCTTGTTTTGTCACTTTCATATACTAGTGGGAATTTTTCATTATAGAACTTGGCTTGTATATTCCAACAATGGGCCTCCTCAAGTGCCCTAGGTCTTCGTGAGCAAGCAAGTTGGATGCACACCCACTTAGTTTCTTTTGTTGAGCTTTCATACATTTATAGCTCTAGTGCATCCATTGCATGGCAATCCCTACTCATTGCATTAACATCAATCGATGGGCATCTCCATAGCCCATTGATTAGCCTCATTGATGTGAGACTTTCTCCTTTTTGTCTTCTCCACATAACCCCCATCATCATATTCTATTCCACCCATAGTGCTATATCCATGGCTCGCGCTCATGTATTGCGTGAAGGTTTACAAAGTTTGAGATTACTAAAGTATGAAACAATTGCTTGGCTTGTCATCGGGGTTGTGCATGATGAGAGCATTCTTGTGTGACGAAAATGGAGCATGACTAAACTATATGATTTTGTAGGGATGAACTTTCTTTGGCCATGTTATTTTGAGAGGACATAATTGCTTAGTTAGTATGCTTGAAGTATTATTATTTTTATGTCAATATGAACTTCTGTATTGAATCTTTCGGATCTGAATATTCATACCACAATTAAGAAGAATTACATTAATATTATGCCAAGTAGCACTCCGCATCAAAAATTCTGTTTTTATCATTTACCTACTCGAGGACGAGCAGGAATTAAGCTAGGGGATGCTGATACGTCTCCAACGTATCTATAATTTTTGATTGCTCCATGCTATATTATCTTCTGTTTTGGATGTTTATGGGCTTTATTATACACTTTTATATTATTTTTGGGACTAACCTATTGACCCAGAGCCCAGTGCCAGTTTCTAATTTTTTTCCTTGTTTTAGAGTATCGCAGAAAAGGAAAATCAAACGGAGTCCAATTGACCTGAAACTTCACGGAACTTATTTTTGGAAGGAAAGCACCCCGGGAAACTTGGAGTCCATGTAAGGGAAGCTTCGAGGAGGCCACGAGGTAGGGGGCACGCCCACCCCCCTGGGTGCACCCTCCACCCTCGTGGGCCCCTTGTGGCTCCCCTGACGTACTTCTTCTGCCTATATATCTCCATATACCCTAAAACGATCCGGGAGCACAATAGATCGGGAGTTCCGCCGCCAGAAGCCTCCGTAGCCACCAAAAGCCAATCTAGACCCGTTCCGGCACCCTGCCGGAGGGGGAATCCCTCTCCGGTGGCCATGTTCATCATCCCGGTCCTCTCCATGACGAGGAGGGAGTAGTTCTCCCTCAGGGCTGAGGGTATGTACCATTAGCTATGTGTTTGATCTCTCTCTCTCTCGTGTTCTTGAGGTGGCACGATCTTGATGTATCGCGAGCTTTGCTATTATAGTTGGATCCTATGATGTTTCTTCCCCCCTCTACTCTCTTGTAATGGATTGAGTTTTCCCCTTGAAGTAATCTTATCGGATTGAGTCTTTAAAGATTTGAGAACACTTGATGTATGTCTTGTCGTGCGTATCTGTGGTGACAATGGGATACCACGTAATTCACTTGATGTATGTTTTGGTGATCAACTTGCGGGTTCCGCCCATGAACCTATGCATAGGGGTTGGCACACGTTTTCGTCGTGATTCTCCGGTAGAAACTTTGGGGCACTCTTTGAGGTTCTATGTGTTGGTTGAATAGATGAATCTGAGATTGTGTGATGCATATCGTATAATCATACCCACGGATACTTGAGGTGACATTGGAGTATCTAAGTGACATTAGGGTTTTGGTTGATTTGTGTCTTAAGGTGTTATTCTAGTACGAACTCTAGGGCTGTTTGTGACACTTATAGGAATAGCCCAACGGATTGATTGGAAAGAATAACTTTGAGGTGGTTTCGTACCCTACCATAATCTCTTCCTTCGTTCTCCCCTATTAGTGACTTTGGAGTGGCTCTTTGTTGCATGTTGAGGGATAGTTATGTGATCCAATTATGTTATTATTGTTGAAAGGACTTGCACTAGCGAAAGTAGGAACCATAGGCCTTGTTTCAACGCATTGCAATACCGTTTACGCTCTCTTTTATCATTCGTTACCTTGCTGTTTTTATACTTTCAGATTACAAAAACTATTATCTACTATCCATATACCACTTGTATCACCATCTCTTCGCCGAACTAGTGCACCTATACAATTTACCATTGTATTGGGTGTGTTGGGGACACAAGAGACTCTTTGTTATTTGGTTGCAGGGTTGCTTGAGAGAGACCATCTTCATCCTACGCCTCCTACGGATTGATAAACCTTAGGTCATCCACTTGAGGGAAATTTGCTACTGTCCTACAAACCTCTGCACTTGGAGGCCGAACAACGTCTACAAGAACAAGGTTGTGTAGTAGACATCAGCGGACCACGCCTTCCCCATAAAAAGGAAACGGCCGCGGGCACGCTGCTCATTTACCTTCCGTGTCTTCCCCAATCTCAGAGCCGCTGCCCCCTTCCTTCCTCCTACTCGAGCTTTTTCTTTCGCTTGTCGCCGCTGCGTCTCTGCCGCCTTCTGTCTCTTGCTCCCCCCAGCCGCCATGGCGCCAAAATCCACCAAGGGCAAGGGAGTGGCCAAGGACGCCGGAGCGACGTAGCCGCCGGAGAGTGCGTTGGCGGCGCAGCGGACGCAGCTCACCTACTTCCCCTTGATGGTCAACGTGTTCGAGCTCCGGGACAGCTTCAATCCCCTGTGGGGGTGCAAGACGGGGGGGGAGGAGACGGGGCATCCACCCACGCGCGTTGTCCCCGCCAACTGCGCCAAGGCCGCCCCGAATCGGTGCCCGTTTTTCGTCGACTACTTCTCTTGCGGCCTCTGCCCTCCTTTCTCTGATTTCTTCAATGATGTCATGCACACATTTGGCTTCCACCTTTTGGATTTTACCCCAAATGCCGTGGCGTGCATGGCTCTTTTTGCCCACCTTTGTGAGGGCTTCGCTGGAGTCGTCCCCAACACGGCGCTCTTCCGCCACTACTTTCACCCTCGCATCCAGAGGGGAGGTGCCATCCCTGATTGCGTCACCTGGATCCCGAGGTCCAAAGGGGCTGCGTACCCAGATGGCACCCAGAAGGAGAGGTGGGAATAATGGCGGTGCCAGTGGTGCTGGATCGAGGAGGATGACCCACAGGAGTTCTGCCGGGTTCGCCAGGCGCCGCCAGTTCGCATGCCCTACTGGGGCGACGTCGACGCCAAGGACGACAAGCTCAAGGTCGCCGTCACCCGGATTCTCCACCTCACCGAGGCCGGGCTCACCCTTGAGATGATCGGGGCGGATTTCATCCGCCGCCGGATCGCTCCGCTGCATAACAAGTGGAGGCCGGCCTGGCTCTTCACGAATGCGGTCGATATCATGAGGCTTCACCCCAGCCTCGACCACAACTTCACGGTGCTGGCGCACGCCCACTTCTGCCGGTGGCTCTTCCAGCTTGACGTGGGCCGCGACGGCAAGGCCAAGATGTCCGGCAAGGCTGCATGGGCCGGCAAGGTTGCCAAGGGGGCCTTGTTTGGGTTGCCGGTGGGGGTGGTCCCGCTGAGCAATAACTCGCGCCGGAACGACATCATTGCCATGATGCCGGACTATAACGCACATGGCCCCGTCCCCAACTGGGTCATGCCGTCGGAGGAGCGGGTGCATGAGTTCTTCGACAATCTGGAGGAGAAGTACGTCTGCGACGAGTCGCGGCTCGTCCAGGACACCACCCAGGCGGAGCTGGACTACATCGCTGTCAGGGCGGCGGAGGCGGAGCTCACCAGGGAGGCCGGCAGCGCCAGCGGCGTGGAGGACAAAGCCGTGGCGGCCGCAGAGGAGAAGGAGCTCGCCTAGTGGGTGGAGTTTGCTGGGGAGGCCAGCAGCGCCGGCACCTGGGCTCCTCTTATTGAAGACAACGATGATGAGCCGTCCGAGGAGGAGGCTGAGGCTGCCGAGCCGCCAACCATGGGGAAAAAGTGAGTCCTGCGACGGGCCACCTCCGGCGAGTCGGTCTGGCCCCGCAAGGCCATGCCACCCCGGCAAACCCAGGAGACGTCCGCCCGCCAAGCGAGGGCTGCGGCGGCGAAGAAGAAAGCATCTGCTTCTTCTTCGTCCAAGCGTCCCCCAACTCCACCTGCTTCCCCCCTCCGCTCGCTTCCCCTCCTCCCGCAGACGACGACACGGAGGTCTTCTTTGACCTCGGGTCTCTCAGCCCGAGGAGGAAGAGGAAGGCAGCAGAAGAGGAGGAGGATGAGTAAGCGCCATTTCCTTTCGTCATCTTCAACTCCACTGATCGTACTTCTCATCTTGACTTGTTTTCATATTGGCAGGGATATGGAGACATTGGCCCAGAGGGTGAAGAGGGCCAGGTCTTCGGCGGGCGGCCAGCCCCCGGCGGGCACCTCTAAGGCACCACTGGTGATGGTGAGCAGTCCGGACAGCAGCCCCCAGCGTAAGTTTGCCACTCACTTCCCGTCAACGTGTACCAAGGGCATGATCCTTGGCGCCAACCTTGCCGCGATCGCAGGGGGAGGACAGCAGCAGGCGGAGCCCCTGAGGGCTACCCCCAACACGCTGCCTCCATCAACCACGCCGCCCCGAGGGGCGTCCCCGGCAAGGGCTCCAAGCTTCGAGCCCATGCACACGGAGGAGGAGGAGGCAGGCTTGGGCACCGGTGGCTGCACCTCGGCGCCTGATGCTGGCGAAGAGGGGGCCTCTGCTTCCCAGCCCGGCACGGGTAAGCCACTCGTCTTCCATCCCTTCTATTATGTTCTTCTTGAATCATGGTCTTGACTTCACCCCCCCCCCCCTTCCGATACCCAGATCCTCTCCCAGCGGACCCGGAGGACCTAGACACCGTTATCGAGGGTGTCGCCAAGAACACCGCGGCGGAGGCTGAGAAGACCGTCGCTGAAGAGGCCGCCAAGGGTGCTGCCGAGGACGCTGCCAAGGGGCCTGCCGGGGAGCCCGGCAAGGCTACTGCCGAGGAGGCCGGTAAGGGACCTGCCGGGGAGGCCGGTGAGCCCGTTGCCGAGGAGGAGGGGTTGATGACCAGCCTTCCTCCTCTACTGCCTCTGGCTCCGGCAGGTACCTGAAGGTGAGCGACGATCTCTTGGTCCACCTCCCCGGGTCGTCAAGCTCCAGGGCGCCCATCAAGGGATAGGTCTTCGACGAAGAGGTGCTTGTCGCCGCCGGGCTCGAGGTTGTTGACGAGCCGAGCGTCGGTGGCGATGGTTCTCAGGAGGAGCGGCTTCTCCAGGCCATGGGTGCCAACTTCTGGAAGCTCCGAGCGCTGCACCGCGCCCGCCTGGACAAGGCCAAGTCCAGGGCGCCAACGGTGGACAAGGCAGAGGCGGACCTCAAGGTGCGCATCGCTGAGACACAGAATTGGTTCCGCCAAGCTTGTGAGGACATGAAGGTCGCCCAGGGCAAGCTGGCCAGGTGCGAGGTGGAGCTCACCATGAAGCAGGCCGATATTGAGAAGGCCTAGGAGACGGCGGAGGGCTTGGCCGCCGCAGCCGAGGCCGCGCTGAACTCCTGGGAGGAGGACCTTGCCGCGCGTTAGGAGAAGCTTGACGCAACGCTCCACGGCAAGGATGAGGAGGTGGAGAAGCTCATCGCGGAGCGGACCCAGAGGCTGGAGCAGAGGCACAGGGAGGCACTCAATGCCCAGGCCCAGGTTCACGCCGACAAGACGAAGGAGCTGGAGGTGGAGTGGGACGGGCTGAAAAAACAGGTCCTGGCGCTATCCAAGGAGAAGGACACGCTCTACAGCGCCCTGACGGAGGCGCGGGGCGCGGTCCTCAACAGGGTCGGGGAGCTCTCTGAGGCCAACAACTCCATCAAAGACCCCAGGCTGAAGCTGGAGGGTCTCGAGGGGATGTTGTCAGAGAGCAAGGCCCGGGAGGAGACCCTGACCAAGAACCTGGAGACCGAGAAGCGGCTGCGGAAGGACGACGCCCTCGCCCACAAGGAGCACGTGGAGGGCGAGAACCGCTGGCTCAATCGCCTCGCCGCCGTTGCCGACAAGGCCACCATGCAACTGGCTACCATGGGGATACCGGATGTGAGGTACACCCCGTAGCCGAACTTGAGCGCCAACTGCAGCCTAACCCTGTTCTTTGAGAGGGTTGTCGGTGCCTTGGAGCGGCTTCATGCCAACCGGGCAGCCTCGCTGGCCAATGAGGCCCGGAGGCTTTGCCAGGGTGCCATGACCAAGGTTCTCACCAAGATGGCGTACTGGAACCCCAACCTCGACTTCGACGCCGCGCTGGACAGCTTGCCGGCGGGTGTGGACCTCGCAGCGCTCAAGGAGCGTATCAATCCCATCATCAGTCGCATCGGTGAAATCGAGAGGGTGGAGGGCCAGCGCCGAGATTAGGCACCCCGTCTCCCACTGTCGCTGCAGGTTCACGACCAAGACAGTTTTTATCTTTAGTTAGAACCGTAGCAACAATTGATGTAATATAACTCTGCAGCACTTTTGGTACAATGCGTGTTATCTTCCTGTTCGATCTTCCCCTTTGTATGGTTACCCTACGTTAAACAGGCAGTTTGCCGGCGCGTAAACCCAGGGCGGTACCTTGAGGACGACTCCTCAATGGCCTGCCGGGTGTGCTTGCTGCCGAGCGAGCACCTTACCGTTCTCAACGCGACTGCTCGAACTATCGAGCTTGACTCGAGTCAGAACCGAGAGCGTTGCCAATTGCGGAAGGCTACCGTGCCACTCTCGACACGGCCGCTGTTGAGCGGACTCGAAATAGAAAAAGGGCGTTGCCAATTGCGGAAGGGCCCCTTTGCGTGCAGGCTTTCATACATAGGGCAGGACCTCCGAGGACAATAACCTCATATATAAAAAGGAAATCATTTAAGGTTTCGTATGACTTAGCTTTCCTGTCGCCGCACCAGCGTCCTTCGCGCTTGCAGGCGGCGTCGTTCCCTTGGCTGTCTTCTTCTCCAGAAGCCATGGCCATGAGGAACTGCTAAGCCGGCCGCTAGACCAGATTCTCACAATTGCGCCTCCTACCTGGCGCGCCAAAGATGTCAGTGGGAAACAACACCTATGGGATCACAAGAATCCCTACTACGGTTGCCGGGGGGCGGGGTCGTGAGAAGAGCAGGATTAGCAGTCAGCACGAGGATCGTTTACCCAAGTTTGGGCCGCGAGGATGCATAAAACCATAGTCCTGCTTTGGTGGATGTATTTAGTGTTCTTGGGCTCTCGAACTAGCTACGGTGGCTGTGTCATTCAAAAGATCCGAATCCCCCTCCAGTACGTTGTAGGCCTCCTTTTATAGTCGAAAGGGGCTGCCACAGTGGCACACAGGAGGTGGAAGGGCCTACAATGTTGCGAGCTTATCGCTCGTATTACAGGACAAGACGCATTTAATGCATCACTTAGGTGTCCCTTAGCTTTATCGGGGACGGGAACGAGGCACGTCCCATTCGTCGCCACTCCTCCTCGCTTCGACACGCACCAAGGCTAGCGATGTGTGCAGTGCCATGTAGGCAGGCAGGCAGCTGAGGTGGTGCGGTGGTAGGGCCTTCATGAAGGTCCGCACACCACCACGCAGGTGCCTGCTGATTTGGCCTGGAAGTCGCATGTTGCCACGCAGGTGCCTGTCCAACTGGTTGGGCTGGCAGCTGCATGTGAACGGTGGCGGAGTCTTGGCTGGTGCGGGCCTGGCGGTGGCCCTGCTGACGCTCTCGGCAAGGGTCTTGCCGAGGGTCTTGTGGATTTCCTCGGCTAGGATCCTGCCAAGGGTCGCCGTCTTCTAGTCCACATTTGAACTCATATATTTATGGGTTTGACAAAGATTTGCATGCCAACATAGAGGCGCCTCCCGAGCCTTGTTTCCGACACAGTTGTTTGGGTCGGAGCCAGTGGGCTCAAGGGTGGCTCGCTCTGCTGGTGTTGGGCAAGTTGCCCCGGCAAGGCTCTTGCCGGGCTGCGAGGGGGGCGCCTCGGAAAGGATCTTGCCGATGGAGTCCACCTTGCCCTCTTGCCCTCATGTGCTTCCGGTCTTGGCGTCGCCTTGGTTGTCTTGTGCTTTGGCTTCTCTCTGGCTTCCCTCCTCTGCCCTGCTAAGTGTGGCCGCGGCGCGTGGCTCTGACTTCCCGTGCACAAGTAAAGGGGTCAAAAGGAGAGCCCCTACTTTTGTACACTGACATTATTAAAACAACAAGAAAAATGAAAATAAAATGACACTTCAAGGATATCACAACTCATGTGAAGAAGCTAAAACTTAGGCTCAACCGATACTAACCGATAATTGTTGATGAAGAAAGGTGGGATGCCTACCGGGGCATCCCCAAGCTTAGATGCTTGAGACTTCTTGAAATATTATATTGGGATGCCTTGGGCATCCACAAGCTTGAGCTTTTGTGTCCCCTTAATTCCTTTTATATCATGGTTTCCCTAAATCTTAAAAACTTCATCCACCCAAAACTCAACAGGAACTCGTGAGATACGTTAGTATAAATCAATGCAAAACCTTATCATTCTCTATTGTAGCAAATCACTAAAATTATTATTTAACATTCCATACTAAATGCCTCTGCATATTTAATAGTCCTATCCTCAAATAGAATCATTCAACAAGCAAACATATGCAAACAATGCAACCATAACCGCAATCTTCCAAAACAGTACAGTCTGTAAAGAATGCAAGAGTATCAATACTTATTTAACTCCAAAAATTATGAAAATTTACCACACTGTAGAAAATTTATAAGAGTTTATTTTGCAAAAAAATCAACATTTTATCACATTCTTACTTTCCTCGGGAATTTTTGCAACAGCGATAAACTTTCTGTTTTGAAACAGCAACATGTAGACTTGCAAAATAAGCATGGCAAAGGCTATACTTGACATTTTTTTTGAAATTAAAGATGCAAAACATTATTATAAATAACAGCAAGCAAATCCTAGCAAAATAAATTGACGCTCCAAGTAAAACTCATATCATGTGATGAATGAAAACGTAGCTTCAAGTACCGATAATGTTGAAGACGAAAGAGGGGATGCCTTCCGGGGCATCCCCAAGCTTAGTTGCTGGTATCTTCCTTGAATATTACCTTGGGGTGACTTGGGAATCACCAAGCTTAGGGTCTTGTCACTCCTTATTCTCCTCATATCAATATCTCACCCAAAACTTGAAAACTTCAATCACACAAAACTTAACGAAACTTCGTGAGATAGGTTAGTATGATAAAGAGAAAAACCACTCACTTTTGGTACTGCCAAAGACAAGATTCATAATTTTTCTCACACAATGCCTACTATACCATATCATTTCCACAATTTATATGGAGCAATATAAGCCATAGAAACTAGGAAACAAGCAAACTATGCATTGAAAACAGAATCTGTCAAAAACAGAACACTTTGTAGTAATTCCAGAATTTGGCGACGTATCAAGCATACTCTTTGATGGATTCCTTTTCGATATCCGCTCCATCCGGGAATTTGGTGACGCATCGACTATATCAAAAAATACCCGGGAATAAGAGAAATTCAAAGGAATTAGAAGTGTGAAACAATGTACCGCGAGAACTTACTCAATGTACGGCCGCACTTCTATTAGGTTGTTGAAGATATACAATGAAATCGTCCGCCATTCTTCGACATCCAACAATATTGGTTTCGAAGCACCGGCTGGTGCAAGATTCCCTTTGAATAGGCTGAGGTTGGATCCACCTTTTCTAGGGTCGCCAGCATTGTACCGAGGCTTCGGATTATGCAAATGACGATTTTTGGCTTTGTAGTGTTCTATCACGAAGTTTGCCGCCTCCTCGGTAACGAATGCCTCGGCCATCAATGCTTCAATTCTACGTTTATTTTTACATTTTGCTCGGAGCGTCTTCTGCATCCTCTCAGTTGCGTAGCACAAATGATTTTGCACGCCCCCCCCCCCCAATCTTGCCTCGGTCAGGAGATGCAAAATCATCGCGTCGTAGCATTCTCTGCCCAAGTTGAATTGAGCCTTCAGAGCCATTACTTGTGAGATGGCATCCAGCTCAGTGTGCTTGTGGAGAGGACATTTTGAAGACTCCAACATTTCATTAAAGTCCTTTGCAGATTCCTCCATCTCATCGTCCGAATCCCGAGCATCATCAAAGTCTGGCACCATGCCTTCCATCCCGGTAACACGCTCATCGGTGCGACGACGAACCACCACAGCTTTGACACGTTGGGCAGACTCACCATGAAATGTCCACACCGTATATCCGGGCGTAAAACCACTCTTCTATAGGTGTTTGCCCATTTCTTCCTCTGTCCTCTTGTGCCAATTGTCGCACCGGACACAGGGGCACCAGGTTTCTTCTGGCCATTTGCAAATGCGGCTCTCACAAACCCCTTGGTTTTTGTTAACCATTTATTGGTCATGTCTTTCTGACTAGTGTGACCGGTGTACATCCATGCACGATCACTCATCTTGCCTACCTACACTCTAATAGGTAAAGATATATAGGTCCATCAGCATGTATATTCATCAGTTAATCTAGTTTGTCAATTTTATTACATCCATCCAACCTACACTCAAATAGGTAAAGATAGGTCCTAATCCCACCCGAGTATGTGTAGATTGAGTACGTTCTCCATGCTCTACCCCATTCTAAGAAAATTTCGGCAGCACCTCTCCGCTGTTCTCCAAATACACGTCTCAGCAAAAAGCCGAGAGAATGTGCATCCGGGGAACAACAGGGAGGCGCTACCGAAATTTTGTCTCGGAATGGGGTAGAGCATGGAGAATGTACCCAATCTACACATACTCGGGCTATCTGTGGAAATCGCTAGACAATCCAAATGAGCTACGGTGATAAATATGTAACTGAATGCATATTTATCGATGCAACCCTTTCGGACGGGAGACGCATACCGGTTATGCGACTGTAGTTATCTAGCTAGTGTCATCAGCACGAAGGCCAGAACAGAGCAAATAATTAAGGGGGGAGGAGGAGATGTCATTTGTGCTCACCCACGAACGCAGGGGAAGAGCTCGTCGAACACACCAGACCCTCGCAGTGACGAAACAACTACACATTTAAATCAAAAGATGAGTAACATAGCACTATTGTTTTTGCCATCAACCTAACTAAATGTTTACAACAGTATGCCACCTAAATATATGTCATTAAGGGTTCCATCGACGTCAAGGCACCCTCTTCTTCTTCCTCCTCCTCTTTTTCTAATTATTCTTATTTTCTTCTTCTTTTTTCAGAACTAAACCAAAACCTAAAACTAAACTAAACGTAAACCTAAAACTAAATCTAAATCTAAATCTAAACAAAACATAGACCTAAAACTAAAAAACAGAAAAAAAAAAAAAAAAAAAAAAAGAGGGTGAGGAGGAGCTCATTGTAGGGGAGGGGGCGGGCGGTGGAGGAGGTCCACTGCAGGGGAGGGAGGCGGTGCCACGACCTTCCTCATGGCGGGGCTCGGCGGCTTTCGCAGGGGAGGAGCATCGTGGCCGGGGTGGCGGGCGGCGGGTTGGGGCAGCGGGGGCAGGGGTGGCGGGAGCGCGGTGGGGGGCGGGGGTGAGGCGGTGGGGGTCGGGAGCGCGGTGGGGGTTGGGGACATGGCGGGGGTCGGGGCGGGGCGGCGGGGGGTCAGCAGCGGCGGGAGCGCAGTGAGGGTCAGAGGCGGGCGACGGGGGGTCAGCGGCAGCGGGGGCGCGGTGGGTGCCGGGGTGGGCGGCGGGGGCACGGTGGGGGTCGGGGGTGGGACGGCGGGGGCGCAGCGTGGTTGGGTCGGGGGAGGAGAGAGAGAGAAGAGAGGGAGGCATGGGGGTGGACCGTTATTAGCTGTTAGGTATTAACCTCTTTGTCGTCCTCTAGTAGACGGCAAAGAGGTGGGGGTGGTGGGCCGTTACAGCAGTGTCGTCCACTGGACCCCACCCAGCTCTTTATCGTCCGCTAGCGGACGACAAAGAACTGGCCGGTGGCAAATAGTATCTTTGCCATCAGCCAGTTCTTTGCCGTCTGTTTTTTGTAGCAAAGAATTGGCTGATGGCTAATTCCCTGATTCCAGTAGTGGAAGAAACTAACCTTGTCTTGAATTGGAAGAAGTTCCACTTCATGGTGAACGAAGTATAGTACTTGGGCAGAAAATTTTTGAACGAGGTACTGAAGTAGACAAAGCTAAAGTTGATGCAATTCCGAAAATTTCATGTCCTAAAGATATTAAAGGTATAAGAAGTTTTCTTGGTCATGTTGGTTTCTATAGAAGATTCATTAAAGATTTCTAGGCTGCTAACTAATCTCCTTCAAAAAGACATTCCATTTGTTTTTGATGATGATTGCGTAGAAGCCTTTGAAATACTTAATAAAGCCTTAATTTTTGCACCTATTGTTCAACCACCTGATTGGAATTTGCCTTTTGAAATTATGCATGATGCTAGTGATTATGCTATTGGTGATGTTCTAGGTCAAAGAGTTGATAAGAAATTGAATGTTATTCATTATGCCAGTAAGACCTTGGATAGTTCTCAAAGAAATTATGCTACTACTAAGAAAGAATTTTTAGCAGTTGTGTCTGTGTGTGATAAATTCACACATTATATTGTTGATTCTAAAGTTACTATTCACACCTATCATGTTGCTATTAAATATCTTATGGAAAAGAAAGATGTTAAACCTAGAATGATTAGGTGGGTTCTTTTCCTTGAAGATTTTGATTTGCATATTATTGATAGAAAAATAGATGAAAATTATGTAGCAGATAATTTGTCTAGGATGGAAAATGTTCTTGATGACCCACTGCCTATTGATGATAGTTTTCCTGATGAGCAATTAGCTGTTGTGAATGCTTCTTGTCTTAATAGCCCTTGGTATGCAGACTATGCTAATTACATTGTTGCTAAATATATACCACCTAGTCATACCTACCAACAAAACAAAAAAATCTTCTTTGATTTAAGGGATTAGTTTTGGGATGACCCACATTTATATAAAGAATAAGTAGATGGTGTTATTAGACGTTGTGTACCTGAGAATGAATAGGAACAAATCCTATGGAAGTGTCATTTCGAGGTACTACAGTCTGGTTTTTATTGGCCTACTCTCTTCAAGGATGCATGTAAGTTTGTCCTTTCTTGTGATGATGTCAAAGAATTGGTAATATTGGTAGACGTCGGGAAATGCAATGAATTATTCACTTGTTATTGAACCATTTGATGTCTGGGGTTTTGATTATATGGGAACTTTTCCTTCCTCTAATGGATACACTCATATTTTAGTTGTTGTTGATTACCTAGTAGTGCTGATCATAACACCTCCATTAAATTGCTTAAAGAAGTTATCTTCCCGAGGTTTGGAGTCCCTAGGTACTTAATGACTGATGGTGGTTCACATTTTAATTTTATTCATGGTGAATTTTGTAAACTCCTAGCTAAGTATGATGTTAACCATAGAATTCCATGCCTTATCATCCTCGGTCTACTAGTCAAGTTGAATTGAGCAATGAGAAATAAAATTGATTTTGCAAAAGACTGTTAATAGATCCAGAAATATTTGGTCTAAGAAACTTGATGATGCATCATGGGCTTATAAAACTGCTTATAAAAATCCTATGGGTATGTCTCCATATAAAATGGTCTATGGAAAAGCATGCCATTTACCTCTTGAGTTAGAACATAAGACTTATTGGGCAATTAAACAACTTAATTATGATTTCAAACTTGCCAGTGAAAAGAGGTTACTTGATATTAGCTCTTTAGATGAATGGATGACACAAGCTTATGAAAATACCAAGTTGTCTAAAGAAAAAGTTAAAAGATGGCATGACAAAAGAATCCAAAAATATGAATTTAAAGTAGGTGATCAAGTTCTATTGTACAACTGTCGTTTCAGATTCTTTGCATGAAAACTTCTCTCTAAATGGGAAGGTTCATATATCGTCGAAGAAGTTTCTCGCTCCGGAGCTATCAAGATCAATAATGTCGAGGGCACTAATCCGAGAGTGGCTAATGCGCAAAGATTTAAACATTATATCTCAGGTACGCCCTTGTTGAAACTAATATTATTCAAACTATGACAGCATAGGAACACATAAGAGAGACCTTCTGGAACACTCTAGAACCCTGAAAAGGAATAGGTATGTGATACGGTAAGTAAACCGACTCCAAAAATTCCATGAAAAATATTTCTATCCGTTTTGGAATATTATAAAAAAAATACAAAAATAAGAACCAGCCGGGGGCCCACGAGGAGGTCATAAGGTAATAGGGCATGCCGGGTTGCCTTGTGTACCCCCACGCGCCTTACCGACTCTGTTTTCTTCTCGTATACTTGTTTAGCAAGATAAAAATTTCTTTATATGTACTCCTATATGTTTTGACCACCGTATCGCAAGTTTCTCCCCTATTCTTGTTTCGGGCTATTTTTCTGACAGATCTAGATCGCTATGGCGCCGCCAAGTTCATCCAAGGACAAGTTCCTCGAGAAGGTCATCAACCCCTATCTTCCAGAGGTGATGAAACACCCTCAAGCCGTTGAGATGTGTGAGGGGGTGCTTCACATTGGGGACGTTCAAGGACAAAGAAGGAGGGAAGCGAGAAGGCCGAGCTTGAAGCACTGGAGCAAGAGATCTTCAAGTGCCAAGGGATGGTAGAGCAAGGACTCAGTGCCAACAACTCCATGATCACGGAATTCATCCGTGAGCACAAGGTGGACAACAAGGATATTGGGAATGTCATCTTCAAGATCAATGACTGAATTGATCATCTTCAAGCCCAAATTTATGACTTGCAAAACCAAAATTTTGAGTATGGAGCCAGGTTTAAAGGTACGAGTTTAGCTAAAAAATTTAGGACCCCGGAAACACGTTCATACTTTTATGATGAAGAGCCTATGCCTTGGAACACGGAGGACAAGCCTACTACTTCATCACCACCATCATCGAAGAAATAAACTTGAGTACACGGGTATGGGCACCACCCTTCGCTTGTTCCAAGCTTAGGGGAGGTGCCCCGGTATCATATCACCATCACTTTTACCATCGTTATCTACCTTAGTTTGATCCCTAGTTATTTCGTGACTTAGAAGAATAAAAGTTTAGTATGCTTTAGTTTCGAGTGCTTGCTTAGTGATCTATTTATCTATGTAATCGAGTGTGAGAGTTACATAATAAAGATTAGTTTGAGTTTTGTTTCTTTACTTCCTTGTTTCAATCTCAGTAATAAGAATGAGTAAAAGATCATATGCTAATACCATGTGGAGTAATAACTTCACATAGAAAGAGTATGGTTGATAAAATTTATTGGAAATTAACAAACATAGTATTGGCCATGGATGCAATTCATGCAAGATTATTAAAGGGGGAGGAGATTCACATATAAATATACTATCTTGGACATCTTTTATGATTGTGAGCCCCCATCAAATATTTTCTACATGGTCAAATAGTTGATGTTGGACAAGGAAGACAACGTAATGAGTTATGTTTGTCTAAATTCACACAGAAGTTATATTGTCATGGATCCTCTAACATGTGGTGCTTGTTTAGAATCTTTTGCTAGCCAAACACTTCGTATCAAGTAGAGATACTACTTGTACATCCACAACCCCTTAAACCCAGTTTCTTGTCATGAAAGTTCACTATATCTACCTATGGATTGAATAAGATCCTTCAAGTAAGTTGTCATCGGTGCATAAAGCAATAAAAATTGCTCCTAAATATGTATGATCTTTTATTGGAAGGGAAAATAAGCTTTGTACGAACTTGTGATGGTGAAGAAATAAAAGCAACAGACTGTATAATAAAGGTCGCTATCACAGGGGGTAATATAAAGGGACGCTCCTTTCCATTAAGAGATTGCACATCCAAAAAAATAAAAAGCGCATGACAATCTCTGCTTCCCTCTATGAAGGGCCTACCTTTTACTTTTCTGTATTTACTTTTATGCAAGAGTCAATAGTGACTATCCCTATTCCTTTCTTATTTATCCCTTAAGTGGCAAGCATCATGCGGGGGGGAAAGATCCAGGCATATATATCCAGTTGGATGTAGGTGATCATAAGTTATTATTGTTGATATTATGCTTGAGGTAAACGAGTTGGGAGGCGAAAACAATAAGCCCCCATCTTCATATGTGTCTGACAGAAATGTTTGTTTCCAAAAATATGCATTGAGTGTTAGAATCATAGAAGACTATATGATGGTTAAGTATGTGGACTTGCTAAAACAAAAGCTAGCTCTTATATACACTCTTCCTGGAAATATGATGAATTGTGATTGTTTCGATGACTGAGAACATAATTTGCTTGTTATCAAGAAAGTTTATACTTCGTACTTCAAGGTTGCGAATGAATTGTTACTTGTTTATGAGAAGTTATATGATAAATATTTGTTGTTATGTTAATGATCATGATGCTATCATGTCCGCATTTTGTTTTTATCGATACCTCTCTCTCTCTCTCTCTCTAAACATGTGGTCATGATTATAGAGTTCGGCTTTCGCTTGAGGACAAGCGAGGTCTAAGCTTGGGGGAGTTGATACGTCCATTTTGCATCAAGTTTTCCTACTTATATATATATATATATATATATATATATATATATTGTTTTTTGTCATTATTCCACTTTATGATGTAGTTCTAATGCCTTTTCTCTCTTAATTTGCAAGATTTACATGGAGAGGGAGATTACCGGCAGCTGGAATTCTGAGCCTAAAAGAGCTACAACAGAGATACCTATTCTACATAGCTCCAAATGACCTGAAACTTCACATAGATTTTTTATTGAATATATAAAAACACTGGACCAAAGAAATACCATAGGAGGGCCACCAGTTGCCCACAAGGCAACATGACATGCCCCCCCCTGGGCGTGCCCTGATGTCTTTTGGGGCCCACAGTTGGCCTCCAGTGCCCATCTTCTGCTATATGAAGGGTTTTGGCCTAGAAACATAATAAGAGAAGACTTTTGGGAGGAAGCGCCGCCGTCTTGAGGCGGAACCTGGGTAGGAGCACTTTTGCTCTCCGACTGAGCGATTCCGCTCGGGGCACTTCCCTCTAGGAGGGGGAAATAGAAGCCATCGACATTAGCAATGATGCTCTCATCATGGGAGGACTAATCTTCATCACCATATTCATCATCACCATCTCATCTCAAACCCTAGTTCATCTCTTGTATTCGGTCTTTGTCCCAAAACCTCAGATTGGTACCCGTGGGTTGCTAGTAGTGTTGATTACATCTTATAGTTGATGCTGGTTGGTTTATTTGGTGGAAGATTAAATGTTCAGATCCTCAAGCATATTCAATACCCCTCTGATCTTGAACATGAATATGATTTGTGAGTACTTACTTTTGTTCTTGCGGACATGCGAGAAGTCTTGTTATAAGTAATCATGTGAAGTTGGTATCGTTCGATATTTTGATGATATGTATGTTGTTGCTTCCTTTAGTGGTGTCATGCGAACGTTGACTACATGACACTTTACCATACTTGGGCCTAAGGGAAGGCATTGTGGATCAATAAGTAGATGATTGGTTGCTAGAGTGACGGAATCTTAAACCCTAGTTTATGCATTATTTCGTAAGGGGCTGATTTGGATTCATATGTTTCATGCTATGGTTAGATTTATCTTAATTCTTCTTTCGTAGTTGCGGATGCTTGCGAGAGGGGTAATAATAAGTGGGTTGCTTATTCAAGTAAGAACAACACCCAAGTAATGATCCACCCACATATCAAATTATCAAGTAACGAACGTGAATCAACTAAGCATGATGAACGTGACTAGACGACAATTCCCATGTGTCCTCGAGAGCACTCTGCTTTATATAAGAGAACTTTCCGGCTTGTCCTTTGCTATAAAAAGAATTGGGCCACCTTGCTGCAACTTTGTTACTATTGCTACTTGTTACGAATTATCTTGCTACAAAACTATCTATCACTGCTACTTTTAGTACTTGCAAAGAATACCTTGCTGAAAACCGCTTATCATTTCCTTTTGCTCCTTGTTGGGTTCAGTGCTCTTACTTATCGAAAGTACTACAATTGATCCCTATACTTGTGGGTCATCATTGACCATCACCACCACCATTTGAAAAAGAAAGAAAAAGAAATCAGTTTTTGGGAGGCTCAAAGGTTTCTTTTGGTTTAATTTGAGTCATAGGAAAACCACACTATTAAGACAAACTGAGGTGGTTGCATTAGTTTGGGGATCATGCATGCCCTATATTCATTTCATCCCCAGTCAATCTTATCTGAAATTGGGTCAAACTCCCTTACATATCATGTTGTGTCAACCACCTTGGGCCTCCATGGATCAAGCCTCGGGCCTCCAGTGCCCCGTGGTTTTTCCTCTGGTTACCTCGGGCCTCTGGGGTCTCTGACCCTTGGAGCTCCTGGGTACCTCTAGCATGGGTCTCGGGACACCCCGAGCCTCCGGGGTGGTGGTGGTTTCCTCTCTAGATCCCTCGAGCCTTTAGGATCTTTGACTCCTGTAACTCTGTGGTGTTGTTGGTGTCGCCTCTGTTGGGGCCCGGTCTCCAGGCCCTTTAGCCCAGGTCTCTGATATATCTGGGGTTGCGACGATCAGGTTTGTGAGGGGAGTATAAATACTTTCCTTTCTTCCACCTCCAGCCATAATCCTCCATTTTGAGCTTCTCCATCATTGTCCAACCCTAAATGCTTACTCTTCACCCCTTTGCTCAAACTCCAACAAAATTTTAGGATTAAAAGAGAATTACCCGCTCTACACTTTCATCAAACCAATTTGTGATCCCCATACTTGTTTATACAAACTTGTTACTCTTGAAGATTTGGGACTCCTGGGTGGTAGGAGTCAAGCCTGAAAGCTTCCTTGCGTGTGGTCTGCTCCGGGAAGTTTGTAAAGGTCTGGTGGTCACCTAAGACCAACCATGAGTCATTTGAGGCTCATCCGCTCGGGTGACTTAAAGGGAGACAAGGTGAACTTCGGGATGCATTCGCATCTTCGACTTGTGTGGTTTATCCATTCCCGCACCTTTACTTGTGTTTGCTTGCTAGCTTGCTTGTTACTCTTGCTTACCTAGTATACTAGCTTGTTTGCTATATAGGTTGTTCGCACCGTAGATTGCATATCTAGAGAACTTATTTTATCCGCACATCCCCTAAAATTGAAAGTAAAGCTAAAATTTTGTAGTATCCAATTCAACGCCCCCACCCCCTTTGCTAGTCGACCTCTTTGATCCTTTCAGAGACTTTTGGCTCAAGTATATTGACGACCTGAGAGAGTGATCTCCCTCAAGTCAAAATTGAACATAAAAGGCCAACGAGCATCAAAGCTTGCATTATTCTTCTCATCCTGTCTACAGATAATATTAAATTCATCCCCCCCCCCCCCCCCCCCCCGCCACCACCACCACCACCACCACCATCACCACACACACAACTAACATGGGTAAATTCTCGTCTCCACATATATGAACCAATTCAGCAAGGAAATCAGGGCCCAATCAAAACGATCAAGTTTTGACCGCACGTGAAACTTGACAGCATAGTCACCCACTTGCATTTTTCAAGCATCAAGCGAAGACTTATTCACACCAAGAAGGATACCACCCGATCTCCCCTGAGGAGGTAGATAGTACCATGCATACACCATAGTTCCAGAAATATTATCTAAAAACTACGATGTAAAGTTAGGTCTACCATTCTCCATGAGAGCTATGAAATCCAAGTTATGCACCCTCGCAATCTCCGGCGGAAATATACGCTTCACCAAGTCTAAAAGACTTATGTTGTTAACTAAAATGACAACTCATTCTAAACCAGAGGGTACAATCCCAAATTACTATGGATCTGACGAATCAACCCGAAGCTGTGTAATTGAAGGTGAAGGAACAAACTTACACAATTAAATTTCCGGTCTACATTTAACAAGCATTAGATATAAGATTCTCCCAAGTGCAAGTCATGTCAAATCTATAAACACAGTACTCTTTTCATTTTTATATACAAGACCACAAACTCATATTATAGGTACGAACGTAAAATTTAATATTTGTTTTGCAAACTAACTTTTCTTTTCGTTACTGGAATAATGAATACACCTCATGCACGTAATGAAGGAATAGGAAACTGAGTGCATGTTGAGCAAGGAAATAACTAGGTAACATTATAACTGCATGCAGGCAAGTATTAAAGTTGCTAGTACAAGAAAGTATCATTAATTTTTAATTTTTGCGTCGATTACTATTGATGGCCTTATATATAGATGCAAATGTATATTTCATAGTGACCTTGTATAATGAAATGGGGGTAGTATTACAGAGAGCCCATGCATTTTGGTAGTACAATGTGGCCAGGTAGAGATGGCAACGATTCGATTGTTTGCCTCTTCGTGTTGCAATTAGTGCATGTTTTTCCGTGCGTATCTATGCCCATGTTCTTTCTCCTACCTTCCCTTCTCCCCCATTTTTTATTCTGTCCCTGTGTGTAGGCCAGCTTTAGTCTTACCCTTCTAGTATTCAAATATCACGAAATGAAAGCAAATTCAATGTACAATGGCTCATCCAATTTCGTTATGGAAACTCCCTCACAAATATAGAAATAAATTGATGAAAAGAAACATATACTCCTACTCTGTAGTATTTAGTAATAAGTATAATAAAAGGCCGTCAATGACCAAACGTACTCATGTCAAGAGTAAACCTGAAGACATTTATGGATGTGATTCATGTAACGTGAAAAAAACTTAGAAGGTTTCAAGTTCAGGTTTAGAAGGGCAAGAAGGTAAAAATGGAAGAAAACTATGACGCCAAACATACATATAAGGACCAAGGATGCGTCTCCTGACATTGGCATCCGTAACTTTCACCCCAGACGTATAGAAAGAGCACAAAAAATATGCCGCCACCGCCTGAATGATTTTGCAAGGACAAATTAGTCAACCAGCTTTTGCATTTTTTATAACAGCGCTTCAGGAAGAAGCTAAGGAAACAAACTATTGTCCTCTCAACTAGATAAATATATAAAATAAATACCCATCAACAGCCTATTTCTCCTGAAATTGTCGGCCTGCTTTCCACAAGACAGTCTGGATAGTTCTGAGATTAGAACATTTTGGCCGCTCATGCATTTTCAATCATTCTCCAAAAGAGAGTACAGTTTTCCAACAAGAGGCTCCAACGCAGAGGGACGTCATAGTTATATTTTCTCTCTTTCATCACAAGGTAACACAACGGAGAGGCAGAAGCTCAGCAAACCCTTCCAGAAAGGAAGGATGTAAGATGAAGCTAGAGAACATTGCAAAATACTAGTACTACTAAATAGACACCTACAGAAATCAGCAGTGCAAATCAGCGAAACATTTAGGACGCTGACAGAAGAAAGGAACAATACAAATAACAGTAAAAGTGAGATAAGCAATTCGTCATTTCATAAAGTAGCCCAGAAAACACATTATTTTATTCAGGGAAAAAAGGTTAAGATACCTCATGCCTCGAACAAAATTCCACTGGCTTTTGGACCAACAGTCAGCTATGCTGAGTTGCCAGATATTGTACATTAAGGCTTAGGTGGAGCACCAAGGAACAACACGGTTGTGCAAGATTAGATTACAATCTTGACCACTAACTTGCGGCACCTACAGTAATCAACAAAATATGCTACTACATGGCTAAGGTCTGGCCATCCATCAACCTTAAAGGTGCACGTTGGAATTTATGCAATAAATAAATGAGCTGGTAGACTACTAAAGTACCTCCCTACCAGTAGGTTTCATGTATCTAAACAGATATAGAAAATGTAAATTATCATAAATTACACTATCTGCTTCAAATGGTCCCAGGAAAATAGAAGACCTATCTATGGCTACGAACTCAATCAAGCTACAGAATCTATCTTTCCTGGAGTCCACAGGCAAAGGGCTGGATACACCGAATTCCCTGAAAAAGCAGTAGGCTTTACACCTTCAATTTGTTCTTTTCAAACCACTAAGCACATAAGTTATCACACCCTAAATGCTACAAGTGACCAAAGCAGAAACCCTTAGATGCTAACTAGAAACCGGTTAGAACGTTGATAAGTTCCATAGATTATTCCCTTATCCCCCCTTAACTTTTTTCTTAATTAGTTAAACTTTCCAGTCCTCATCATAAACGTCACAATCATTCTTGCACCTTTTTATTTATTATTTTCCTTGCCTGGTCTTACATGTTCACCTTAGGTATAATTTACAGAAAAAGTTTAGAGTTTAAACGGGGATTATTTGGTGGACCAATGCAAGGAAGATCATGCCAAAGATGCTCTGCATCAAGCTGATTGTGACATTAAAATTTGTGGGGTCAGTAGTGAGGAAGGGGGCAAAAGGAAAGGCCGGAAAGAACAGCACTAACTGCATCTGCAAGGCTGGAGTGCTCGTAACCACCATATCATCATGGATTTTATTACAAGGCATCTTGTGATTATGTGACCTGCGAGAGTGCACAATAAAAGTGGAATCGACTAAGGTGAACTGGGTCTAACACATGCTGAACTTCATTGCTCAGTCAAAAGTATGTTTCTTCAGTAAACTAATAGATTTTCATGTCAGGTATAAGAGTAAATAAACACGAAAAATAAATATAAGGCATAAGAAATGGTATTATCAAACTAATACTTTGGATTAGAAATATGTGGATAGTCAACGAAACTTTGGACACTGATACAGGGTAGAATAATCTGAATAAACCAGCATCTTGTGAAAAAGTACTTTTCAAGATTATATGGATGACAAGAGAAGAATGATGCGTTCTTGCATCACAATCATGCAACCCCCTTTCATTAGTGGCCTCTGTGCATGGAAGATTCCTCACATTTTCGGGCTTTCATACCTACAAGAAGTGGGCACCTAAGTTGATCATTAGATCTATAATATACTCCCTCCGTCCCATAATATAAGAACGTTTTTGACACTAGTGTAGTGTTTAAAATGTTCTTATATTTTGGGACAGAGGGAGTAGCATATATTTAAATTAACACTTGCTATTAAGAAAATGGAAAAACTGAGGCATCGCAGAAAGGGCCCATAAAGTAAAAGGCAATAAGAGTTCAAGTCTTAGCACAGGGGCTAATAAAGGAAAAGTGCTATGTGACATTCCTATGCATTTTGCGGATAGATCAAACTGAACTACTATGGAATAAATTAATTAATTAAAGAAGCAGGTAATGTTAGTAACAGAGAAATCTCTCTCTAATCATGCCACTTCGTAATCACCTAACTTCATTCCTTTGTTTTGTACTTAGTGTGACTCCTGGTATAGTAAAGAGATAGCTACAAATCTAGCTTTTGCAGATTACACAAATCATACTTTGCCTTGTCGCCAGCCATCTACAAGCCTTCTCGTTAGTCAATGATGTACAGCCATAAAATCCTTCAAGATGTTGTTCAGTTTCAGCACAATCCAAACTCAGTCACTAACGCAAGAGTTGTGTGTGTCTAATATTCTAAGAAAATTCGCAGGGAAAAGCAAAGATGTTAGAGCAATAAACTTTCAGGGTAGAGGTGCGATTAGATTTGTTCAATAGAAACAACGATGTGCTAACAAATACATATTTGAGTGCAAAACAAAATGAATCTGCTTTTGAGTCCTGCCGATGGTTCAAAGCACTGCAACTTGATGGTGTGTGCTTTCATGTAAAAAACTGATGAAATAAAATGTATATGCAGATATAGGAAAATAGAAATCATTAAACAGACAAATGTTGATGGATATTATCTGAGTAGGGGATTTTATTATGATGAGATTCAATCATCCATGTATTCAGAATATTGAAATTATGAAATATGAGCATTCAGTAATCAAGAATATACTGGAAAAGATAATGATCCTAGGCATTATCATTGGATTTAGTTCTGTTATGGTCAGAAACAAACAACAAACTAATATCATGATTGTTTCACTCCTCGTAGCTCACATAATTATAGTCTTACTAACTGAATATCCACGCATTGGTACGGAACTTATATAAAAACCAACTTTCTACTTACATAAAGTAAGGCAACTTAGAAATAGCCACATGAAAAATCAATCAGAAGGCATATTTTGCAAACCCTAGAACAAGATGGTGAAAATCATGGAGATGACACCACCAGTCACAGAGTTACTTTTGGTGGAGGGGAGGTGGATGGCAGACAGATTATCACAGCATGTTAAAAAAATTGCAGTCAAAGGTCAGGTAGTGTTTACTTGCCTTATGTACTGCCAAGTCTTTGACTATACAGCATGTACAAGAGACAAAACCATTAACTATCTGCTAAATAAATAGCAGAAACTGAACCATGCATTGTTCTGTCAAAAGAATAAATAGCAGAAATCTCACTTAAATATCCATTTCCAGTTAGTGATGCATTGAGGCTGTAGACGCCATTATTCTCTAAATTGGTAGAATGTAGAGGTGTCAACAATTTTATAGAATTACCGCACCATGCACATACAATAAATCAGTAGATACCATGATGCACTAGCCAAAGTACTAACTGCCAGGAACTTATTCTTAAAGTAGTCGCTGGACTGCTTTGACTACAATGGACAGGAATTGGGATCAATTTTCACTTAAGCAAACATTTATTGCTGTTTTCTGCTTATCTTCTACGGGGCAAAAAAGTTACCAAACTTAAAAATCATGAATCTAATCAGCAGTTCAGCACTAAGTTGATTACCAACTATAGATAAATAAGAGACAATCTAATACACTGGCACTGGATTATTCCATTTTACTCCCTGCTAGAACTCTACAATGTAGACAGAAAAGGATTCAAGCATGCAAACCCTACTTGCAGTAGCTTATCATTCAGTAAGGGTAAAAGAGAAGCAGGGAAGAAGAAAAAACTGCCAGAAATCAGCGTATGATGGGTTGGTGGACTATTCCATATTTGATAGACCTCATCAGTATTACTAGAGTCTGTCACCCAGTGCCCATCAGGATCAAAAGTAGTCAATTAGTGAGGTGCAGCAAGTATTGGTACTAAGGCACGAAAAGAATGTAGTGCTCACTGAGCGGCCATTATGTTCATTTTAAGTTGATCATCTCCTGGTTTACCTTTTGGTTTCCCAACCGAGGAATACACACACAAAAATCCTAAAAGACAGTGGCTCATTTTAGAGAAATGTAAAACAGAGTAAAACAGTATGGAAAATACAGGAACTCGAGCCTATATCTATGAATTACCTAAACGAAAATTTCTCATTTGCTTATATTCTCCATTGTTTTTCTTAGACTAAGTTCTAATTCTTAAGTTGCAACCCAACAAGCTCGATAAACTTATGAGCCACAGTTACGAAATGAAGCATAATCTGAATTTTCCAACTCACATTTCACACAAAAAAGCATCATGTCGTCAGATAACAATTCTTGCCCCCAAACATTGACATACAGCAACACAGGGAGCAATTAGCAGTACATTCTTATTGCAACGATTCTGTGAATCTTGTGAACAAGCAGCAGATAAGCAAACTCTAACTTGTCTCAGGCTTCGAGCAGAAAGGCACATGCCTACACGCCCTTTCACCTCGGCGCCGCCAAAGTCACACGTCCTCCCCGCCACGGCTGCCACCTCCGCCTGCGCCGTCCAGGCCCTTAAAGCCCTCGGACACCGCCCGCGCGCGGTTCTGCGCCTGCCTCTCCACCGCCACGAAGTACAGGCCTGCAGAGCGGCAACCATCAGATCGGATCGCGGCACGGAACAACCATGAGGACGCGGAGACGGAATGTAAGGGAGCGCCATAGTTTAGGGTTTGGTTCAGGTGCTTACTCACGGCGCTGCCGATGGCGCACATCCAGAGGACGCGCTGCGACCACCTGTCGCCAACCACACCTCGACCGCCCATCCCCATGCCGCCGCCGCCGGTGTGACAGATGATGTGCTGCGCGCCTGCTCGGTGCTCCGCTCGTGTCTACTGACCGACAAGCGGGTCCCACCTGGTGAGAACCAAAGTAGTGACTGGTTCTTTAGCTGGGTTGGGCCGGGCTGCGGAGTGTGTGTCTAAGTTAAGTTGACATATTTCTTTCTTCCTAAAATCTTAAAAGTGCACGCGTTCGTTGGAGAGAACGAGCGGCTGCTATGTCACATGCATGTGTGTTTTTTTCTAGTCTGCTAGTACATGTGGTCATCTGCTTTAGATGTAAATCAGACCGGTCATATCGGAAGGGGAAAATAGATCCATATTCGTTTATTTTGGGTTCTCAAATTTTTAAAAAGTCATATCTTTTAAACCGCGTGTCAAAATTCAGACCTGTCTTCGTTGTTGGATTCTTCGCGACGAGATCTTTGAAACTAGATCCCACATGAGTATGTTTCGACAAAAAAATTGATGCCAACTTTGATGCTATATGGTGCAACTTTAGTACTGCATTGTGCAACTTTAATACTGAATGATGTAACTTTTTCAAAACTAATTTATAGAGCTGCATGATCCAACTTTCTATGAGGTTGTAATCTAAAAACCATGGCAACCTATTGTGCAACTAGTCTACTGCCCGGGCCAACTACCAGTAGTCGATGTGCAAACGCTCCTCCCTACCAGTGGATATGTAGTTTTTCAATCTTGGACACCCTTCCCCACTTTCCCTACCAGTGATATGTGCAACTTAGTCTGTTGTTCACGCCAACTACCTATTAGTCGATGTGCAACTCCTTCCCCTCCTTGTGGATACGTTGAAAGTGCTAATGGCACTTAAGCTATTTTGGTGTGATGATAATGTGGTTAGTTGAACTAATATCGGTTGCTAAAGTTTATCTCAAGTTATTGGTTCTAAACGCCCGCGATGAAGATGTGCGACCCCCCATTTCAAAAAGGACAAAGGCGTGGTCTTTCGACGCTTCGAAGGTTTAGTTTTGGTTTGCTTTAAATCGTAGGAAAGACCGCACTATTAAGAGGGGTCTGTGTGGACAAATGTTGTGTGGGAATGCCTTTGCCGAGCCTTACTCTCTTACCCTTCCCACTCCAACCACCTCATATGAACCTAGTGTGTGTGATGTGGTACTTAGAAAGTTTCAATAGTAAAGTACTGGGTACCCCGTGCGCACGGAGTACTGGGTAACTCTCTGGGTACCCCGTGCGCACGGGGTCTTTTGACCCCGTGCGCACGGGGTCTTTTGACCCCGTGCGCACGGGGTGGTGCGATTGTCTCTGGATACCCCGTGCGCACGGGGTACTGCGTAACTCTCTAGATACCCCGTGCGCACGGGGTACTGGGTAACTCTCTGGGTACCCCGCCTGTGCGCACGGGGTAGTGCGATTGTCTCTGGATACCCCGTGCGCACGGGGTCTTTTGACCCGCATGCACACGGGGTGGTGCGATTGTCTCTGGATACCCCGTGCGCACGGGGCTGACTTAGCCCGTGCGCACGGGGTCCAACGGGCAGAAATCCCCACCCTCACATGAACACTATAAAAAGGCCATTCTTTCTCCTCCAACCCTTAACCCTAATGTCTTGTTGAGCTCCATCATTGCTACACCCCATTTTGCTCAATACTCTCAATCCCTCCACCCAAACTTGTTGAAACTTTGGGGATTGGGAGAGCAAGACCCGGTCTACAACTTGATCAAACCAAATCGCGTTCCCCGCAACATTTCTTCCCCATTGACTTATTACTCTTGGAGCTTGGGCTCCTAGGCGGTTAGAGGTTCCTCCGGAAGCTTCCTTGCTTGTGGTGTGCTCCGGAGAAGTTTGTAAAGGTGTGGTGGTCGCCTTCAAGACCAACCCCAAGTGGTTCGAGGCTCATCTGTTGGGGGTGACTCGAAGGAGAATACGGTGAGCCTTTGGTGGCATTCCGCAAGCTTTGGCTCCGGCACCGCTCCAAACGGAGATTAGCTCTTCCCCAAGGAAGAGTGAACTTCGGGTTAAAATCCGCGTCCTCGTCTCACTTGTGGTTAATCCTTTCCCGCACCTTTCTTTGTTGTTGTATGCTTGTTGGCTTGCTAAGTAGTTTGTTGCCTAGCTTTTCTTCTTGGAGCTTTCTTGTCATATAGGTTGCATTCACCTAGTTGCATATCTAGTGAACTCTTTTATCCGCTAAGCCTTAAAATCCACAAGAAAGATTAAAATTTATAGTCTCCTATTCACCTCCCCTCCCTCTAGTCGACCGTATCGATCCTTTCAATTGATATCAGAGCCTCGTGCTCTAATATAAGGTTTTACAACCTTAGAGGATATGGTCGATCTAGGGAATGAGGGAGGTGGCCTACCCGTTGCGGGGGATGGTCAAAACCAACCCCCCGCCGCGACTGAGACACTTGGTGCTCCGGTCATTGCTCCTGCTGCTACTATTAACCCGAATGTCCCCTTGACCGCGGCCGATCTTCTTTCAATGTTGAGAGAATTCCTTATTTGGCCCTTTCTTAAAATTTGCTTCCCTATTTGGCCCAAAATAGAAATGTCTTCCTTATTTGACACCTAAAGTAAATTTTGTTCCTTATATGACATTTCTGTCCATTTTAGGTACTAATGGTGTTAAGTGTGAGGTGAAAAGACCATCTTGCCCCTAGTGCATTGTGTAACTATTTTGGATGTAGTAAAAAAAGCAATCACCCATGTTTTTGGGATGTTCAATGGATGATGCACATGTATATGTATGCTTCAATATTTCCTTCCTATGTAATCTGATTTGTACATGTAAAAGCTGTACAAAACACCGTATAATTTGTACAAGCATATCTATGATCAATACAGTACCATATTTTGATTAGTGTTTGATGATATTTTTACGCACTAAACCCAATTATTTATGTAAGCCGTGGTGGACCGGCAAACAAATAAATACAAGTGTATATATGTGAGAAAATATAACTTTGATCTATCAAAGTACTACTGTATGACGTGTAGGTCCCATGTGTTGCTAGAAAATTTATGAGTGGGAGAATATATTCAATATTGGTCTTTATTTGTAGAGTTCATCATATAGAATAGAGTGCTGCAAAAAGATTAAAGCTTTACACTTTGATCTAAGAGAAATAATTGACATAAGAGATAAATACATGCATGCAAAACTAGCCAAGTTTGTAATTGGCTTGCATGCATGCACTCATGTATACTCTCTATTTGCACCCAACGGTGACTCAACAAGCCAAGGCCCACGTACGTCAGCTATCAGCGATTGATAAAGCCTCCCGTCCCGTGCAACCGTGAGGGAAGACACACACGCAGACCGCCAGGCTCGTAGGAGACGCACGCACACGCACCGTCAGGCTCCACGCCGCAGCTCTTCAACCCGCACGTCATGGCGCCATGTGTGTAGACACCCATGCCGAGGTCGCCTCAGTGCCGTGGGCTAATCGCCGGCGAGACTAACCAAAATATTGTTTATGGCACTGTACCTGCAAGTGTATATGGTACTGTACTTATTCATAAAAAAATATTGTACTGATATATATGCTAGTAAAAGTTCTACGGATATTTTGTATGCTTTTACACGCAAAGACTTACCTAATGAACAAAATATTAGAGCATACACATATATGCACAGCATCCATTAAACATCCCTAAAATATGTGTGAACTGATTGCTCTTTTTACTATATCCAAGATAGTTACACAATGGATTAGGGGCAAAATGGTCTTTTCACTTCACACTTAAACCCTTTAGTGTCTAAAATGGACGAAAGTGTCAAATAAGGAAGAAAATTAATTTTAGGGGTCAAATAGGGAACTTTTTTATTTTGGGCCAAATAAGGAAGCAAATTTTAAGAAAGGGCCAAATAAGGAATTCTCTCTTCAATGTTTGCGGACCTCAAAGTCTCTATGTTGAAAGAGGTTCGTGCCTCGGTCAAGGAGGAAATTGATGCTCGCCTAAAGCCATCAACGTCCGCATCAGACTCGTTTAACCCAAATGAGGTTCTTGATGCGGATGACTCGAGGGAACCTCTTGCTTCCTCGGCTCGTACTCAAGTTCCCCAGTACAATGTCGTGGAACCCTTTTACTCTCCTCAACCCTTGCAACATCCCCGCATTAATCCTGTTGGGCCTCCTCCCCCTTTGAAAGCTAATGTGTTTGCTAAGTGGAAGCTAGATATAGAGTCTCACATGCGCAGTGCTTCAACTCAATTGTGGTGGATTGTGGTCAATGGATTCAACCCCAAGGATCCAATGAATCTCACTCCAAGGGAAGCAGTTGACGATCAACTCAATGCTACCGCGCACAACATGCTTTGCAACGCAGTGACTGAAGACTATAGTGATTCCATTGCTCTTCTCAAAACCGCAAAGGAAATTTGGGATTGCCTTGAGGAGGCTCTTGAAGGAGATGAAGCAATTCGAAGATCTCAGTTGGCCTTGCTCAAACAAGAAGTCAATCTCTTTGTGAGGAATGAGGGTGAGTCCGCAGAAGAGGTTTACCGAAGGTTGAAGTCCCTTGTGCTCAACTTGAGAACCTTTGGGTGCACTTGGGCAAATGTTGAATTCATCAAGGACAAGTTCATAGATGCTATGGTTCTCACAGAACATACCATGGTCATGATGGTTCATCAACGTCCGGACTATCACAAGTTGACTTCGGCTCAAGTTGTTTCCACCTTCTCTACCCATGTTCTTTTGGAAACCAAGTCCAAGAAAACATTTGCAATAGCTCAAGCAACCAAGAACTCCAATCTTGCCTTGAAGGCCAAGAAAGTGATGAGCCAACCCTCAAGGGAGGAAGAAGTGAGTGAAGAGATATGTGAGGAGGATAATGATACCTCGTGCCCGACAAATGATTTTGCAGAAGACTTGGCTCTCTTAGTCAAGAAGTACTCCGGGACCATGGCAAACAAAGGAAGAAATCTTCAAGGAAGATCTTTTGGACGAAGGAAATGCTACAATTGTGATAGCCCAAGACACTTTGTTCATGATTGTCCATATGAGAGACGTGAAGACAAGTCCGAGAAGCTTGTGCTTAAGAAGAAGAAGTTCACCAAGTTTGCAAAGAGGAAGGATGACAAGGCTCTTGTTCATGAAGAATACATGTCTGGAGATGAAGATGACGGTGATGATGATCAAGTGGGCACGGCCGCCTTCGCCATGCATGCCACTACCTCCTCCTCCACCACCGGCCTCTTCGACTCTCCAAACGAGGAAAAGCCATTCACTCATCAATGCCTCATGGCCAAAGAGGTAAAAACAAAGTCCAAACCCAAGAGACCCGACAACTACACTCCCAATGTCTCATGTGAGATAGTGGAGGATGAGTGTGAGGAGGGTGTGGATAATGATGAGGAATCCTTAGTGGCTTTCATGAAAACTCTTCATGGTGAAGCTCGTGCTCGTTTTGGTGATCTCCTTAAGTCGCTCGCCGAATGCGATGACTTTATTGAGAACGTTGAGAACCTCCTTATAGAGGAAAAAGAGAGAGTTGATCTCCTCGAGCACGAACTTAATGAAGAGAGTGTCATGAGAGCATCACTTGAGGAAGCCTTATCTGCTCATCAAATTGACTTTGTTAAAACCAACGATGCTTTGCAACTTGCTCTTAAGAATAAAGATGCTCTTAACGTTACAGTTGAAAAACTTCTAGTTGACCATACAAGACTTGTTGAGGAGCATGAGTTCCTTGTGATTAGTTCCAAGGTTGTCAAAGGTGACCTCATTGCTCTCACCAAGTCTTATGCTCAATTAAAAGCTACAACCATTAAGGCTCTCACTTCCGTACCTCATATTGATTTAAATGATGATGCTTGTATGGCTAACTTTGCTCATGATTGCACCTCCATTCAAGAGGAAAATAAGAAGTTGAAAGCTCAAATTGAGAAAGGGCTTGTATCATGCATCCAAGGGGAGAAAAACCTAAACGATCTCTTGAGCAACCAAAAGGAGTGTGTTGCCAAGGAGGGAGTTGGGTTTAATCCCGCATCTAAGAGTGGTAAGAAGAAGAAGAAGAAGAAGAAGAAGAAGAAGAAGAAGAAGAAGAAGAAGAAGAAGAAGAAGAAGAAGAAGAAGAAGAAGAAGAAGAAGAAGAAGAAGAAGAAGAAGAAGAAGAAGATGATGATGAAGAAGAAGAAGAAGAAGAAGAAGAACAAGAAGAACAAGAAGACCGGTCCGACTCCTTCCCCTCCCCAAAAGGTAGTGTTTGTGCAAGAAGGGAACAAGGAGAAGGAAAAGGAAATGAAGGGTGTTGGGAATGGTAAGGTCATTAGGGACAAGGCTATTCCCAAGAATTTTGCCGGCAAGAACAATCCATCATATGTTCTCATGAGAGGAGATGATGGCTATACCTTTGCAAAATTTGTTGGAACTAACTATGATGATTATGCTTGGACTATTTGGGTTCCCAAGACCCTTGTTGCTAACTCACCAGGAACCATTGCAAAATGGGTACCTATAACCAAAGCTTGATTATTGTAGGACTACGTCTCCGGTGGAACTCAATGGGTGACCGATAGTGGATGCACCAATCATATGACCGGAGAAAGGGAGATGCTTGTGGAGTTCGTTGATTCACTCAAGGCCTCTTCGAACATCTCCTTCGGTGACAATAGAAAGGGAAAGGTATTGGGTTTGGGCAAGGTGGTAATCTCTAATGATTAATCTCTTGCAAATGCCATGCTTGTCCAATCCCTTCACTACAATTTACTTTCAACTATTCAATTGGCCCGTGCCGGATATGATTCACATTTTGGTGAATTCCATGTGACCGTCTTTAAGAGGAGCAATCTCAAAGTGGTCTTTGTTGGGCATGTTGAAGACAACCTTTACGTGGTTGATTTCTCGAAAGAGAAAACTCATCTTGCAACATGCCTAATGGCCAAGGCCGACGTGGGGTGGCTATGGCACCGTAGGCTAGCCCACGTGGGCACGAGAAATTTACAAGCTCTCTTAAAGGGGGAGCACATTCTTGGACTAACAAATGTGTCTTTTACCAAAGATCGTCCTTGTAGTGCTTGCATTGTCGGAAAGCTTCATGAAAAAGCTCATAAAGTGAAGACTATCATCACCACCTTGAGGCCTCTCGAGCTTATCCATTTGGATCTATTTGGGCCTCCAACATATGATAGTTTGGGAGGAAGGAGATATTGCCTTGTCATTGTTGATGACTTCACAAGATATACTTGGGTGTTCTTTCTCAAGACTAAAGATGAAACTCAAGAAACCTTCATCAACTTTGCCAAAGAAGCTCAGCGTCAACATAACTGTGAGATCAAGGCAATCCGAAGTGACAATGGCACCGAGTTCAAAAACTATACAATGGATGAATTCTTGAGTGAAGAGGGGATAAAGCACCAATATGCCGCACCATATACTCCCCAACAAAATGGTGTTGCGGAGAGGAAGAATCGGACTCTTATTGAGATGGCTAGGACCATGCTTGATGAGTACAAATCACCATACAAGCTTTGGGCAGAAGCCATCAACACCGCGTGCCATGCTTCAAACCGGCTTTATCTTCGCAAGCTCAAGAACAAGACCCCTTATGAGCTCCTAATTGGGAGAAAGCCCAACGTCAAATACTTTCGGGTATTCGGTTGTAAGTGTTTCATTTTAAACAAAAAATCCTGGTTAGCTAAATTTGAGTCTAGAACTTATGAGGGCATATTTGTTGGATATGCATCAAACTCTCATGCTTACCGAGTTCTCAATAAATCCACCGGATGCATTGAGGAAACGGTAAATGTGGAGTTTGATGAAGATAACGGCTCCCGCATGGAGCAAATTGTTCCTAGTGTTGTAGGTGATGAGGCTCCTTCACAAGCTATAAGGACAATGGGGATAGGCCACATTCTCCCACAAGAAACACCCCATGTCCAAGTAGAACAAGAAGGAGTAAGAGCCCCTCTTGAGGATTTTCCACAAGGGAAGTCATCACCGACACCTCTTGTACAAGATGCCTTGGGAAGTAATGAACCTATCCAGGAACAAGATCAAGACCCTCATATTCCTGAGCAAGATCAAGAGCAAACTCTTCCGAATAATGAAGAACCAATCGTTGAGGCTCAAGATCAAGCTCAAAGTCATGATCAAGATCAAGCTCAAAGTCATGATCAAGATCTAGATCAACCCCAACCACAAGTGTCTTCATCGTCATCACTTCCTACTGAGCAAGAACCTGTGGTTGCAAAGAGAAGGGTGTCTCCAAGGCTAAAGCAATCTCAAGGAGAACTTGACCGCAAAGAGCAAAAAGTGGCCGCCAAGCTAAAATATCTTCAACACCTCACCAAGAACATCTATGGAAGCATCAAAAAGGGGGTAACTACTCGTAGACGTTTGGCAAACTTTTGTGAACATCACTCATTTGTCTCTTGTGTTGAACCCCTTAAGGTGGAGGATGTCCTTGACGATCCGGATTGGATAGATGCCATGCATGAAGAACTCAACAACTTCACACGCAACAAAGTGTGGACCCTTGAAGAAAGACCCAAGGAATTTCATAATGTCATTGGAACAAAGTGGATTTTCAAGAACAAACAAGATGAATATGGACAAGTAATAAGAAACAAGGCAAGGTTAGTGGCACAAGGTTTCACCCAAGTTGAAGGTTTGGACTTTGGTGAAACTTTTGCCCTCGTTGCCCGTCTTGAATCCATTCGCATCTTGCTTGCTTATGCCTCTCATCATGATTTCAAATTATATCAAATGGATGTTAAGAGTGCATTTCTTAATGGTCCTCTTAAGGAGTTGGTGTATGTCAAGCACCCTCCCAGTTTTGAAGACCCCGATCATCCCTCTCACGTTTATGAACTCCATAAGGCACTCTATGGACTCAAACAAGCACCTCGTTCTTGGTATGATCACCTTACGGCGTTCCTAAGCGAGAAGGGGTTCCAGATTGGGGTAATAGATTCCACTCTCTTTACGAAGAGGGTAAAAGGAGAGTTGTTTGTCTGCCAAATATATGTTGATGATATTATCTTTGGGTCAACTAACCATGCTATTAACGTTGAGTTTGAGAATCTTATGACTAAGGAATTTGCGATGAGCATGATGGGAGAGTTGAAGTTCTTTCTCGGGTTTCAAGTGAAGCAATTGAGAGGCGGAACCTTCATCAATCAATCTCGTTATATCCAAGACATGCTCAAGAGATTCAAAATGCAAGAAGTCAAGCCAATGAAGACACCCATGGCCACAAATGGTCAACTTCATCTTGATCCAAATGGTAAAGAAGTGGATCAAAAGGTACATCACTCTATGATCGGTTCCTTGCTTTACCTTTGTGCATCTAGGCTAGATATTATGTTGAGTGTGTGTATGTGTGCAAGATTTCAATCCGCTCCTAAGGAGAGCCACTATTCGGCAGTGAAAAGGATCCTTCGATATTTGGTTCATACCCCAAACTTGGGCCTTTGGTATCCCAAGTGATCATCATTTGAGTTAATGGGTTACTCGGATTCGGATTGGGCCGGAGACAAGGTTGATTGCAAGTTCACATCCGGCTCATGTCAATTCCTAGGGAGATCGTTGGTAAGTTGGTCTTCAAAGAAGCAAAATTGTATATCTCTCTCCACAGCCGAAGCCGAGTATATTGCTGCCGGAAGTTGTTGTGCCCAATTACTATGGGTGAGGAAAACTTTGATGGATTATGGTGTCAAATGTGACAAAGTGCCTCTTTGGTGTGACAATGAAAGTGCCATCAAGATCGCCGAGAATCCGGTTCAACATAGCAAGACCAAGCATATTGAGATTCGTCATCATTTCATTAGAGATCATGTGGCCAAGGGAAACATTGAGTTACTCCATGTCAACACCGAGAATCAACTAGCAGACATGTTCACCAAGCCCCTTGACGAAGCAAGATTCTGCGAGTTAAGGCATGATCTAAATATCGTGGATATTAGTAACTTCGGTTGAAACTCTTGCTCGCACACACATACTCATGTACTATCTTGCTTAGATGTAGGCACATGTTTAGGGGGAGCTAGCTCAACTCATGAGCTATCTTATCCTAGAAGTGCATAAAACAAACACAATCTTTCACATAAGCCACTTTAGGTGGTACTTGTGCTTCAAAGATGAGTATTGGTCTTGGGCCCAAGATTCATATCTTCGCAGTGCCATACCAAGTAAACTCAAACATGGTGGCCTCGGCCACCGCCCTCGCTTGAGGGTTTTGTCCGTGTTTGTTTCGTGTGTGTGGTGTGGTGTTTCTTTTTTGTTGGTTGGTTCTCCTTGCTTCTTTTTGGTACAAGTGCTCCACATATACCCTTTCCATAGTGATAGGACTTTCCTCGCGGCATGTTCAGGAATGTAGACTGAGTGCCTTGTGAAGTAGGGGTAAGAGTATACACTCAGCCCTGTATCTAAAAATCCACTCATGTCAAAGTTCCTGAATACCCCATGTGCACGGGCCTGTACCGTGCCCACGGGCCCCTGTGCCCATGGGCTCTGTACCGTGCGCACGGGACCCCCGTGCGCACGGGGCTCACTTAGCCCGTGCGCACGGGGTCTGCAGTTTCTGGTCCTGAAGAGGTGGGGCGTGGGGGGGGGGGGCTCGGGTTCATTCCCACCCATTCGCCCCCTCCACTCCCCAGGAAGCCTCCAGCGCCGTCGCCGTTGCCTCCTCTCGCCGGAGCTCCTCCGGGCCTTGTCGGAGTTCTTCCTGTTGGGGAACGTAGCAGAAATTCAAAATTTTCCTACGTGTCACCAAGATCTATCTATGGAGAGACTAGCAACGAGGGAGGAGTGGATCTACATACCCTTGTAGATCGCGCGCGGAAGCGTTCAAGAGAACGGGGTTGATGGAGTCGTACTCGTCGTGATTCAAATCACCGATGATCCTAGCGCCGAACGGACGGCACCTCCGCGTTCAACACACGTACGGAACGGAGACGTCTCCCATGCCTTGATCCAGCAAGGAGGAGGGAGAGGTTGATGGAGATCCAACAGCACGACGGCATGGTGGAAGTAGCGGGATTCCAACAGGGCTTCGCTAAGCGCTGCGGGAGGAGGTAGATGTGTCACGGGAGGGAGAGGGAGGCGCCAGGCCTTAGATTGGTTTGCTCCTCCTTTTTCCCCACTATATATAGGGCCAAGGGAGAGGGGGAGGCGCAGCCCTTGCCCCTTCCTCCAAGGAAGGGTGCGGCCAAGGGTGGGGAGGAGTCCATCCTCCCCAAGGCACCTCGGAGGTGCCTTCCCCTTGTAGGACTCTCCCCTTTTTTTCTCTCTTGGCGCATGGGCCTCTTGGGGCTGGTGCCCTTGGCCCATATAGGCCAAGGCACACCCCCTACAGCCCATGGGGCCCCCCGGGGCAGGTGGCCCCACCCGGTGGACCCCCGGGACCCTTCCGGTGGTCCCGGTACAATACCGATGACCCCGAAACTTGTCCCGATGGCCGAAATAGCACTTCCTATATATAATTCTTTACCTCCGGACCATTCCGGAACTCCTCGTGACGTCCGGGATCTCATCCGGGACTCCGAAAAACTTTCGGGTTACCGCATACTAATATCTCTATAACCCTAGCATTACCGAACCTTAAGTGTGTAGACCCTACGGGTTCGGGAGACATGCAGACATGACCGAGACGACTCTCCGGTAAATAACCAACAGCGGGATCTGGATACCCATGTTGGCTCCCACATGTTCCACGATGATCTCATCGGATGAACCACGATGTCAAGGACTTAATCAATCCTGTATACAATTCCCTTTGTCTATCGGTACGACACTTGCCCGAGATTCGATCGTCGGTATCTTTATACCTTGTTCAATCTCGTTACCGGCAAGTCTCTTTACTCGTTCCGTAACACATCATCCCGTGATCAACTCCTTGGTCACATTGCGCATATGATGATGTCCTACCGAGTGGGCCCAGAGATACCTCTCCGTTTACACGGAGTGACAAATCCCAGTCTCGATTCGTGCCAACCCAACAGACACTTTCGGAGATACCCGTAATGTACCTTTATAGCCACCCAGTTACGTTGTGACGTTTGATACACCCAAAGCACTCCTACGGTATCCGGGAGTTGCACAATCTCATGGTCTAAGGAAATGATACTTGACATTAGAAAAGCTTCAGCATACGAACTACACGATCTAGTGCTATGCTTAGGATTGGGTCTTGTCCATCACATCATTCTCCTAATGATGTGATCCCGTTATCAACGACATCCAATGTCCATGGTCAGGAAACCGTGACCATCTATTGATCAACGAGCTAGTCAACTAGAGGCTTACTAGGGACATGGTGTTGTCTATGTATCCACACATGTATCTGAGTTTCCTATCAATACAATTATAGCATGGATAATAAACGATTATCATGAACAAGGAAATATAATAATAACCAATTTATTATTGCCTCTAGGGCATATTTCCAACGGTCTCCCACTTGCACTAGAGTCAATAATCTAGTTCACATCGCCATGTGATTAACACTCACAGGTCACATCACCATGTGACTAACATCCAAAGAGTTTACTAGAGTCAATAATCTAGTTCACATCACTATGTGATCAACACTCAATGAGTTCTGGGTTTGATCATGTTGCTTGTGAGAGAGGTTTTAGTCAACGGGTCTGAACCTTTTAGATCTGTGTGTGCTTTACAAATCTCTATGTCATCTCCTAGATGTAGCTACCACGTTCTATTTGGAGCTATTCCAAATAACTGCTCTACTTGGAGCTATTCTAAATTGTTGCTCCATTATATGTATCCGGTATCTCTACTCAGAGCTATCCGGATAGGTGTTAAGCTTGCATCGACGTAACCCTTTACGACGAACTCTTTTTACCACCTCCATAACCGAGAAACTTCCTTAGTCCACTAGTTACTAAGGATAACTTTGACCGCTGTCATGTGATCCATTCATGGATCACTCTTGTACCCCTTGACTGACTCATGGCAAGGCACACTTCAGGCGCGGTATACAGCATAGCATACTGTAGAGCCTACGTCTTAAGCATAGGGGACGACCTTCGTCCTTTTTCTCTAATCTTCCGTGGTCGAGCTTTAAGTCTTAACTTCATACCTTACAACTCAGGCAAGAACTCCTTCTTTGACTGATCCATCTTGAACACCTTCAAGATCATGTCAAGGTATGTGCTCATTTGAAAGTACCATTAAGCGTTTTGATCTATCCTTATAGATCTTGATGCTCAATGCTCAAGTAGCTTAATCCAGGCTTTCCATTGAAAAACACTTTCCAAATAACCCTATATGCTTTCCAGAAATTCTACATCATTTCTGATCCATAACATATACTCATCAGAAATTCTATAGTGCTCCCACTCACTTCTTTGGAAATACAAGTTTCTCATAAACTTTGTATAAACCCAAAATCTTTGATCATCTCATCAAAGTGTACATTCCAACTCCGAGATGCTCACTCCAGTCCTCAGAAGGATTGCTGGAGCTTTGCATCCTTATTAGCATCTTTTCAGGATTGACAAAACCTTCCGGTTGTATCACATACAACCTTTCCTCAGAAAATAGTCGAGGAAACTATGTTTTGACATCCTATCTGCAAGATTTCATAAATAATGCAGTAATCGCTAATATAATTCCAACAGACTCTTAGCATCGCTACGAGTGAGAAAACCTCACCGTAGTCAACTCCTTGAACTTGTCAGAAAACATCTTAACGACAAGTCGAGCTTTCTTAATGGTGACATTTACCATCATTGTCCGTCTTCCTTTTAAACCCATCTGTACTCAACAGCCTTACGACCATCAAGTAGTTCTTCCAAAGTCTACACTTTGTTTTATATATGGATCCTCTCTCGGATTATATGGCCTCGAGCCATTTATCGGAATCCAGGCCCACCATCGCTTCTCCATAGCTCGTGGGTTCATTGTTGTCCAGCAACATGACTTCCAAGACAGGATTACGTACCACTCTGAAGTAGTACGCATCCTTGTCATCCCACGAGGTTTGGGAGTGACTTGATCCGAAGTCTCATGATCAATATCATAAGCTTCCACTTCAATTGGTGTAGGTACCATAGGAACAACTCATTGTGCCCTGCTATACACTAGTTGAAGTGACGGTTCAATAACCTCATCAAGCCTCCACCATCCTCCCACTCAATTCTTTCGAGAGAAACTTTTCCTCGAGAAAGGACCTGATTCTAGAAACAATCCCTTATTGCTTTCGAATCTGAGACAGGAGGTATACCCAACTGTTTTGGGTGTCCTATGAAGATGCATTTATCCGCTTTGGGTTCGAGCTTATCAGCCTGAAACTTTTTCACATAAGCGTCGCAGCCCCAAACTTTTAAGTAATGACAGCTTAGGTTTCTTTAAACCATAGTTCATACGGTGTCATCTCATCGGAATTACATGGTGCCCTATTTAAAGTGAATGTGGTTGTCTCTAATGCCTAACCCATAAACTATTGTGGTAATTTGATAAGAGACATCATGGTATGCATCATATCCAATAGGGTGCAGTTATGATGTTCGGACACACCATCACACTATGGTGTTCCAGGCTGTATCAGTTGTGAAACAATTTCCACAATGTCTCAATTTTGTGCCAAACTCGTAATTCAGATATTCATCTCTATGATCATATCATAGATATTTTATCCTCTTGTCACGACGATCTTTCGACTTCACCCTGAAATTACTTGAACCTTTCAATAATTCAGACTCGTGATTCATCAAGTAAAGGTACTCAACATCTACTCAAATCATCTGTGAAGAACATAACGATATCCACTACATGCCTCAGCACTCATTGGACTGCACACATCAAAATGTATTACTTCCAGCAAGTTGCTTTCTAGTTCCATTTTACTGAAAACGAGGCTTTCAGTCATCTTGCCCATGTGGTATGATTTGCATGTCTCAAGTGATTCAAAATCAAGTGAGTCCAAACGGTCCATTTGCATGGAGTTTCTTCATGCATATACACCAATAGACATGGTTCGCATGTCTCAAACTTTTCAAAAATGAGTGAGTCCAAAGATCCATCAACATGGAGCTTCCTCATGCGTTTTATACCGATATGACTTACGTGGCAGTGCCACAAGTAGGTGGTACTATCATTACTATCTTTTGGCATGAACATGTGTATCACTACGATCGAGATTCAATAAACCATTCATTTTAGGTGCAAGGCCATTGAAGGTATTATTCAAATAAACAGAGTAACCATTATTCTCCTTAAATGAATAACCGTATTGCGGTAGACATAATCCAATCATGTCTATGCTCAACGCAAACACCAGTCTCGATGGTAGAGGGAGCGTGCGATGCTTGATCATATCAACATTGGAAACACTTCCAACACATATCGTCAGGTCACCTTTAGCTAGTCTCCGTTTATTCCATAGCTTTTATTTCGAGTTACTAACACTT
The DNA here is from genome assembly GCF_056163025.1 of Triticum urartu. Classification (NCBI taxonomy): domain Eukaryota; kingdom Viridiplantae; phylum Streptophyta; class Magnoliopsida; order Poales; family Poaceae; genus Triticum; species Triticum urartu. The sequence goes on along the minus strand of NC_141878.1, from coordinate 163,595,440 downwards.
AGCAACCGAACCGGTATCTAATACCCTGGTGCTACTAGGAGTACTAGTAAAGTACACATCAACACAATGTATATCCAATATACTTCTATCGACCTTGCCAGCCTTCTCATCTACCAAGTATCTAGGGTAATTCTGCTCCAGTGGCTGTTCCCTTTATCACAGAAGCACTTAGTCTCGGGTTTGGGTTCAACCTTGGGTTTCTTCACTAGAGCAGCAGCTGAATTGCCGTTTTATGAAGTATCCCTTCGTGCCCTTGCCCTTCTTCAAACTAGTGGTTTCACCAACCATCAACAATTGATGCTCCTTCTTGATTTCTACTTTCGTGGTGTCAAACATCGCGAATATCTCAAGGATCATCATATATGTCCCTGATATATTATAGTTCATCACGAAGCTCTAGCAGCTTGGTGGTAATGACTTCAGAGAAACATCACTATCTCATCTGGAAGATCAACTCCCACTTGATTCAAGCGATTGTTGTACTCAGACAATCCGAGCACAAGCTCAACAATTGAGCTTTTCTCCTTAGTTTGCAGGTTAAGAAAATCGTCGGAGGTCTTATACCTCTTGACGTGGGCACGAGCCTGAAATTCCAATTTCAGCCCTCAAAACATCTCATATGTTTCGTGACGTTTCAAAAACTGTCTTCGGTGCCTCAACTCTAAACCATTTAGCATTACACACTGAACTATCATGTAGTCATCAAAATGTGTATGTCAGATGTTCGCAACATCCACAGACGACGTTCGAGGTTCAGCACACTGAGCGGTGCATTAAGGACATAAGCCTTCTATGAAGCAATGAGGACAATCCTTAGTTTACGGACCTAGTCCGCATAATTGCTGCTATCAACTTTCAACTAAATTTTCTCTAGGAACATATCTAAACAGTAGAACTATAGCATGAGCTACGACATAATTTGCAAAATCCTTTTGACTATGTTCAGAATAATTAAGTTCATCTTATGAACTCCCACTTAGATAGACATCCCTCTAGTCATCTAAGTGATTACATGATCCGAGTGAACTAGGCCGTGTCCGATCATCACGTGAGACGGACTAGTCAACGTCGGTGAACATCTTCATGTTGATCGTATCTTCTATACGACTCATGCTCGACCTTTCGGTCTACTGTGTTCCGAGGCCATGTCTGTACATGCCAGGCTCGTCAAGTTAACCCTAAGTGTTTTGCATGTGTTCCGAGGCCATGTCTGTACATGCTAGGCTCGTCAACACCCGTTGTATTTGAACGTTAGAATCTAACACCCGATCATCACGTGGTGCTTCGAAACACGAACTGTCGCAACGGTGCACAGTTAGGGGAGAACACTTCTTGAAATTGTTGTAAGGGATCATCTTATTTACTACCGTCGTTCTAAGAAAATAAGATGTATAAACATGATAAACATCACATGCAATCAAATAATAGTGACATGATATGGCCAATATCATATAGCTCCTTTGATCTCCATCTTGGGGCTCCATGATCATCTATTACAAGAACATGATCAATCTCATACATCACATATATCATTCATCACATCCTTTGGCCATATCACATCACATAGCATACCCTGCAAAAACAAGTTAGACGTCCTCTAATTGTTGTTTGCATGTTTTACGTGGCTGCTATGGGTTTCTAGCAAGAACGTTTCTTACCTACGCAAAGACCACAACGTGATATGCCAATTGCTATTTACCCTTCATAAGGACCCTTTTCATCGAATCCGATCCGACTAAAGTGGGAGAGACAGACACCCGCCAGCCACCTTATGCAACCAGTGCATGTTTGTCGGTGGAACCAGTCTCACGTAAGAGTACGTGTAAGGTCGGTCCGGGCCGCTTCATCCCACGATTCCGCCGAATCAAGATAAGACTAGTAATGGCAAGCATATTGAACAAAATCAATGCCCACAACTACTTTGTGTTCTACTCGTGCATAGAATCTACGCAATAGACCTAGCTCATGATGCCACTGTTGGGGAACGTAGCAGAAATTCAAAATTTTCCTACGTGTCACCAAGATCTATCTATGGAGAGACTAGCAACGAGGGAGGAGTGGATCTACATACCCTTGTAGATCGCGCGCGGAAGCGTTCAAGAGAACGGGGTTGATGGAGTCGTACTCGTCGTGATTCAAATCACCGATGATCCTAGCGCCGAACGGACGGCACCTCCGCGTTCAACACACGTACGGAACGGAGACGTCTCCCATGCCTTGATCCAGCAAGGAGGAGGGAGAGGTTGATGGAGATCCAACAGCACGACGGCATGGTGGAAGTAGCGGGATTCCAACAGGGCTTCGCTAAGCGCTGCGGGAGGAGGTAGATGTGTCACGGGAGGGAGAGGGAGGCGCCAGGCCTTAGATTGGTTTGCTCCTCCTTTTTCCCCACTATATATAGGGCCAAGGGAGAGGGGGAGGCGCAGCCCTTGCCCCTTCCTCCAAGGAAGGGTGCGGCCAAGGGTGGGGAGGAGTCCATCCTCCCCAAGGCACCTCGGAGGTGCCTTCCCCTTGTAGGACTCTCCCCTTTTTTTCTCTCTTGGCGCATGGGCCTCTTGGGGCTGGTGCCCTTGGCCCATATAGGCCAAGGCACACCCCCTACAGCCCATGGGGCCCCCCGGGGTAGGTGGCCCCACCCGGTGGACCCCCGGGACCCTTCCGGTGGTCCCGGTACAATACCGATGACCCCGAAACTTGTCCCGATGGCCGAAATAGCACTTCCTATATATAATTCTTTACCTCCGGACCATTCCGGAACTCCTCGTGACGTCCGGGATCTCATCCGGGACTCCGAAAAACTTTCGGGTTACCGCATACTAATATCTCTATAACCCTAGCGTTACCGAACCTTAAGTGTGTAGACCCTACGGGTTCGGGAGACATGCAGACATGACCGAGACGACTCTCCGGTCAATAACCAATAGCGGGATCTGGATACCCATGTTGGCTCCCACATGTTCCACGATGATCTCATCGGATGAACCACGATGTCAAGGACTTAATCAATCCCGTATACAATTCCCTTTGTCTATCGGTACGACACTTGCCCGAGATTCGATCGTCGGTATATTTATACCTTGTTCAATCTCGTTACCGGCAAGTCTCTTTACTCGTTCCGTAACACATCATCCCGTGATCAACTCCTTGGTCACATTGCGCATATGATGATGTCCTACCGAGTGGGCCCAGAGATACCTCTCCGTTTACACGGAGTGACAAATCCCAGTCTCGATTCGTGCCAACCCAACAGACACTTTCGGAGATACCCGTAATGTACCTTTATAGCCACCCAGTTACGTTGTGACGTTTGGTACACCCAAAGCACTCCTACGGTATCCGGGAGTTGCACAATCTCATGGTCTAAGGAAATGATACTTGACATTAGAAAAGCTTCAGCATACGAACTACACGATCTAGTGCTATGCTTAGGATTGGGTCTTGTCCATCACATCATTCTCCTAATGATGTGATCCCGTTATCAACGACATCCAATGTCCATGGTCAGGAAACCGTGACCATCTATTGATCAACGAGCTAGTCAACTAGAGGCTTACTAGGGACATGGTGTTGTCTATGTATCCACACATGTATCTGAGTTTCCTATCAATACAATTATAGCATGGATAATAAACGATTATCATGAACAAGGAAATATAATAATAACCAATTTATTATTGCCTCTAGGGCATATTTCCAACACTTCCTCCGTGGATCTGGGTCCTGATGGGGTCCTCCTCCGGTTGGTCCTCCCCTCTTATTCCATCTCCTTGAGTTCCCCTCTTTTTGTTCTAGCTTTAGGGTTTCTTTGCTCCCTAGATTCGTTTGGCCTCAACTAGTTCGTAGATAGAAGTCTAGTGTGTAGATCCGTTAGTCCCTCTGCTGCACCCACTCCCGGAGCTCTTCCTGGTAGTGGCTGCCGCTAGGAGACCCCCGTGTCCACGGGGTGTTTGACTCCCGTGCGCACGGGGCCCCGTGCCCACGGGGTCTAAACCCCCGTGCACACGGGCTATCCAGGAACTATTACCTAGACTTCTGTCTATCTCCTTGCCAATTATCTTGCACTTGTACTCATTTGTGCCTCGTGCTTTGTGTTGTTGGGTTTTTGTGTGTGTTTCAGACTCCGCTGACAAGAGGTCTGAGCTTCGTCGCAAGCGTGCAAAAGGAGGTTCAAAAGACTTCACCATTGCTCGTCGTCAGCCGTCTGAAGGCATGGGTCAGGGGTCTGGGACAGGTCAGGGCCATGCTCGCCGTGCAGCCTCAAAGCGGCCCGTTGTTGAGGCTTCCGATGAATCTGAGGAAGAATATGAATCACAAGATGATGAGATAGAAGAAGAAGATGATCGTGATGAGGAAGATGAAGAAGATGATCGTGATGAGGAAGATGAAGAAGAGGGAGAGGAGTCTAGTCCGGAGGAAGCCACTCCGGGCAGGCGTGACCTCCAGAATATGCCTCTTGTCAAGTGGACCAAGCCAGAGATCTGGGCTGAGAGACAGAACCATCCGTATGTTAAGGCCATGAGTATGGGAATGGATCCCCGTTTCAAGAATGGATTTCAACAAAGAATCTATCATGAGCTTCTTATGACCAAGTCAAAGAAGTTTGCTCCTCACAAGCAAGTCAACACTGAGAGTTTGTGCGACAATGATCATCTGTATCCCGGTGTGTACTCCGCTCTTGGATGATTGGGTCTGATTCCGTTTGTCACCTTCAACCACCGCTACAATGAAGATCTTGTGATGTAGTTCTTTGCCACTCTGTACTTCTCCAATGATTCTGCTCGCACCCTCACATGGATGTCCGAAACGTATCAGTGTTCAGCTCCTATGGCAATGTTCTCCGAGATCATTCCCTACCCATTCATGGATGAAGAGACTGTTTCTGATGAGTTTGGCATTGTTCGGGAAAGTGGGCAGCGCACTAAGGATGAGATTGCCTTTGCTTACAAACAAGAGAAGTCGTTTGTCACTGGGTCAATCAAAGACCTCTTGCCCCTCTATGACACCATGCGCCATATCCTGCGGTATACCCTCACTCCAAAGGCCGGGGATTCCCATAACATTCAGAGCTCCATGCTTGATGTCTTTGTGTATCTTCATCAGAAGAAGAAAGTGGATGTTCTGGATTTCATGTACTATGAGCTACGTCAGTGTGTTCAAGAGAACAAGTCCTTGATCTATGCTCCTTTCATACAGGCGTTGATTGAGACCGTCTGTCCAGCAAAGTACATTGTGAGCTTCAAGACTGTTGTTCCCAAGCGCAACTCCAACTGGACCCCAGCTGCTCCTGCTCCCTATGTGCCCATCAAGAAGGGGCATGATAACCCACAAGTATAGGGGATCGCAACAGCTTTTGAGGGTAGAGTATTCAACCCAAATTTATTGATTCGACACAAGGGGAGCCAAAGAATATTCTCAAGTATTAGCAGCTGAGTTGTCAATTCAACCACACCTGGAAACTTAGTATCTGCAGCAAAGTGTTTAGTCGCGAAGTAATATGATAGTGGTGGTAGCGGCAACAAAAGTAAAGACATCAAAAGTAATGTTTTTGGTATTTTGTAGTGATTGTAACAGTAGCAGCAGGAAAGTAAATAAGCGAGAACCAATATATGGAAAACTCGTAGGCACCGGATCAGTGATGGATAATTATGCCGGATGCGGTTCATCATGTAACAGTCATAACATTGGGTGACACAAAACTAGCACCAATTCATCAATGTAATGTAGGCATGTATTCCGAATATAGTCATACGTGCTTATGGAAAAGAACTTGCATGACATCTTTTGTCCTACCCTCTCGTGGCAGCGGGGTCCTATTGGAAACTAAGGGATATTAAGGCCTCCTTTTAATAGAGAACCGGAACAAAGCATTAGCACATAGTGAATACATGAACTCCTCAAACTATGGTCATCACCGGGAGTGGTCCCGATTATTGTCACTTCGGGGTTGCCGGATCATAACACATAGTAGGTGACTATAGACTTGCAAGATAGGATCAAGAACTCACATATATTCATGGAAACATAATAGGTTCAGATCTGAAATCATGGCACTCGGGCCCTAGTGACAAGCATTAAGCATAGCAAAGTCATAGCAACATCAATCTCAGAACATAATGGATACTAGGGATCAAACCCTAACAAAACTAACTCGATTACATGATAAATCTCATCCAACCCATCACCGTCCAGCAAGCCTATGATGGAATTACTCACGCACGGCGGTGGGCATCATGAAATTGGTGGTGGAGGATGGTTGATGATGACGACGGCGACGAATCCCCCTCTCCGGAGCCCCGAACGGACTCCAGATCAGCCCTCCCGAGAGGTTTTAGGGCTTGGCGGCGGCTCCGTGTCGTAAAACGCGATGATTTCTTCTCCCTAATTTTTTTCTCTCCGAAAGCAAATATATAGAGTTGGAGTTGGCGTCGGAGGGCATCCAGGGGGCCCACGAGGTAGGGGGGCGCGCCCTAGGGGGGGCGCCCCCCACCCTCATGAGAAGGGTGTGGGCCCCCTGGTCTTCATCTTTGGCAAGGATTTTTTATTATTTTTTCTAAGATGTTCCGTGGAGTTTCAGGTCATTCCGAGAATATTTGTTTTCTGCACATAAAACAACACCATGGCAATTCTGCTGAAAACAGCGTCAGTCTGGGTTAGTTCCATTCAAATCATACAAGTTAGAGTCCAAAACAAGGGCAAAAGTGTTTGGAAAAGTAGATACGACGGAGACGGATCAACTCCCCCAAGCTTAAACCCTTGCTTGTCCTCAAGCAATTCAGTTGACAAACTGAAAGAAAGAAAAACTTTTACAAACTCTGTTTGCTCTTGTTGTTGTAACTATGTCAAGCCAGCATTCAAGTTTTTAGCATAGATCATAACTAACCACATTTGCAATAATTCTCAGGTCTCATAATTACTCATATCAATAGCATAATCAACTAGCAAGTCATAATAATAAACCTCGGATGACAACACTTTCTCAAAACAATCATAATATGATATAACAAGATGGTATCCCGCTAGCCCTTTCTGAGACCGCAAAACATAAATGTAGAGCACCTTTAAAGATCATGGACTGACTAGACATTGTAATTCATGGTAAAAGAGATCCAATCATAGTCATACCCAATATAAATTAACAGTGATGAATGCAAATGACGGTTGTGCTCTCCAGCTAGTGCTCTTTAATAAGAGGGTGATGACTCAACATAAAAGTAAATGGATAGGCCCTTCGCAGAGGGAAGTGGGGATTTGTAGAGGTGCCAGAGCTCGATTTTGAAATAGAGATAAATTGTATTTTGAGCGGTATACTTTCATTGTCAACGTAACAACTAAGAGATGGCGATATCTTCCATGTTAAACACATTATAGGCGGTTCCCAAACAGAATGGTAAAGTTTATACTCCCCCTCCACCAACAAGCATCAATCCATGGCTTGCTCGAAACAACGAGTGCCTCCAACATACATCAGGTCCCAGGGGGAGTTTTGTTTGCAATTAATTTTGATTTAGTTTGCATAAAGCATGAGACTGGGCATCCCGGTGACCAGCCATTTTCTCGTGAGTGGGGAGCGGAGTCCACTCCTCTTGAGAATAACCCGCCTAACACGGAAGATAAGGACAGCCTTGGTTGATACATGAGCTATTCGAGCATACAAAATAGAATGATTATTTGAAGGTTTAGAGTTTGGCACATATAAATTTACTTGGAACGGCAGGTAGATACTGCATATAGGAAGGTATAGTGGACTCATCTGGAATAACTTTGGGGTTTAAGGGATTGGATGCACAAGCAGTATTCCCGCTTAGTACAAGTGAAGGCTAGCAAAAGACTGGGAAGCGACCAACTAGAGAGCGACAACAGCCATGTACATGCATTAAAATTAATAAACATTGGATGCAAGCATGAGCAGGATATAATCCACCATGAACATAAATATCGTGAAGGCTATGTTGATTTTGTTTCAACTACATGCTTGAACATGTGCCAAGTCAAGTCACTTAAATCATTCAAAGGAGGATACCACCCCATCATACCACATCATAATCATCTCAATAGCATGTTGGCACACAAGGTAAACCATTATAACTCATAGCTAATCAAGCATGGCACAAGCAACTATGATCTCTAATTGTCATTGCAAACATGTTTATTCATAATAAGCTGAATCAAGAACGAGAGACTCATCATATTTACAAAAACAAAAGAGATCGAGTTCATACCAGCTTTTCTCATCTCAGTCAGTCCATCATATATCATCATAATTATCTTTCACTTGCACGACCGAACGGTGTGAATCATAATAAGAGTGTACGTGCATTGGACTAAGCTGGAATCTGCGAGCATTCAATAAACAGGAGAAGACAAGGCAATATGGGCTCTTGGTTAAATCAACAATAATGCATATAAGAGCCACTTCGACAATTTAATTATGGTCTCCTCCTACTGACCCCCAAAGAAAAGAAAAGAAATAAAACTATTTACACGGGAAAGCTCTCAATAAGCAAAAGAAGAACGGGAAATATTTTTGGGTTTTCTTTTTAATTATTACTACTACATCAGAAAAATAAACTACTATTAATTTTTTTGGTTTTTCTTAAGGTTTAACAAACACACAAAAAAAGCAGGAAAAAGAAACTAAACTAGCATGGATATTACAGTGAAAGAGTATGAGCACCGACATCTAGCAATGAGTGTGTGTGAACATAAATGATGTCGGTGAGAAATACGTACTCCCCCAAGCTTAGGCTTTTGGCCTAAGTTGGTCTATGCCCACGACTGGCCTGGCAGATATCCATAATAATAATTATTGGGGTCGTATTGTGATGAGTAAGAATAGTTGGGATCATACTGATGTGCAGCGGTTATCGCCTGCTGAGCTGCAGCGTGGAGTCGAGCTGCCTCCGCTCTCCTCTCGTACTCTTCTGCTTCCTCTCTGGTAATAACATATCTTCTTTTTGTCTGTGAATCAAAGAAGGCAGGAGCAGGGAGAGTAATACGGAAAACACGTTGTTTATCAAAAATCAAACAATATAAGAGAGGTGATTCAGGCCTCTCGACAAACTGGTGCGAAGCCATAGAGTCATAATCTAAATATGCAGGAGGCAACTCCGTATCACCCTCACGAATGTCTATCTCAAGAAAATGAGCTAAGCGGGTTGCATAAATTCCTCCAAAGAAATCTCCATTATGTCTATTATGATGCAAGCTACGAGGTACAATGGCTCCCATATGATAAGATTGGTCTCCTAACACATCACTCCTAAGAATGCTAAGATCAGGGACACATATGTGACATGCTTCATCCTTAGCATTTATGCATCTACCGATGAAAAGAGCAAAATAATGTATAGCAGGAAAGTGAATGCTCCCTATGGTAGCCTGCGTTATATCTCTAGATTCCCCCATAGCTATACTAGCAAGAAAGTTTCTAAATTCAGATTTAGGGGGATCCCTAACACTACCCCATGATGGAAGTTTGCAAGAAGAAGTGAAATCCTCTAAGTCCATGGTATAAGATTTGTCATAGAGATCAAACATGACTGAAGGAGAATTACGCGAAGATGAATACTCAAACCTCCTCACAAATGAACTTGTGAGATCATGATACTGGGGGCATTTGTTAGCCTCAAAATCCTCAAGACCGGCATTGCGCAAATATGCTTTGAATTCTTCTTTAATTCCCGCACGGTCCATAAAATTTTCTGACGGCCATTCGCAAGGCCGTACCAGAGCGTCTCTTGGTGGATCCTCGTCAGCATCGCGCATAGCAATCCTGGGTCCTTGCTTCTTAGAGGAACCACCTTGGAACATCTTCCTAAGCATAATGTCTTTCTTTGAGAAATTCTGAAATTTTTAGTAACTTCAAACAAAAGTGAACCAACTTCAATAAAACTGATAGCAACTACTCCTACAAGTGCCTAGAGCCTATATCAAGCATTAGAACTACTTGGAACCATATAAATTTGACATGCAAGCTCACGAACATGGTCACCTATGCAGCACAAATTTGCAAAGAATAAAGCACTAGAACAAAAACTAATTGGACCAATGGAGGAGTCACATACCAAGGAACAATCTCCCCAAGCAGTTTTGCGAGAGGTGCTTTGAGCAAGGAGATCGAAAATCACAGCAAAAGTGGCTGGAACTCGTGCTTGAGTTGGTTTTTCGGGTTTGTGTGAGACAGAGGAAGAAGATGGGTGCTGGGATAAGTGGAGGAGGGCCACCGTGGGCCCACGAGGCAGGGGGCGCGCCCTAGAGGGGGGGCGCCCACCACCCTCGTGGCCAGGTGGCAGCTCCTCCCGCGGTAATTTTTCCACAGTAAATCCTCAAATATTCCCGAAAAATCATATTAAATTGGCATGGCATTCTGAGGACTTTTATTTTCGGGATATTTTTATATTGCACGGATAAGCCACGAAACAGACTGAAAATACTATTTTTACTTTATTTAATATAAATAACAGAAAGTAAAAGTGGGGTACAGAAGTTTGTGCTTCTAGTTTCATCCATCTCATGCTCATCAAAAATAATCCACTAACAAGGTTGATCAAGTCTTGTTAACAAACTCATTCCGATAATCATGAAGCCGGAGAAATTTCGAATAACACTAAGTTACCTCAATGGGGATATGCACATCCCCAATAATAAGAATATCATATTTCTTCTTGACAGTAGGAAGAGGAAATTCAAAACCTCCAAATATAATCGATGGAATTTTTCCAATAGAGTTGATACTATGAACTTGAGGTTGTTTCCTCGGGAAGTGTACCGTATGCTCATTACCATTAACATGAAAAGTGACATTGCCTTTGTTGCAATCAATAACAGCCCCTGCAGTATTAAGAAAAGGTCTTCCAAGAATAAAAGACATACTATCATCCTCGGGAATATCAAGTATAACAAAGTCCGTTAAAATAGTAACGTTTGCAACCACAATAGGCACATCCTCACAAATACCGACATGTATAGTAGTTGATTTATCAGCCATTTGCAAAGATATTTCAGTAGGTGTCAACTTATTCAAGTCAAGTCTACGATATAAAGAGAGAGGCATAACACTAACACCAGCTCCAAGATCACATAAAGCAGTTTTAATATAATTTCTTTTAATGGAGCAAGGTATAATAGGTACTCCGGGGTCTCCAAGTTTCTTTGGTATTCCACCTTTAAAAGTATAATTAGCAAGCATGGTGGAAATTTCAGCTTCCGGTATCTTTCTTTTATTAGTAATGATATCCTTCATATATTTAGCATAAGGATTTGTTTTGAGCACATCAGTTAATCTCATACGCAAAAAGATAGGCCTAATCATTTCAGCAAAGCGCTCAAAATCCTCGTCATCCTTTTTCTTGGATGGTTTCGGAGGAAAAGGCATGGGTTTCTGAACCCAAGGTTCCCTTTCTTTACCATGTTTCCTAGCAACAAAGTCTCTTTTATCATAACGTTGATTCTTCGATTGTGGGTTATCAAGATCAACAGCAGGTTCAACTTCTACATCTTTATCATTACTAGGTTGAGCATCATCATGAACATCATCATTAATATTTTCATTAGGTTCATGTTCATTACCAGATTATGTTTCAGCATCAGACATAAATATATCATTTGGATTATCAGGTGGTTCAGCAATAGGTTCACTAGAAGTTTGCACAGTTCTATCATTTTTCTTCTTCTTCTTTTTAGAAGAACTAGGAACATCAATATTATTCCTTTGAGAATCTTGCTCGATTCTCTTAGGGTGGCCTTCAGGATACAAAGGTTCCTGAGTCATTCTACCAGTTCTAGTAGCCACTCTAACAACATAATCATTTTTCTTACTATTCATTTCATCAAGCACTTCTTTTTGAGCCTTAAGTACTTGTTCTACTTGAGTGGTAACCATAGAAGCATGTTTGCTAACAAGTTTAAGTTCACCTTTAATATTAGCCATATAATCACCCAAGCGTCTAATCATATAAGCATTTTCTTTTAATTGTCTACCAAAATAAGCATTGAAGTCGTCTTGCTTAAACATAAAGTTATCAAACTCATCCAAGCACTAACTAGCAATTTTAGTAGGAGGAACTTCAGCTTTATCATATCTATAGAGAGAATTTACCTTTACTACCTGTGTCGGGATATCGGGATCAGGAGGTTCTTCAGTAAATAAAGAATTAAGATCATATGTTTCTTCAACAGGCGGTGAATTAAGACCATGTATTTCTTCAATAGGAGGTAAATTATTAACGTCTTCAGCTTTAATACCTTTTTCTTTCATAGATTTCTTTGCCTCTTGCATATCTTCGGGACTGAGAAATAGAACACCTCTCTTCTTCGGAGTTGGTTTAGGAATAGGTTCAGTAATTGGAGCAGGAGTTGGCTTAGGAGCTGGCTCAGGAGGTGCCCAATTATTTTCATTTGTCAACATATTATTCAATAGGATTTCAGCTTCATCCGATGTTCTTTCCCTGAAAAGAGAACCAGCACAACTATCCAGGTAATATCTGGAAGCATCGGTTAGTCCATTATAAAAGATATCAAGTATTTCAGGTTTTTTAAGAGGATGATCAGGCAAAGCATTAAGTAACTTGAGAAGCCTCCCCCAAGCTTGTGGGAGACTCTCTTCTTTAATTTGCATGAAGTTGTATATTTCCCTCAAAGCAGCTTGTTTCTTATGAGCAGGGAAATATTTAGCAGAGAAGTAATAAATCATATCCTGGGGACTACGCACACAACCAGGATCAAGAGAATTAAACCATATCTTAGCATCGCCCTTTAATGAGACGGGAAATATTTTGAGTATATAAAAGTAACGTGATCTCTCATCATTAGTGAACATGGCAACTATATCATTTAACTTAGTAAGATGTGCCACAACAGTTTTAGATTCATAGCCATAAAATGGATCAGATTCAACCAAAGTAATTATATCAGGATCAACAGAGAATTCATAATCCTTATCAGGAACACATATAGGTGAAGTAGCAAAAGCAGGGTCGGGTTTCATTTTATCTCTAAGTGATTCTTTGTTTCATTTAGTTAATAACCTCTTAAGCTCATATCTATCTTTGCAAGCTAAAATAGCGGCAGAAGATTCCATATCAAAAAGATAGCCCTCAGGAATAACAGGCATATTTTCATCATCACTATCATCATCATATTCAGATTCAATAATTTCTTTTTCTCTAGCCCTAGCAATTTGTTCATCAAGAAATTCACTAAGGGGCACAGTAGTATCAGGCATAGAAGCAGTTTCATCATAAGTATCATGCATAGCAGAAGTGGCATCATCAATAACATGTGACATATCAGAACGAATATCAGAAGCAGGTGTAGGTGTCGCAAACTTACTCATAACAGAAGGTGAATCAAGTATAGAGCTAGATGGCAGTTCCTTACCTCCCCTCGTAGTTGAGGGATAGATCTTGGTTTTTGGATCTCTCAAGTTCTTCATAGTGATAAGCAGATATAAATCCCAAGTGACTCAAAGAATAGAGCTATGCTCCCCGGCAACTGCGCCCGAAATTAGTCTTGATAACCCGCAAGTATAGGGGATCGCAACAGCTTTCGAGGGTAGAGTATTCAACCCAAATTTATTGATTCGACACAAGGGGAGCCAAAGAATATTCTCAAGTATTAGCAGCTGAGTTGTCAATTCAACCACACCTGGAAACTTAGTATCTGCAGGAAAGTGTTTAGTAGCAAAGTAATATGATAGTGGTGGTAGCGGCAACAAAAGTAAAGATAGCAAAAGTAATGTTTTTGGTATTTTGTAGTGATTGTAACAGTAGCAGCGGGAAAGTAAATAAGCGAGAACCAGTATATGGAAAACTCGTAGGCACCGGATCAGTGATGGATAATTATGCCGGATGCGGTTCATCATGTAACAGTCATAACATAGGGTGACACAGAACTAGCACCAATTCATCAATGTAATGTAGGCATGTATTCCGAATATAGTCATACGTGCTTATGGACAAGAACTTGCATGACATATTTTGTCCTACCCTCCCGTGGCAGCGGGGTCCTATTGGAAACTAAGGGATATTAAGGCCTCCTTTTAATAGAGAACCGGAACAAAGCATTGGCACATAGTGAATACATGAACTCCTCAAACTATGGTCATCACCGGGAGTGGTCCCGATTATTGTCACTTCGGGGTTGCCGGATCATAACACATAGTAGGTGACTATAGACTTGCAAGATAGGATCAAGAACTCACATATATTCATGGAAACATAATAGGTTCAGATCTGAAATCATGGCACTCGGGCCCTAGTGACAAGCATTAAGCATAGCAAAGTCATAGCAACATCAATCTCAGAACATAATGGATACTAGGGATCAAACCCTAACAAAACTAACTCGATTACATGATAAATCTCATCCAACCCATCACCGTCCAGCAAGCCTACGATGGAATTACTCACACACGGCGGTGAGCATCATGAAATTGGTGGTGGAGGATGGTTGATGATGACGACGGCGACGAATCCCCCTCTCCGGAGCCCCGAACGGACTCCAGATCAGCCCTCCCGAGAGGTTTTAGGGCTTGGCGGCGGCTCCGTATCATAAAACGCGATGATTTCTTCTCCCTGATTTTTTCTCTCCGAAAGCAAATATATAGAGTTGGAGTTGGCGTCGGAGGGCATTCAGGGGGCCCACGAGGTAGGGGGCGCGCCCTAGGGGGGGCCCACCCTCATGAGAAGGGTGTGGGCCCCCTGGTCTTCATCTTTGGTGAGGATTTTTTATTATTTTTTCTAAGATGTTCCGTGGAGTTTCAGGTCATTCCGAGAATATTTGTTTTCTGCACATAAAACAACACCATGGCAATTCTGCTGAAAACAGCGTCAGTCCGGGTTAGTTCCATTCAAATCATACAAGTTAGAGTCCAAAACAAGGGAAACGTGTTTGGAAAAGTAGATACGACGGAGACGTATCAGGGCGCAACCCTAGGCCTGAGGATCGTGCTACTTACACTCCAGGCATGTCCTCTACTGCACGGATCCCTTGTGGTAAGGCCCAGTCTATTGGCTCTGAGGCCATCTTTTCCAAGGGAGAGAAGAAGTCATTGTTCAAGACCTTGAGCAACATGTTCAAGATGTGTTAGTCAATTCAGCGTCGTCAGATCAAGGAAATCAACAAGGAGAAGCTTGTTCGGCGTGAGCAGAAGGCAGCACGGGCTGCTGCTGGTGAGGAGGTCGGTCCAGGTTCTGAGGACGTCGACAGTGAGGCCACTGCTCGGTCTTTCCCAATGGCCGGGTGGCATTTTGATGATGATGATGATGCCTCGAGTGCTCCTCCTCTTGTCTAGTGGGTCTTGTGTCGCCATTTGTCTCATTTTTGTTGTCTTGATGACAAAGGGGGAGAAGTGGTGTCGTGTTTCTCGCTGTTGGTTGGTTTTAGTTGGCTTGAGATACTCTTATTTCCTTTCCGTCTGTGTGGTTGTGAGCCTCTAGCGTTATTGTGAGACTCTAGCTTTATTATTGAACCGTGCTATTATCCTCGTATGCTTATTGGGCCTCACATTATTTTCTCACCATACTGTGTCATGAGATCTAGGCACCGTTATAGGTTTATTTTGATGAATCTCATGACTTATCAATAATGATCTTGGTCGAACCTCCTATGGGTGTACTAGATGCATTCTTGTTTTCGGGCACACATATAGGGGGAGCTATCATGATCATTATTTGTTCCATGGCCTTCTATCTGTTTATCCTCTTTGCCATGCTCTAACCACGTTGTCATCAATGCACCAAAAAGGGGAAGATTGAAAGTGCTAATGGCACTTAAGCTATTTTGGTGTGATGAAAATGTGGTTAGTTGAACTAATATTGGTTGCTAAAGTTTATCTCAGGTTATTGGTTCTAAACGCCCGCGATGGAGATGTGTGACCCCTCATTTCAAAAAGGACAAAGACGTGGTCTTTCGACGCTTCGAAGGTTTAGTTTTGGTTTGCTTCGAGTCGTAGGAAATACCGCACTATTAAGAGGGGTCTGTGTGGACAAATGTTGTGTGGGAATGCCTTTGCCGAGCCTTACTCTCTTACCCTTCCCACTCCAACCACCTCATATGAACCTAGTGTGTGTGCTGTGGTACTCAGAAAGTTGCAACAGTAAGTTACTGGGTACCCCGTGCGCACGGGGTCTTTTGACCCCCGTGCGCACGGGGTACTGGGTAACTCTCTGGGTACCCCGTGCGCATGGGGTCTTTTGACCCCCGCGCGCACGGGGTGGTGCGATTGTCTCTGGATACCCCGTGCGCACGGGGCTGACTTAGCCCGTGCGTACGGGATCCAATGGGCAGAAATCCCCACCCTCACATGAACACTATAAAAAGGGCCTTCTTCCTCCTCCAACCCTTAACCCTAATGTCTTGTTGAGCTCCACCATTGCTACACCCCATTTTGCTCAATACTCTCAATCCCTCCACCCAAACTTGTTGAAACTTTGGGGATTGGGAGAGCAAGACCCGATCTACAACTTGACCAAACCAAATCGCGTTCCCCGCAACATTTCTTCCCCATTGACTTATTACTCTTGGAGCTTGGGCTCCTAGGCGGTTAGAGGTTCCTCCGGAAGCTTCCTTACTTGTGGTGTGCTCCGGAGAAGTTTGTAAAGATGTGGTGGTCGCCTTCAAGACCAACCCCGAGTGGTTCGAGGCTCATCCGTTGGGGGTGACTCGAAGGAGAATACAGTGAGCCTTTGGTGGCATTCCGCAAGCTTTGGCTCCGGCACCGCTCCAAACGGAGATTAGCTCTTCCCCAAGGAAGAGTGAACTTTGGGTTAAAATCCGCGTCCTCGTCTCACTTGTGGTTAATCCTTTCCCGCACCTTTCTTTGTTGTTGTATGCTTGTTGGCTTGCTAAGTAGTTTGTTGCCTAGCTTTTCTTCTTGGAGCTTGCTTGTCATATAGGTTGCATTCACCTAGTTGCATATCTAGTGAACTCTTTTATCCACTAAGCCTTAAAATCCACAAGAAAGATTAAAATTTGTAGTCTCCTATTTACCCCCCCTTCCTCTAGTCGACCGTATCGATCCTTTCATACGTATTATATAGTTCTAGTTGGCGGTGGCAACAAACGGAGTTGCACATAGTCTGCTAGGCAGTTGGCCGGGGCAACATACGAAGTTGCACATCTCACATACCAGGATAGATGGATGGTGAAAACTCCACATTCATGAGGGTAGTGAAAAGTTGCATATAGACAGGGTGGTAAAGTTGCACATCCGACTAGTAGGGGATGGTGTGGATCGGGTGCTAGCAGAAAAACTACACATCCATAAGGAATACAAAAGAAAGTTGCACATCACTGTTAGATAGTTGGCCATCACAGCATATGAAGTTGCACATCTACTGCTAGGCAGTTGGCTGATGTAGTAAATAGTGAAAGCACATCCACGGCTAGGAGGAAAGTTGCACGTCAACTACTAGCCAGTTAGCCTCGGCAAGAGACGAAGTTGCACATCTCACTCCAAGAGGGTAGTTGGGGGGTGGAGGTGCCATCAGTAAAAACTGCATGTCCACAGGATAGGTGCGAAGTTACACATCCACTGCTAGATGGTTGCACAAAATAGGTATTAAAATTTCATAAAAAAAATTATCGAAACATACCCATGCGGGATATAGTTTCGAAGAGCACGTCGCAATGATTTCAATGGTGGAAACGGATCTTAATTCGGATTCGTGGTTTAAAAGTTATGGCTTTTTAAAATCCATAAATCGTGAATTAAATGCTAGAAAGTCATCCAAGCCATGCAGTAAAAAAAGTCACAACCGAATGCATGTGGATCATTTAATGAACTGTTGATGAGTCGATTTCGTTTAGCCAGTTGAGACCATAAAAATATTTCCTAATCAGATGGAGGAGACAAATACTTTTCAAAAAGTCTGGCTGCTGGGAAGCGTTAGCGAGCCAACGGCTGCTCGCTAAACGCGTCTTTCTTTCTTTCCTTTTTTATTTCTTCTCAACCTCAGGCGCTCAAAAAAAAACTCTTCTCAACCTTTGCTAAAAAGAATAATCTCTTTTCAACCTTTGTTTTACTTCTGTTTTCAACCATGTGATATTGGATCTTAAATGTCTTTTTTTTTTGCAGGAAAATCTCTTCCTATTATAAAAATGAAAAGGAGATAAGTATTGTAATCATTGGTGGTGATACTTACGTTTACCCCCAACAACAGGCAGTGGTGCCAACAGAAAGTTGGGGACGGCTGATGAGACTGCTTTGAAGTAGGGATCTAGCTACCCGGCTTGTTGGGCCTTATCGTTGCCAAGAACCCCTATTTCCCTATGAGAAACTTAGGTTACTTCTTTTCTAGAGCATACAGATTGCACTTTGTTTACTCCTTTGTTCAAAAGTACAAGCACATTTTTATTGGTCAAGTTTAAAGTTTGATCATGAATTCGTTTTTCAAATACATTGCTAGTCGTCGCAAACAAGAAAAGAATGCAGTGCTAGCAGTTACAAATCGCAACTAGAAAAGAAAACACTATTGAATACAAACGCTATTGTATCGATGTTTTGTGAAGTAACATGCATATCATTTGCTTATGTTTGTCAAAACTTGAAGTTGGACAGTCAAAATTATGCAATATACTCCCTTTGTTTCAATGTAAGACGTTTTTTGACACCGCATTTTGAGACAGAGGAAGTATTTATTAATGGTGGGAGTACTATGCATGGCAAGTAGTAAATCTCCATGGTCTTTGAATTGAGCTAATGGCTATGCTCTCAAATTTTGATGGACATCACTAGCTATGGCAATATGTTCAAAAATAATTACACGAACAACAACAATGTAAAAAAGATACCAAAGTTCAAAATTTATCACTATACAACACCACCTTGTAAAAATGTTTTCTTATGGTAAGAAAGTGCTTATTACACCATTCAAAACACAATTTTCTGGATATCAAAGAGTTTGCTTACTTAAAGCTTTTGAATGTAGAACAATTACATGATAAGATTTTTTTTAACAAACCAACGGTACTACTTTTACTAGTCCATTGGAGAGCCGAGATGTTAGCAATAGAACATTCACAACAGGATTTAAAAGTATGTACATGTAAACAGACAAGCTACAGAATTGCACAGGAGGAAGCCTGGGAATGCACATGAACTATCTCAACATTTTCCCTTCAAGACCAAAAAACCCGTCAAACTCCAGTATCACCACCAGAGATGATGCTAACACAAATATTTACCATGATGGACGAGCATAAATACATGGGAAACATTACATGGAAGTGAAAGGTGACAGACACAATTCTGAAAGCGTGTGAGTACTAGTTAGCATCATAAGTTCATAACTATGTTTGAAGATCGCATCCAGTTGATAGCAAAACTGTTCCAGTGACTACTGCAACAATCAATATCCTTCCCTAAAGAAGCAGCCCAGCCTATTCTTTAACCAATATGAGATTATGGTCCATCCCTGTGGCGACTTGTAAGACCTCTACTCCTTCCAAGGTATCGATGAGACAAGGCTCTGCCTCATCCATTGAACTGCCCAAACCAAGTCTGCCATTTCGGCCAGATCCCCAAGCCCAAACTTCTCCGTTCGACATGAGAACAATGGAATGAACACGGCCAGCTGCAGCTGTTATTGGGTTCTCACCAACCAGATAGTTGACTAGTGCTGGGGCATCCTCTTGACCAGGTCGTCCAAGCTGGGAGCTGCAGTTCCATCCCCATGATAGAATACCAGTTTTAACATTGTCAGTGCCTTTGGTTGATATATGGCACAGAGCAAGCGAGTGGCCAGCACTCGCTGACACAGAGAATGGGATGTAGCTTATGTCGACGGGAAGCAATTTGGCCCAGCCTGACTTCCTACCAAGTTGTCCATAAGTGTTGTCTCCACCACTCAGTACGGTGCAATTAGCTGGTTAATACGTAAATCACATGAGAGGAATATAAATATAACGGAACTGAAAACTCTGACACCCCCCAAAAGGTACAGTTTTAGATGATTGTTGTTCATTTGTCCAAAGCTGTGCACTCCTAATATAATATCTCTGTTTTGGTGCTCATGCATTAAAAAAATCTCCGTCATACTACATGCCCAAGACTTTATGCTTTCACAGCAGCCCAGCTCCTAGTTTTCTATGTTAATACAATGAACGAATCAAATAAGAATAGTCAGAAAGAATGCTGGTGCTTGAAAAACCTGATGCAAATTGGCAATATATATTTACTATTCATTTCTGAAAATATAAAGCTGCTATTTCCAAGTTTGAACTCATTATGAATACTAAAAAAAACAAATATTGCAGATGCAACAATGCCCTACGTCTTATTAAACACTACTGCCTTCAGAGAGAGAGAGAAATAAGTACAGCAGAAACATTATGCATAGCAAGTGCGCATAAGAGCTTCAATTTTGTAGGTGAAAAGAAATACTCACAGCAGAGAATCAGGGAATGATCAAGCCCACAGGAAACATCAGACACGTCAAGATGAGTCACTTCATGAACAAGAGAAGGTTCCCAGATGATGGGCATATTGTCCTCGCTCCGAATTTTGTCGACAACCATCTTTTCAACAGCCTCCAACATTGAACTTGAATAGTTATCCTCTGTTTTCCCAACGTATTCTTGTGGAGAAGGTGCTTCGGTACTTTGACCCATATCTCCTAACCTTCCATTTTCTGAAAACCCCCAACCGAACAGCCCTCCATCCTTTGTCAGTGCCATGGCATGCCCCCATCCAAATGATACCTACCATTTTCGCTTCATTAAAACATTGCCTCACTAGTAAGTAGCATCCAATTAGTTCATTTCAGGGCAAAAGTTATCACCTTAACAACATCGTAACCAGCAAGGGCCTCCACTCTAGAAGGCATTGTGGCCTCCACAATGTCTTTGCCAAGCCCAAGTTGGCCACGCTTTGATCTCCCCCATACCCATAACGAGCCATCGCACCCAATTGCTGCGGAAACAACACCTGAAGCGGATACAGCTCGAACTTGAACATTCTCCAATCCTCTCACCTGTTCTGGATTGCTCCAAGTATTCCTGTCATTTAGCAGAATGGTAAAGCATTGCACCTATACACTTGGTAAGTGTTAAATAACACCTATGAATAACACAAATAATAGGTTGAGGTTTTGAGCTACAATTTTAACTCATGCCATTGGCTAGTATTTTATTTAAGGCTAGCATGGGCAAGAAAAATATGGGTGCATCATATCAGTTTGGTTGATGTATGCTTTCCATGTTAAGGTTTGAATGCTCTGATCAGAATATACTCAATATGAAAGCTGAAAGCAGTGCAAGGTGTGCGCGTGCGGCATACATCAGCAAGTGGCCACGTTATATATTTCAATAAAGAAGTGACCACGTTATGTGAGCCATTCTTCAGCATCTTTGTTATGCTGGTAGCACTGAACAAGCACATCACTGTTGCTCATTATCTGGGCCAGAAAGAAATGGTGCTGCATATACTGGAATAAATAATTCATCGCTTTGGCATGAACTCATACTGGCATACATAACCCCTATCATGATACTCTGCAGACTTCAGTAAAATTGCAATGGGTATAATTGATTTAGGTAAGTGACACCAACTCATTTAGTTCAATTCATATACTGATTCGCCCCGAAGGGCAGAGGAGATGGGGAGGAGGGTTAGATCACCTCGGGGCCTGGAGCCCGCGGCCGAGCTGGCCCTCTTGGTTGCGCCCCCACGCCCAGACCTCCCCGGCAGAGGATACGGCGAGGGAGTGGTAGTGTCCGGCTGCGACCGCATCGACGGACGGCGGGAGGGAGGGCACGGGCGTGGGGACGTAGACGTCCGCGGCCGGCGCAGGCTGGCCCACGGCCCCGTGGCTGTTGTCACCGAACGCGTACACTACGCCGGAGCGCAGCGGCGGAGGTGTCCCGCCCGCTGCAAGCGCGGATAGGAGGCAGCGGCGGAGGCGGGAAGCGCAGGGGCGCGCGCGGAGGAGGGGAAGCATCTGGGCAGGGCAGCCGTCGAAGGGAGGCGAAAGGAGACGGCGACGGCTGAGTCGCGGATGATCTAACCGTGGACCGGTGAAAAGCTGGCCCTATTCCAACGCGTTTCTTGGCCCGGCCCAATTTAAGAACTTCATCACTGTAAGCATAGAGCCACGGAGTTTATTTGTTTTTTCTGCGGGAAGAGCCACAGAGATTTGCATACTGTGATAAGCCTTTTCCCAAAATGCACGTGTATTTTCTTACAGCAACAATTAACTTTATTTTGTCAGAAAAATCACATATACTACTCAGTACTCGTAGTTTTTTTTGTAAAATAACCCTTTTTTTCATGAGAATTATAAAGAAGATGCAATAAGGCCGCTGTCATCATAATCCAGCCGCCCAATTGCACGTACGATATGATCAGATGAGGGCCAGGGAAAGAAAGGCGCAGAAGTTGGTTGGTGAAGATGATGAGAGATGCAATGCACTAATTTTCATAGCACGATATAAATATTACAAGCATGCACGCAGCACGCGTACAAATTTACATTTTACACCCACCCTCGCATATATACCTCTCGCACGCTCACGTTTCCCACGACGACGGGTACCATGCACAGGACGATGATGCTCGGATCGGATCGGATCGATTTCGCCTAGTGGAACTTGAGGCTGGTGAGGATGTTGTTGTTGACGGGGTCGGAGAGGTGGTCGAGGAGGTTCTGGAAGGGCCCGACGCCGGTGAAGATGGCCTGCAGGGACATGCCGAGGAAGGCGAGCATGGCGAGGCGGCCGTTCTTGATCTCCTTGAGCTTGAGCTCCTTCATCTCCTTCTCGCTCTTGGTGCCGAACCCGAGCGGGTTGAAGATGGGCCCGCCGGGGTAGGCGGGGTCGCCGGAGCCACCGAGGTACTTCTCGAGGCCCAGGAAGTACTGCTTCCCCATGGAGCCCGGGTTGTACCAGTCCTGGAGCCGCCGGTGCTCCGCGAAGCCGATGAGCGCCATCTCGAACACGAAGAGCGTGTAGGGGTCGGCCCAGTACTGGTAGGTGCCTGCCGGCGGGATCGCGCCTGCCTGGAACCACGGGATCGCCGTCTCCGGGGGCACCAGACCCACCTTGCCCAGGGCCTCCGGGGCGATCATGCCCACCACCCCCATCATCGCCGTCCGGCCGTTGAAGATCTCGCCGTAGGCCAGCCACCTGGGCTCGATGAACCCGCCGGTGCCCTCTGGGTCGGACAGCCCCAAGGGGTCGAAGCCAAAGTCACCGGGCAGCCTGCAAAGCACAAAACCCAACACCTCCTAAATCAGCTTCTCTCTACCACACTGCCAATACACATACACCAGGTGTAATATGTTGCCCCGCGACTTACGTGCCGTCGAGGTAGGTGAGGGACTGCTTGGACGCAAACCACAGCTGCCTGTTGTCATTTTGCTGAAAGAGAAGAAGAAGAAGAAAGTTAGGAACTACTCCAGCTAGCTCTCATCAGATCAAAAGAGAACATGCAGCATGGCTAGAGTCGAACTGACCTTGGCAGGGGGGCTGGAAGATGCCCTGACGACGAAGGGGGACTTCCGGGAGGAAGACGACCTGGAGATGGAAGACTGCAGAGGCCTCCCCAGCAGCTGCCTCCCAGAGAGAAGACCCTGGGCCGCCATTGTTCCTGCAAGCTCCTCCTCCTCCTGCTCCGAGAGATGAGGCAGGCGTGGTGTGTGGTACAGACTGAGATGAAAGTGTGTGCTCCAAAACTCACCCACTGCTACAAAAGGAGAGAGGAACGTGCGCCTGAGGCTGGGCGGGGGTGGGGCCAGGGCAATCTTATTCCGATGTGAGGTGGAGCCTCAGCGGATGAGGGCATCTGTGGACCCAGTAGAAGCCCGCCATGTGGCGGGTGCGCTGGGATAAGGAGGCTGCCACCTGGCCTCTCATCAGCTGAGGCTGCTTAACTGCATTCCCTTGGCTCAGATTTTTCAGCAGCTTGTGGACAGCACAGACAGTTGCAATTTTTGTGTCTGGCTAGAGAGTATGCATTCCGTGGGATACGAGATATCATGGTTGCCCATATGAGCCTATCATGTATCACCATCTGGATAAGGGGATCTTTCGGATTACTAAATCACCAAATTTCTTCAATAAATTAATACAAATATATATATATATATATATATATATATATATATATATATATATATATATATATATACTTTGGCGGTTAATATTGTGTGCGGTGATACGAGACCAAAGTGAATTTTCACAAGGTAAAGACAATTGGATCTTTAATTCTCCACAAAACAATCACTGTGCTGCCAGTCTGTTACATTCTGATGAAAAGATAAATATGTTGGATGAGGTTTGTACCTGTATGTTCTACAGGTAACCCATTTGATCCAAACAAAAAGGAAGCACAGTGTATCCGCCAAGACTACATATTGTAGTTAATAAACTTCAGCCCGCTCCAGAAGTACACATTTTACATAACAAAATGGGTGGCTTTCTTGTCTCCTCTCATTTACCTGATAGACAAAAGGTTATAGTTAGTTAAGGTGATAATACAATTTACTAAAAACGGACCAGATTCTGATACTTATGCATGGCACTGTTGTTTAATCAGATCTGAAGACCACTAATACAAGAAATTCCCATGAAAAACTATGACAGTGCAATGCCTCCAAAAAAAGAGATATCAGAACTTGGTATGGAGTATCTTTGCAAATTAGAGGCACAAACACTTTGGTGTGTTTGCTTTATGCCTAAGGTTGCCCTGCCAAACATTGGATGGCTAGCCAATTTATTTTTTTCAGATTTTGCTTCCCCATTTGTTGGCCAACATTGGCTAAAAATTGATCTGGAATTGGCAAAGGAGCATTGGCATGCCAAAATGTTGGTAACTGTCCAAAAATAGATTAAAAAAATCATGGGCAAACAATGTATACGGTATGCTTTGGTCACAAAATCCAAACATTACCCTTCGGGACATGTAATCAACCATTCAGACTGTGACAGGTTGATGGATTTTGTTGGAAATTGGCGGCACGGGAGGATGTCAAGATCATTTGGTCTATCTGTAGTATGTACGGAGTTATGGAGGATGAGAAATTATATGATTTTTTGGAGGAAGATTTTGTCAGATTTTATAACTCTAGTATATATAGGATTAAGCCAATGATGTGGTGATGTGAAAAATTACTGAAGAATACAAAGACAATGTTGGTGGCAGTGATAAGCTAAAATACTAGTAGAACCTGAATCATCTGAACAGACTTCATTGAGGCATGTTGCCTTCGAAGTGTGGATTTGCGGGTTGATATGTTCTGGTAGTTTTCCTTTTCTTGTCATCTTTGTTTCTGCCGATGGGTTTCTTGATACAAACTATTTGGTTTGTTTTAGTCATCGAACTTGAGTTCTGCCTGATGTAGCTTCTAGTTTCTCCTGTTTAAGCTTGATGGCTAAGCTGATGTCCACAGTTTCTAATTACACTTGTGCGTTTGTGTATTTCCAAACCCCTGGAAATGACACTAAACATTTCTATGTATATTTGTTTGACAGGGCTGGCAGAAATATAACAAAAAAAAAGGTATGGAGCACTGATCAATTTCACCAGTTCCTATTATGTAAGCATCTTATGGAACATGTACAAAATGTTACAAACTGAATCTTGCTAACATGCCTGTACACTTCAAGTACAGAAAATTTTGTGTAACCTACGGTGAAGGTAAAAACTAAAGAGCTTTGCTGCAGTACAGTCGAAATTGCCAAGCTGAAATATGGGGTTACCATAATTTTGATATTTGTGTGAGAATCGATGCAAAGCTTTCACAATAGAACCGTATTTCATTGATTTCAACGAGCCCATATGCCTGCACACACAACAAAAAATAATATTTCAGTAGTAAAATAAAATAAGTAACTTCAGTAATGTGCAATAAGCATAAACCAGTGAGCGCACATGATCCCCTCACCCTCAGGTGGAATGATTTTTGAATGTGATTTGAGCATGGAAACTAGTGAGAATTGTATAAATGGAAGAAAAACTTACATAATCTCTGTGAAACGTAATCTCCATGCAGGAAATCCTAAATGACATCTAACAGGACCGTACACAAGAAGAAGATCAGGTTCTGGCCCACCACTACCTAACGAAAAGATTGGAACAGTAAGTGTTCTTCCAGAATTGCAATGTACAAATTCCTAACTGAGAAATGAATATGGTAAAATGCAATAACTGGGAGGAGATAATTTTTCCAAACTTACCTACTTCTCTCAGTGCACAAACCATGTCAGCTTCTGTAAATGCATTGTCAAGTTTATTATGCCCATGAGTGTTGCGATTGCAGAAGTCTGAGCACAGTAAGTTTGCTGCTTTAGCAATGCCTTCCTTGCCATCAGAACCAGAAAGACACTCTATAGCCATCCCCCCATGTGCACTAAGATCCTACAGGCTCACATGAATGACATAATAGTTATAAGAGTGATAAATATACTAATCAAAGAACAGACAAAGATTACCATAGTCCATATCTTAGACAGCAAATGGGCCAACAGAATTCTGCATTAAGCAACTTACTAAATTAGTTCTTGAGTTCTCATCTCTTGGGGTTTTGATACCAGGTTTAAGCCATTCCTTCAGTACTCCTGTAGAGCATTGTCGAATGGTCAGACATATCTCTCTGCACCGTTGATTGTGCAATAGTCAGTGCGAGGAAACTGAGAAGTAACAGGAAACATGGTACTCATCTTGGCTTTTTTATGTTATACCAAAATGATCTAATATGTTTGGAGACATGTTTCCTTTCCTTTTTAGTTGGATGTTAAAAAGGTTCCAGGTTTAGTTATTTTCTCCTTTCAGTATCTGATGCACAACTCAAATTGTCCAAAGTAGTTTCATGCACAACAACAACAACAAAGCTGTTATGGCGCTGCTAGAAGGAGGGCGCGAGAGGGCCCGCTGGGGGCCTTTTGCCCACGGCCGGGCAAGATGGAAGGGATTTCCTTCTTAATTCTTGCTTGATTAGATTGATACATCTCCTCCTCTTATATAGAGAGGTTTACTTGACTCCCCAGCAAAGCTTACTTGACCCCTAAGCAAGTGACCCTTATCTCTAATTAACCCTAAGACTAACGGGCTATACCGCCAGCCCAGGCCCATTAGGCCCATTACGGACTCTAACACTACACCCCATCTGGGGAGTCAAAAGGGCCCCCGGCCGGCCCTCTTGCGCCCTCCTTCTAGCAGCCACATAACAATCTAGTGTTAGAGTACATAATGGGCCTAATGGGCCTGGGCTGGCAGTCGTTAGTCTTAGGGTTAATTAGAGATAAGGGTCGCTTGCTTAGGGGTCATGTAAGCCTTGCTTGGGAGTCAAGTAAACCTCTCTATATAAAGAGAGGAGATGTATCAATCTAATCAAGCAAGAATTAAGAAGGAAATCCCTTCCCTCTTGCCCGGCCGTGAGCAAAAGGCCCCCGGCCGGCCCTCTCGCGCCCTCCTTCTAGCAGCGCCATAACAATTTGGTATCAGCTAGCTTCGGTTCGATCATGTCTTCACCGCTGCCGAACCCGTCTCTTCTGCTGCCGGTGCCGGGATCCTCCATCGCACCCGCCCCCGCCGTCCTCACTCCGGAGGAGGTGTCCGGGACGCTGCGGGACCTAACCCAGGCGGTTCAGGAGATCCGCCTGTTCTTGGCCGGGTCCTACGGGCTGCGCCGCCCATCGCCGCCACCGCGCTCGCTGGGCCGCTGCAGCCTGCAGCTGCCATCCACCGCCACCACTGCCCCGCCCTGGTTGTAGTGGCAGTCGCCGCTCCTGGCGGCCTCAGCCGCGCCCGGCGCTTCGCCACAGCAGCCGCCGCTACTGCCCCAGGGCGTCCCGCCGCGCTCGCCGGGCCGCTGCAGCTGCCATCCACCGCCACCACCGCCCCGCCCTGGCTGCAGTGGCAGCCGCCGCTCCTGGCGGCCTCCGCTGCGCCCGGCGCTCTGCTACAGCAGCCATCGCCGGTCAGCTCCAGCCTCACATCGACCGCGCCGGCGGGAGTCCTGATCCACCAGATCAAGTTCCCGCCGTTGCCATCACCGCTTTCCCAGGATGTCCCCATCCGACAGATCAAGTTTCCGCCGTCGCCGTCACCGCTTCCGGCTTGGATCACTACCCGCCACGTGTCGGCGGCGGTGAGGCTGCAGGCTGCTGCGCGTCGGCGTGTGCGGGAGATGCGTGGTCTGCAGCTGCCGCTCCTCCAAATTGCCCTTCGCTGCGCAAAGGACCTTGATCTCGTCCGCAGCGTCGGGGATCTTGGGCATGCGGTTTCCCCCACAAGCGGCGGGCATGTTGTTTTTCCCGCGGGCAGCGACCTCAAAGTCTGCGACATCGGCGGTTGGGGGGGGGGGGGGGGCGCACCCCTCCTCGTCATTCTCCATCGCAAGCCCTCCACTCTTCCCTGTGCGATGCAGACCAACAGCCGTCCGGCGGGGAGAAGACAGTGTGTCATCGACAGGAGCACACCACGTAGCACCACTGCATTCCGTCGCCGGCTGCCACGACGGCGCCTCTGCTGGTCGCTCTTGCGACCACTTCCAGGTGGCCATACACATGCACTCCTTTTGTTCAGGTGGTGTCCATGGGATCTAGGTGGCTGTACACGTGCATGTCCATGTGCGGATGGTGTCCACTTTTTGTTAAGGGGTCCAAAATAAAGCGTCCCAATCCATTTCAGGTTGAGAGTAATAAAACAAGCCAAGATGAGTAATAAAACAAGCCAAGATGTAAAAGGCTTGTTTTTAGGCTGCAGCTTGAGGACAAACTGCATGTCCAGGTAGGGTGTAGTGTTAGAGTACGTAATGGGCCTAATGGGCCTGAGCTAGCAGTATAGCCCGTTAGTCTTAGGGTTAATTAGAGATAAGGGTCGCTTGCTTAGGGGTCAAGTAAGCTTTGCTTGGGAGTCAAGTAAACCTCTCTATATAAAGAGAGGAGATGTATCAATCTAATCAAGCAAGAATTAAGAAGGAAATCCCTTCCCTCTTGCCCGGCCGTGGGCCCGGCCCTCTCGCGCCCTCCTTCTAGCAGCGCCATAACAAAAGCCTTCCAATTTCAAACAAGTTGGGGTAGGTTAGAGTTGAAACCCATAAGATCTCGAAACTGAGTCATGGTTCTGGCACGTGGATGGCTAATTTTCACGTAGCCCTGTCCATAACTAATTCTTTGGTAATATTTCAGCCCTTCAAGTCTCTCTTAACGGACTCCTTCATGTCAAGTTTGGTCTACCCCGACCTCTCTTGACATTATTAGCATGCTTTATCCTTCCGCTATGTGGCGGTGCTTCTGGAGGTCTACGTGGTATATACCCAAACCATCTCAAACGATGTTGGATAAGTTTCTCTTCGATTGGTGCTACCCCAACTCTATGACGTATATCAACATTCTGAATCCGATCCTTTCTTGTGTGGCCAAACATCCATCTCAGCATGCACATCTCTGCTACACCGAACTGTTGGTCATGCCGCCTTTTAGTTGGCCCACAGTTTGCGCCGTACAACACCACGGGTCGAATCGCCGTCCTATAGAACCTGCCTTTTAGTTTTTGTAGCACTCTCTTGTCACATAGGACACCTGAAGTTTGGCGTCATTTCATCCATCCAAGTTTGATTCGATGGCTCACATCTTCATCAATATCACCATCCTTCTTTAACATAGACCCCGATAATGGAAAGGTGTCCTTATAACGTACCATGTGCCCATCAAGGCTAACCTCCTCCTCCTCGTGCCTAGTGGTACTGAAACTGCACCTCATGTACTCAGTTTTAGTTCTACTAAGCCTAATATTCAGTTCCAAAGCCTGTGATGCGGAGCATCCCAAGGTCATCCCCATGGACCTACCTACGTCCCCTACGACGCCACTTGGGCCAATGACAAGAGCCCGAGCGAAGGCTATCGAAGATAAGGTGAACTCTCTCCTCTCCGAACTTACACTTTCTATGCATGAGACATGGCTACTACCTAAGTCCGAGTTGTTGTGCATGATTAGGTACCAAAAGGACCCTTCCGGAGATGCACATGAAGATGTACAAGTCCCCAAGTTCACAGATGAAGAGGAACGCCGAGAGAAGAAGAAGGCAGCTCCAGAACCCGGACATCCGGCCCCAAGCCCGGACATCCGGCCGCTGAAGACTTCGACCACAACAGCCTACCAGCCGCCGCGCATCTACAGGCCCCAGACATCCGGCCCCAGCCTGGACATCCGGCTCGGCCCGGAAATCCGGCCTCGAGCCCGGATATCCGGACACCACCTTCCCGAGAGCGACATGGCCAGCTTCACCAGCCCGGACATCCGGCCTCCACAGCCCGGACATCCGGCCCTCCGCGAACGCCCAGCCATCCGGCCCCGCGTGAAAGCCCGGACATCCGGCCCGACGCCCGGACGTCCGGCCTCCCTGTCTGCGCATAGTGAAGGGCCAAGGCCCATGTACCCCTTCTACCCCCCTAGACTATATATACTCCACCTCGTCCAACTTTCTAGGGTTAGCAAAGGATTAGCTCATATTTCGTGTGAGAGCTTTGCTCATCCACTTGGTTACCTTCTCCTCGGAGATTCGAGCCTCCACCGGAGAAGATCCCCCAAGCGGATTCAAGACCCCTTTTTAAGAAAGAACTCAAGACCTCCTTTGGAGAAGAACCGGCTACCGTGTACCGTCCGTTGTTGACTTTGGATCTTGTATCTCCTATCGTGTTTCGAGGATCTAGCACTTGTGTAATCATTCTTGTTGGTTTGAGTGTCTTTCTTGTGTTTTCCCCGTGTTTACCCTCGTTTCCCTCCTCATGTTCCTCGTGTTCATCGCGGGATCCGCTCCTTTCGTGAAAGATCGGCCGATTAGGGTTCCTACCCTACATCATCTTGGTATCAAGAGCCACGTTGATCACGATTTCAGAGCCTCCCCGTTGTGTTGCTAGCCTAGTTTTGTTGATTTTGTCCCTAATTCAAAAATTCCCCCACAAAAATAGCCCCAATTTTTTTTTGTGATTTGCTGGTGTGATGAAGTTTTGTTGAATTTGATCCACGGATTTCGTGTGTTGCAGGTAGATCTAGCTTTCCATCCACTTTTCCCCTGATTTCTGAATTTATTCAGAAGTAATTCGTCGAGATCGTGCACCCTTTTCTTATTTATCCGAAAAATACTAAAAAATATTATAAAGTGCAGCCGGATAGATCCAATCTATTCTTGAAATAGACAACTCGCACACACTCCCTTTCCAAAAATCCATAAATTTCTCTAAATTTTGCCTGTATTTGACCTCTCCTCGCGTCGATCTTCGAATCCATCCACAGATCCAGAGCCCGGACATCCGGCCCGACAAGCCCGGACATCTGGCACCCCGGACATCCGGCCCCTGACAGCACCACTTCCTTTCCACCGCCCGTTTTCCGTCCATTTTTCGCCAAATTTTGTTCCGGTGCCCACATATACTTCCGCATACCTCCACCACTTCTGCATAGCACCACCATATACCACATACATAACCACCGCTTACCAACTCCAACTCCGACAATTTTGGTCCAATTTTGCTTTGAGAATTTGAGTTGCGGTACCGTGTCCTACTTGTGTTTCGGCTATTTAGGTACGGTTCGACATCAACATCACCGCCGCACATCTTCGCCACGGACGCGTCATCAACAACGACCACCTCGTCTACATCTTGGTATTCGTGCCACCATTTTGACACCATACCGTCCACAAGAAACGGTAACCTCATCTTGGTATTGGACATATCACTCTTGCCATTACATTGATAGCCATCATAGCCTTACTCCTTTGCGTTGCTTACCCATCGAGACTAGCCATTGAGTATTGCCGGCAATGAGACTTGTGCACATTAGTGATCATACTTCCCATAGCATACATACATCATTGTTGCATATCTTGGTATCATCTCTTGTGTCACAAGGTTGTCATCGCATACACAATTGCTATCTTGGTTCGTCAAGCATTGCATGAGAAAAGAGCTCAAACATCAAAGAGCCAAACAAGCTTTTAAGCAAAAGGGAAAGATAAGCAAAGAGCTTTTAAGCAAGAACCATAGCATCATACAACATTAAGATTGTCATATTCGATCATCTTGGATCATCGCATAGAAACACCTTGCATAGAGCATACTTGGGATAGAAGTCGTTGCATTTTTGCTTAGTAGGTTGTGCACAAGT